>NC_053389.1:554218365-554530980 GCF_905171765.1 Bufo bufo | reverse complement strand
GAAGCCTGATTCTCTGCTATGACATGAATACAGATTCTGCGCTGACATAAGGCCAGATTCTCTGTTACGGGACCTCTCTCCTCTGCCTGGGTGCCTGGGCCTAAATGTGTGACAGTGGCCTGTTCCAGTGGTGGGTGACGTGAAGCCTGATTCTCTGCTATGACATGAAGACAGATTCTGCGCTGACATAAGGCCAGATTCTCTGTTACGGGACCGCTCTCCTCTGTCTGGGTGCCGGGGCCTAAATGTGTGACAGTGGCCTGTTCCAGTGGTGGGTGACGTGAAGCCTGATTCTCTGCTATGACATGAAGACAGATTCTGCGCTGACATAAGGCCAGATTCTCTGTTACGGGACCGCTCTCCTCTGTCTGGGTGACGGGGCCTAAATGTGTGACAGTGGCCTGTTCCAGTGGTGGGTGACGTGAAGCCTGATTCTCTGCTATGACATGAAGACAGATTCTGCGCTGACATAAGGCCAGATTCTCTGTTACGGGACCTCTCTCCTCTGCCTGGGTGCCTGGGCCTAAATGTTTGACAGTGGCCTGTTCCAGTGGTGGGTGACGTGAAGCCTGATTCTCTGCTATGACATGAAGACAGATTCTGTGCTGACATAAGGCCAGATTCTCTGTTACGGGACCGCTCTCCTCTGTCTGGGTGCCGGGGCCTAAATGTGTGACAGTGGCCTGTTCCAGTGGTGGGTGACGTGAAGCCTGATTCTCTGCTATGACATGAATACAGATTCTGCGCTGACATAAGGCCAGATTCTTTGTTACGGGACCTCTCTCCTCTGCCTGGGTGCCTGGGCCTAAATGTGTGACAGTGGCCTGTTCCAGTGGTGGGTGACGTGAAGCCTGATTCTCTGCTATGACATGAAGACAGATTCTGCGCTGACATAAGGCCAGATTCTCTGTTACGGGACCTCTCTCCTCTGCCTGGGTGCCTGGGCCCAAATGTTTGACAGTGGCCTGTTCCAGTGGTGGGTGACGTGAAGCCTGATTCTCTGCTATGACATGAAGACAGATTCTGCGCTGACATAAGGCCAGATTCTCTGTTACGGGACCGCTCTCCTCTGTCTGGGTGCCGTGGCCTAAATGTGTGACAGTGGCCTGTTCCAGTGGTGGGTGACGTGAAGCCTGATTCTCTGCTATGACATGAAGACAGATTCTGCGCTGACATAAGGCCAGATTCTCTGTTACGGGACTGCTCTCCTCTGTCTGGGTGCCGGGGCCTAAATGTGTGACAGTGGCCTGTTCCAGTGGTGGGTGACGTGAAGCCTGATTCTCTGCTATGACATGAAGACAGATTCTGCGCTGACATAAGGCCAGATTCTCTGTTACGGGACCTCTCTCCTCTGCCTGGGTGCCTGGGCCTAAATGTTTGACAGTGGCCTGTTCCAGTGGTGGGTGACGTGAAGCCTGATTCTCTGCTATGACATGAAGACAGATTCTGCGCTGACATAAGGCCAGATTCTCTGTTACGGGACCGCTCTCCTCTGTCTGGGTGCCGGGGCCTAAATGTGTGACAGTGGCCTGTTCCAGTGGTGGGTGACGTGAAGCCTGATTCTCTGCTATGACATGAAGACTGATTCTGCGCTGACATGAAGCCAGATTCTCTGCTATGGCATGAAGAGACTGATTCTCTGCTGACATGAAGCCAGATTCTTTGCTATGGCATGAAGAGACTGATTCTCTGCTGACGTGAAGCCAGATTCTCTGCTATGGGACCTCTGTCCAATTGATATTGGTTCATTTTTATTTTTTTAATTTTTATTTTAATTCATTTCCCTATCCACATTTGTTTGCAGGGGATTTACCTACATGTTGCTGCCCTTTGCAGCCCTCTAGCTCTTTCCTGGGCTGTTTTACAGCCCTTTTAGTGCCCAAAAGTTCGGGTCCCCATTGACTTCAATGGGGTTCGGGACGAAGTTCGGGTCGGGTTCGGATCCCGAACATTTCCGGGAAGTTCGGCCGAACTTCTCGAACCCGAACATCCAGGTGTTCGCTCAACTCTACTTTTAACCCCTTAGTGACCAAGCCTGTTTGGGCCTTAATGACCAAGCCAAATTTTGGAAGTCATTTTAGCTTAGAATAACTTTGTAACGGTTTTGCACATCAAAGTAATTCTGACATTGTTTTCTCGTCACATATTGTACTTTACTTAGGTGGTAAAATTCTACCGATAAAATATGCGTATCTTTATTAAAAAAGTGAAAATTTATGAAAATTTGTAAAAATTGGCACATTTTCCTATTTTCAACTGCAATATTTCATATACATACATAAATACTATTCAATATTTTTTTATCAGAAATATATTTCCACATCTTTACTCTATTTTGGCTGCACTTTTTTACTTTTTATTTTTTTATTTAGGAGACTTTACATTTTAACATAAATTTTAACATTTTTGAAGTACATATTTTTTCCTGCAACAAGCCAAGTTTGCAGAGGCTTATAAGTGTCAGAATAATAGAACCCCCCCAAAAGTGAACCCATTTTAAAAACTAGGCCCCTTAACGTATTTATCTATGGGTGTAATGAGTTTTTTGACCCCCTAGTTTTTTAAAGAAATTAATGCTAAGAAGGTGAAAAAAAATGTTTTCTACAGAGCACATGAAAATGAAGATGTACACTCCAAAATGTATCACCCTGTTTCTCCTGTCTTCAGAAATACCCCTGATGTGGCCCTAATCTTATGTCTTGACAAACGGCAGGGCCCAAACATAAAGGAACACCCAGTTGTTTTCAGAACACAAAATTTGCTTGAAAATGGTTCAGGCCCCATTGCACACTTGTAATGGCGTTGAGCTGCCAAAACGATAGAAAACCCCCATAATGGACCCCATTTTGAAAACTAGACCCCCTAAGGTATTCATCTAGGGGTGTAGTGAGCATTTAGACCCCCTAGTTTTTTGTAGAAATTAATGCTAAGAAGGTGAAAAAAAAATTAATTTTCATTTTTTACACAAAAGTGTCAATTTAAAGACAGATTTTTTTTCTACAGAGCACATGAAAATGAAGATGTACACATCCAAAATGTATCACCCCGTTTCTCCTGTCTTCAGAAATACCCCCATTGTGGCCCTAATCTTATGTCTTGACAAATGGCAGGGCCCAAACATAATGGAACACCCAGTTGTTTTCAGAACACAAAATTTGCTTGAAAATGGTTCAGGCCCCATTGCACACTTGTAAAGGCGTTGAGCTGCCAAAACAATAGAAAACCCCCATAATGGACCCCATTTTGAAAACTAGACCCCATAAGGTATTCATCTAGGGGTGTAGTGAGCATTTAGACCCCCTAGTTTTTTGTAGAAATTAATGCAAAGCAGGCGGAAAAAAATTAATTTTTAATTTTTTACACAAAAGTGTCAATTTAAAGACTGATTTTTTTCAACAGAGCACATGAAAATGAAGATGTACACCCAAAATGTATCACCCCGTTTCTCCTGTCTTCAGAAATACCCCCATTGTGGCCCTAATCTTATGTCTTGAAAAAAGGCAGGGCCCAAACATAAAGGAACACCCAGTTGTTTTCAGAACACAAAATTTGCTTGAAAATGGTTCAGGCCCCATTGCACACTTGTAATGGCGTTGAGCTGCCAAAATAATAGAAAACCCCCATAATGGACCCCATTTTGAAAACTAGACCCCCTAAGGTATTCATCTAGGGGTGTAGTGAGCATTTAGACCCCCTAGTTTTTTGTAGAAATTAATGCAAAGCAGGTGGAAAAAAGATATTTTTAGTTTTTTACACAAAAGTGTCAATTTAAAGACAGATTTTTTTTCAACAAAGCACATGAAAATGAAGATGTACACTCCAAAATGTATCACCCCGTTTCTCCTGTCTTCAGAAATACCCCCATTGTGGCCCTAATCTTATGTCTTGAGAAACGGCAGGGCCCAAACATAAAGGAACACCCAGTTGTTTTCAGAACACAAATTTTGCTTGAAAATGGTTCAGGCCCCATTGCACACTTGTAATGGCGTTGAGCTGCCAAAACAATAGAAAACCCCCATAATGGACCCCATTTTGAAAACTAGACCCCCTAAGGTATTCATCTAGGGGTGTAGTGAGCATTTAGACCCCCTAGTTTTTTGTAGAAATTAATGCTAAGAAGGTGAAAAAATATGTAATTTTCATTTTTTACACAAAAGTGTCAATTTAAAGACAGATCTTTTTCTACAGAGCATATGAAAATGTAAAGATGTACACTCCAAAATGTAAGGAAACAAATCAGAAAAGGTAAAATTAATTCCAATGTCTGAAAAAAAAAAATTGGCTCCACGACCCATCCCAAAGGGATCCCTCTCTCCCTGGAAAGCCCCCAAACTAAACAGAAAATGAGAATAAATTGAATTCCTGAACCCCCCCCCCTCCCGTTCTTTTTGGTATTAAATAAAATTAATAATTCGCAACCATATGGTACGTTTCAAAGCAGGGGTAATTACAGAGGCCTGGTTGTGATGAGCAACTGGAGCAGTAAATCCGGGTGTCCCTCCTCCTTCTATGTTTGCTACATCTTTTCTGTGGATAAGTTTTGCTGGTAGTGGCAGGGACGGGGTGAGGGAAATGGCGTTCTGAAAGCCTTCGAACGTCCTCCGATTCGAAGGCTTGCCTAGGTGCGGGGGACTCAAACAGGAGACTCTCAATCACCTTCTGGTACTCGAGGAAGTTGAGGTTTCCCTGGGACTTTTTAAATAAAATAAAACTATTGTAGGTAGCAATCTGGATGAGGTAGATTGCTACCTTTTTATACCAGGCCCTGTTTTTTCGCTTCACCAGGTAGGGGTGAAGCGCCTGGTCCGAGAGGTCTACACCTCCCATAAATTTATTGTAGTCTGTCACACAGATTGGTTTGTGCTTGTCCGCCGTAGCCCCCCTCTCCCTAACTGCCACTGTGGTGTCTGCATGCAAGGTGGTCAGCATGTAGACATCCCTCCTGTCCTTCCACTTCACAGCAAGCAGCTGGTCACTTGTGAGGGGGCGAAGGATGTTCCTTTCTCCAAACGTTTGGAGACCAGCGGTTGTGGGTATCCAACTCTATTTTTGCGGACTGTCCCACAAGCCCCTGTGTTTGCAGCATGGAGGGATTTATAAAGGGGTATACGTGGTACCCTTTGTGCAGGAATGGCGCCAATAAATCCCACACAATTTTTCCCGATGTCCCAATATTTTCGGGGCAGCCTGGGGGGTTAAGTTGGGAGTCTCTGCCCTCATAAATAGACAGACCACAGGTGTAGCCGGTTGTGATCTCGCACACCTTATACAATTTTACCCCATATCTGGCACACTTGGAGGGAATATATTGACGGAAGGAAAGGCGGCCTTTAAAGAATAAATCTGTAAGGAGGGAAATAAGGGGTCTCAATTTATTTAGGCGGTCGAAGGCTGGGTCAATTCTGGGGGGGACTTGGGAATTGTCAGAAAAATGCATGAACCGCATTAGGACTTCATAGCGGTTACGGGACATAACTGCTGCAAACACAGGGGTTGAGTGGACAGTACTCGCAGCCCAATAGGATCGGACAGAGTTTTTTTTTACAATGCCCATGTCCAGGGTAAGCCCCAAATTTTTTTGGATTTCAGGGACACTTGTGGGGGTCCACCGTCTTACATAAATAGACGTGGGCTTTTGTACAGCAAACTGTGTGGCGTACAAATTAGTTTGCTGCACAATTAACTCAAGGACGTTATCATCCACAAATAAATGAAAAAAATCATAAGGGGTAAAATTGCCGACATCCACATTAATTTGGGGAGTGGATAAAAATTGGGGTACTTGGGGGGAAAATGAAGTGGCAGGAACCCACGTAGCAGAAGGGATGGGACCACTGGGTGGAGAATGAGAGGAGGTGGTGACTTCTACCACCATAGGGCTATGGGGTCTGGGGATGGAATCGGAGTCCCCGCTATCTGAAAATATTTCCGCCTCTGAAGCAGTGCCAGATTCAGAGTGGTCAGAGCAGAGAAATTCGTATGCCTGCTCCGCACTTAACAATCTCCGAGCCATTTTTTTTTTCTGTACAGCTCAGAAAGAAATTAAAATAACTGACCGTCCCTAAAAATGACTGACACCCACCGACTGACTGACACCCACCGACTGACTGACACCCACCGACTGACGGAGTGACACCCACCGACTGACTGACACCCACCGACTGACTGACACCCACTGACCGCCAGTAACAGACGGACACAGGGTCCCTAATAAAGATAATTGACCGTAACTAATAGACGTCTAATGACGGACGCCTAATCACGGACACCCACTGACCGCCAGTTACTGACGGACAGTTTATAATTTGATTTTTTTTCATTTTTTTTTCACAGTATGTATTCACAGAGCCAGGACAGAAGTCTGATCTCTCTCTCCTCACAGAACAACTGTGCTGAGGGGAGAGAGAAGCACAGCCCCTGTCCTGGCTCTGTTTTGTCAGCGGCGGCGGCCGGCTCTTGTCAGCGGCGGCGGCCGACTTTAAGTCTGCGCATGCGCCGGGCTGCCGCCGCCATCTTCCTTGAGGGTAAGGGGGGGTCGGGGGTGAGGATCGGGACCCAGCTTAGGACATGAAGCGCTGGGGGACTCGATCCTAGCACCGGAGACTTTCTCCCTCCTCTCTTACATAAGAGGAGGGGGAAAGTTTAGTGCAGGCATCTCCGCTGCCGGCATTTTTGGTGATCGCCGTGATAAAGTGTATCACGGTGATCACGTGATCAGAGACCGCTTGTCACGGTCTCTGATCACTGCCCCGAGCCCTCAGCTACCTCCGGTAGCTGCGGGCACGGAGCTACAGCGATTGATTTTAGCGCTAACTTGGGCTGAAGTGCTGCCGTAAAAAGGCGGCGCTCCAGCCCAAGGCCCCTTAGTGACCGCCGTAAAAACACGTATGGGTAGTCACTAAGGGGTTAAAACACATAGTGATACTTCCTAAAATAGTTATTACTTTACATTTCCCATATGTCTACTTCATGTTTGGATCATTTTGTAAAAGACAGTTTCTTTTTTTGGGACGTTAGAAGGCTTAGAAGTTTAGAAGCAAATCTTGAAACTTTTCAGAAAATTTCCAAAACCCACTTTTTAAGGGCCAGTTCAGGTCTGAAGTCACTTTGTGAGGCTTACATAATAGAAACCACCAATAATGGGCCCATTTTAGAAACTACACCCCTCAAGGTATTCAAAACTGATTTTACAAACGTTGTTAACCCTTTAGATGTTCCACAAGAATTAAAGGAATATGGAGATGAAATTTTGGAGATGAATTTCACTTTTTTGGCAGATTTTCCATTTTAATAAATTTTTTTCACTAACAAAGCAAGGGTTAACAGCCAAACAAAACTCGATATTTATTACCCTGATTCTGTAGTCAGAAACACCCCATGTGTGGTCGTAAACTACTGTACGGGCACACGGCAGGGTGCAGAAGGAAAGGAACGCCATATGGTTTTTGGAAGGCAGATGTCACTGGGATAAGTTTAAGTTGCCATGTCAAATTTGAAGACCCCCTGATGCACCCTTAGAGTAGAAACTTCAAAAAAATTACCCCATTTTGGAAACTACAGGATAAGGTAGCAGTTTTGTTGGTTCTATTTTAGGGTACATATGATTTTTGGTTGCTCTATATTACACTTTTTGTGAGGCAAGGTAACAAAAAATAGCTGTTTTGGTTAGATCATGTGGTATTTTTGTAGAGCAGGTTGTTACGGACGTGACAATACCAAATATGACTACTTTTTTTGGTTGTTTGCTTCAGTTTTTCATAATAAAGCATTTTTGAAAAAAAATATTTTTTAGTGTCTCCATATTCTGAAAAGCCATTTTTATTTTTTTATTTTTTTGGGCGACTGTCTTATGTAGGGGCTCATTTTTTTTTGTATGAGATGACGGTTTGATTGGTACTATTTTAGGGTGCATATGACTTTTTAATCTCTTGGTATTACACTTTTTGTGATGTAAGGTGACAAAAAATTGCTTTTTTGACACACTTTTTTTTTTTTGTGTCTGCATATTCTGAGAGCCATTGGTTTTTTTTTTATGCGATTGTCTTAGGTAGGGTCTCATTTTTTGCATGATGAGTTGACCGTTTGGTATGATTTTGGGGTACGTATGACTTTTTGATTGCTTTGTATTACACTTTTTGTGATGTAAGGTAACAAAAAATGTCTTTTTTGACACCGTTTTTATTTAATTTTTTTCACAATGAGGGGTTAGGTCATGCAGTATTTTTATAGAACAGGTTGTTACGGACGCGGCGATACCTAATATGTCTACTTTTTTTTTTTTTTTTACATTTAACACAATAAGAGCATTTTTTAAACAAAAAATTTCATGTTTTAGTGTCTCCATAGTCTGAGAGCCATAGTTTTTTTTATTTTTTGGGCAATTGTCTTAGGTAGGGGCTCATTTTATGCGGGATGAGGTAACGGTTAGATTGGTACTATATTGGGCGACATACGCCTTTTTGATCGCTTGGTGTTGCACTTTTAGACAAAAAATGTTTTTTTTAGCACAGTTTTTATTTAATTTTTTTGACAGTCTTCACCTGAGGGGTTAGGTCATGTTATATTTTTATAGAGCCGGTCGATACGGACACGGCGATACCTAATATGTCTACTTTTCTTTTTTTCCCTATTTTTTTACAATTTTACTTCATTTTGTAAAAAGAACACTTTTTTTTGCTTGAAACTTTTAATGTTTTTTGTAAAATGTTATTTTTTTAACTTTATTTTTCACTTTATTTTTTGTCCCACACTGGGACTTCAACTTTTGGGGGTCTGATCCCCTTTACAATGCATTATACACAATACTTCTGTATTGTAATGCATTGGCTGTAAGTGTATTACCAGTGTAATACACTTACAGCCTGCTTGCCTGTGAGATCCAGGGGGCTGGATCTCACAGGCTGTCCCGTAAGGCAGCCACGATGCCTAATTAAGGGCTGCCTTCTCTGCCAACGGGTCCCCGTCACAGCAGCGCGGGGACCCGATGGCCACACGGACCCATCAGGATACCGCACCTGCCGTGGTCAGCGCTGACCGCGGCCGTGCAAGGGTTAATGCACCAGCATCAGTGTTTTCAGCGATGCCGGCGCATACAGCGCCCGCCCGATCAGCGCGCCGTACCTGTACGGCGCTGGTATTTGTGTCCCGGCTTCCTATCCTACGGGTTAAAGAATCCTCTTCTATGTATGTGTACAAACCTTCTTTCCTTCAGACGCAGAGGATGTCCCTTCATCACAGTCACTCTCTGTACTGACCCCTGATACAGTGAGGTCCATAAATATTGGGACATCGACACAATAGTAACATTTTTGGCTCTATACACCACCACAATGGAGTTGAAATAAAAAGAACAAGATGTGCTTTAACTGCAGACTGTCAGCTTTAATTTGAGGGTATTTACATCAAAATCAGGTGAACGATGTAGGAATTACAACAGTTTGCATATGTGCCTCCTACTTGTTATGGGACCAAAAGTAATGGGACAATTTGGCTTCTCAGCTGTTCCATGGCCAGGTGTGTGTTATTCCCTCATTATTCCAATTACAATGAGCAGATAAAAGGTCCAGAGTTCATTTTAAGTGTGCTGTTTGCATTTGGAATCTGTTGCTGTCAACTCTCAAGATGAGATCCAAAGAGCTGTCACTATCAGTGAAGCAAGCCATCATAAGGCTGGAAAAAAAAAAAAAAAAAAAAAAAAAAAAAAAAACATCAGAGAGATAGCAAAAACATTAGGCGTGGCCAAAACAACTGTTTGGAACATTCTTAAAAAGAAGGAACGCACCGGTAAGCTCAGCAACACCAAAAGACCCGGAAGACCATGGAAAACAACTGTGGTGGATGACCAAAGAATTATTTCCCTGGTGAAGAAAACACCCTTCACAACAGTTGGCCAGATCAAGAACACTCTCCAGGAGGTAGGTGTATGTGTGTCAAAGTCAACAATCAAGAGAAGACTTTACCAGAGTGAATACAGAGGGTTCACCACAAGATGTAAACCATTGGTAAGCCTCAAAAACAGGAAGGCCAGATTAGAGTTTGCCAAACAACATCGAAAAAAGCCTTCACATTTCTTGAACAACATCCTATGGACAGATGAGACCAAGATCAACTTGTACCAGAGTGATGGGAAGAGAAGAGTATGGAGAAGGAAAGGAACTGCTCATGATCCTAAGCATACCACCTTATCAGTGAAGCATGGTGGTGGTAGTGTCATGGCTTGGGCATGTATGGCTGCCAATGGAACTGGTTCTCTTGTATTTATTGATGATGTGACTGCTGACAAAAGCAGCAGGATGAATTCTGAAGTGTTTCTGGCAATATTATCTGCTCATATTCAGCCAAATGCTTCAGAACTCATTGGACGGCGCTTCACAGTGCAGATGGACAATGACCCAAAGCATACTGCAAAAGCAACCAAAGAGTTTTTTAAGGGAAAGAAGTGGAATGTTATGCAGTGGCCAAGTCAATCACCTGACCTGAATCCGATTGAGCATGCATTTCACTTGCTGAAGACAAAACTGAAGGGAAAATGCCCCAAGAACAAGCAGGAACTGAAGACAGTTTAAGTAGAGGCCTAGCAGAGCATAAACCAGGGATGAAACCCAGCATCTGGTGATGTCTATGCGTTCCAGACTTCAGGCTGTAATTGACTGCAAAGGATTTGCAACCAAGTATTAAAAAGTGAAAGTTTGATTTATGGTTATTATTCTGTCCCATTACTTTTAGTTCCTTAACAAGTGGAAGGCACATATGCAAACTGTTGTAATTCCTACACCGTTCACCTGATTTGGATGCAAATACCCTCACATTAAAGCTGACAGTCTGCAGTTAAAGCACATCTTGTCCGTTTCATTTCAAGTCCATTGTGGTGGTGTATAGAGCCAAAAATGTTAGAATTGTGTCGATGTCCGAACATTTATGGACCTGACTGTATATTTATACATAGTTATTAGATCGCCCCTTAGTCGTCTTTTTACTAAAGTGAATAACCCTAATTTTCATAATCTTTCTGGGTACTGTAGTCCACCTATTCCAGTTATTACTTTAGTTGCCCTTCTCTGAACCCTCCCCAGCTCCGCTATGTCTGCCTTGTTCACTGGAGCCCAGAACTGTACATAGTACTCCATGTGTGGTCTGACTAGTGATTTGTAAATTGAGTTTTGAAAAAATATGGGTCGGCACTGCGGTTTGCACGTGGTGCATGCGTCCAATGAAGGCGTCCCACTAGTATATAGCGGAGAAGGAGCGGCACTCACTTTCTTGATGATATGAAGAGACGTTTATTCAAGGCATAATAGCATCATCAGTGACTAGTTTTGGCTCAAGCCTAAGCCTTTTTCAAACTGCAATGCAGTTGCAATTGCAGTTTGAAAAAGGCTCAGGTGTGAGCCGAAACTAGTCACTGATGATGCTATTATGTATTGTCTCTTCATATAATCAAGAAAGTGAGTGCAGCTTCTACTTCTTCGCTATATAGTTATTTGTAAAGTGGCAGGACTATGTTTTCATCACGGGCATCTATGCCCCTTTTGATGCACCCCATAATCTTATTGGCCTTGGCAGCAGCTGCCTGAACCTGGTTTCTGCAGCTTAGTTTGCTGTCCACTAATATCTACCTTGAGGGTCGGATGTAATATGTTCGATGGAGTGTGGCAGGCCTTTTTTTGTACTACGATTGCAACCCTTCTTGAGCTTGAGGTGTGTGAAGCAGTGTAACAAGACTCCAACCAGGGAGCTTTCAGGTTAACCGTGCCTGAGCAGAAGTGGGTTTCCTGCAGGAAAATTATATCTGGCTTGAATCTCTCCAGGTGATTCAATACCTTTTTTCTTTTAATCGAGGTGTTCAGGCCTGCCACATTCCAGGATAATAATTTAACATAGGAGGCAGTGTGACAAGTGGAATCAAGTGTGGGTGACTGTATAATCATCTTGGTACATGGTGTTTGAGTATTTCATCTAGCGATTTTTTTGTGGGTACGGCGACCCCTTGTCCCAGCAAGCAAGTGTCGGAGGATCCACACGTGTTAGTGTATGGTTGTATTAGCTAGGGACAGAATAACATAGTAACATAGTACATAAGGCCGAAAAAAGACATTTGTCCATCCAGTTCGGCCTGTTATCCTGCAAGTTGATCCAGAGGAAGGCAAAAAACCCTGTGAGGTAGAAGCCAATTTTCTCCACTTTAGGCTACTTTCACACTTGCGGCAGAGAGATCCGGCAAGCAGTTCCGTCGCCGGAACTGCCTGCCGGATCAGGCAAAATGTATGCTAACTGATGGCATTAGTAAGACTGATCAGGATCCTGATCAGTCTTAAAAATGCCTGATCAGTCGAAAAAATGCATTGAAATGCCGGATCCGTCTTTCCGGTGTCATCCGGCAAAAACGGATCCGGCATTTATTTTTTCACCTTTTTTTCAGTCTGCGCATGCGCATACCGGAAGGACGGATCCGGCATTCCGGTATTCTGAATGCCGGATCCGGCACTAATACATTCCTATGGGAAAAAATGCCTGATCCGGCATTCAGGCAAGTCTTCAGTTTTTTTAGCCGGAGATAAAACCGTAGCATGCTACGGTTTTCTCTTTTGCCTGATCAGTCAAAACGACTGAACTGAAGACATCCTGATGCAAACTGAACGGATTACTCTCCATTCAGAATGCATGGGGACATACCTGATCAGTTCTTTTCCGGTATAGAGCCCCTGTGACGGAACTCTATGCCGGAAAAGAACAACGCAAGTGTGAAAGTAGCCTAAGGGGAATAAAAAATTTCTTCCCGACTCCAATCATGCAATCAGAATAACTCCCTGGATCAACGACCCCTCTCTAGTAGCTATAGCCTGTAATATTATTACGCTCTAGAAACACATCCAGGCCCCTCTTGAATTCCTTTATTGTACTCACCATCACCACCTCCTCAGGCAGAGAGTTCCATAGTCTCACTGCTCTTACCGTAAAGAATCCTCTTCTATGTTTGTGTACAAACCTTCTTTCCTCCAAACGCAGAGGATGTCCCCTCGTCACAGTCACAGTCCTGGGGATAAATAGCTGATGGGATAGATCTCTGTACTGACCCCTGATATATTTATACATATTAATTAGATCTCCCCTCAGTCGTCTTTTTTCTAAAGTGAATAACCCTAATTTTGATAATCTTTCAGGGTACTGTAGTTGCCCCATTCCAGTTATTACTTTAGTTGCCCTCCTCTGAACCCTCTCTAGCTCTGCTATGTCTGCCTTGTTTACAGGAGCCCAGAACTGTACACAGTACTCCATGTGTGGTCTGACTAGCGATTTGTAAAGTGGTAAGACTATGTTCATATCACGGGAATCTATGCCCCTTTTGATGCAACCCATTATCTTGTTGGCCTTGGCAGCAGCTGCCTGACACTGGTTTTTGCTGTTTAGTTTGCTGTTTATTAAAATTCCTAGATCCTTTTCCATGTCAGTGTTACCGAGTGTTTTACCATTTAGTATGTACGGGTGACTTGCATTTTTCCTTCCCATGTGCATAACCTTACATTTATCAGTGTTAAACCTCATCTGCCACTTATCTGCCCAAGCCTCCAATCTATCCAGATCCCTCTGTAGTAGTATACTGTCCTCTTCAGTGTAAATTACTTTACACAGTTTAGTGTCATCTGCGAAAATTGATACTTTACTATGCAAGCCTTCTACAAGATCATTAATAAATATATTGAAGAGAATAGGGCCCAATACTGACCCCTGAGGTACCCCACTAGTGACAGTGACCCAATCTGAGTGTGTACCGTTAATAACCACCCTCTGTTTTCTATCACTCAGCCAGTTACTTACCCACATACAGATGTTTTCTCCCAGTCCGAGCATTCTCATTTTATATACTAACCTTTTATGCGGTACAGTGTCAAATGCTTTGGAGAAGTCCAGATATACGACATCCATTGATTCGCCGCTGTCAAGTCTAGAACTTACCTCCTCATAGAAACTGATTAAATTAGTTTGACATGACCGATCCCTCACGAAGCCATGCTGATATGGCGTTATTTGCTTATTTCCGTTGAGATGCTCTAATATAGCATCTCTCAGAAAACCTTCAAACAGTTTACCCACAACAGATGTTAAACTTACCGGCCTATAGTTTCCAGGCTCTGTTTTTGGCCCCTTTTTGAATATTGGCACCACATATGCCACGCGCCAATCCTGTGGGACATTCCCTGTCAGTATAGAGACAGAAATATCAGAAATAAGGGTCTGGCTATGACATTACTTAATTCCTTTAGGATACGGGGGTGTATGCCATCCGGTCCTGGCGATTTGTCTATTTTAATCTTTTTAAGCCGCTGATGTACTTCTTCCTGGGTCAGACAGGACACTTTTAATGGGGAATTTATTTTTGCATTCTGCATGTCATCTGACAATTTATTTTCCTCAGTGAATACATTGGAGAAAAAAATATTTAACAGCTTTGCTTTCTCCTCGTCGCTCTCTGCGACTCCCCCCTCATTACTCTTTAAAGGTCCAACACCTTCAGCTTTATACTTTTTAACATTTATATAATTGAAGAACATTTTAGGGTTAGTTTTACTCTCTTTGGCAATTAATCTCTCGGTCTCTAGTTTGGCCGCTTTTATTTGTTTTTTACATGTTCTATTTTTTTCCTTATAGTTTTTCAGTGCTTCCGTGCAACCCTCCTGTTTTAGTGTTTTATATGCTTTCTTTTTGTCATTTATTGCTTTCTTTACAGTTCTATTTATCCACATTGGTTTCTTTTTGTTCCTTAACCTTTTATTACCATACGGTATGTACCTCTCACAATGAGTTTTTAGGATGTTTTTAAAGATATCCCATTTTGTGTCTGTATTTGTGAGGACTTTGTCCCAGTTAGTTTGGCCTATGGCCTCTCTTAGTTGGCTAAATTTAGCTTTTTTGAAGTTTGGTATTTTTGTTCCTCCCTGTAGAAACGCTCTTTTGAATGATAATTGGAAGGTTATTACTTTATGGTCACTATTTCCCAGGTGTCCCCCGACCTGCACGTCTGTTGTTCTGTCAGGTCTATTGGTTAATACTAAGTCCAGTATGGCCGTCCCTCTAGTCGGGTCCTGAACCAGTTGGGAGAGGTAATTGTCTTTGGTTATAGCCACGAACCTGTTTCCCTTATGAGATATACAAGTTTCAGTTTCCCAGTCTATATCTGGGTAGTTGAAGTCCCCCATAATAACCACCTCATTATGATTTGCCGCCTCGTCTATCTCGTTTAGTAGTAGATTTTCTGTGGACTCTGGTATATTAGGTGGTTTATAGTAAACTCCTATTAGTAATTTATTGTTGTTTTTAGCTCCATGTATCTCTACCCATAGTGACTCCACATGTTCATGTCCCTCACTTATATCTTCTCGGACTGTGGGCTTTAGACAGGACTTTATATAAAGGCAGACCCCTCCCCCTCTCCGGTTTTGACGATCCTTTCTAAACAGACTGTAACCTTGTACATTAACTGCCCAGTCATAGCTATCATCCAGCCATGTCTCAGTTATTCCCACTATGTCATAGTCCTCCTCACACATCACTAATTCCAGTTCACCAGTTTTATTAGTCAGGCTTCTGGCATTAGTATACATACATTTGAGAGGTTTATGTATATTTTTTACCCTACACCTTTCCTTCTGAATTGTTCTAGTCCCTCCTTCCATTCCTCCCCCATTCTTATTACCTTGCCCCCGGTCTCTATCTGCACTATCTTCCCCTCCTATAACGTAATTACCCTCCCCCCCAGTCCCTAGTTTAAACACTCCTCCAAACTTCTAGCCATCTTTCTCCCCAGCACAGCTGCCCCTTCCCCATTGAGGTGCAGCCCGTCCCTACGATAGAGCCTGTTGCCGATAGAAAAATCGGCCCAGTTCTCCAGGAACCCAAACCCCTCCATCCTACACCAGTTCTTGAGCCACTTGTTAATCTCCCTAATCTCCCATTGCCTTTCTTGTGTGGCTCGTGGTACAGGCAGTATTTCGGAAAATACTACCTTTGAGGTCCTTGCCCTCAGCTTTTGACCTAAATCCCTGAAATCATTTTTAAGGACTCTCCACCTACCTCTAACTTTGTCATTGGTTCCGATATGGACCATGACCGCTGGATCGTCTCCAGCCCCTCCCAGTAATCTGTCAACCCGATCCGCGATGTGTCGAACTCTAGCGCCAGGAAGACAGCACACTGTTCGGCGATCACGGTCTTTGTGACAGATTTCCCTATCTGTTCCCCTAATAATGGAGTCTCCCACTACCAGCACCTGTCTGGCCTGCCCTGCTCTCCTGGTTCCCTGCTTACTGGAGCTGACATTCCCCTGACTGGCAGAGGAAGTGTCTGGCTGCAGCAGTGCCGTCCCCGGACTGACATCCCCCTCATCTGCCAAACGTGCAAACTTGTTGGGGTGTGTCAGATCAGGGCTAGCCTCCCTGGCACTCTTCCCTCTACCCCGCTTTCTAACTTTTACCCAGCTAGCTACCTCACTTTCCTCAGCCTCCTCTCTGTCACCCTCCCCCTCATCTACCCCAAAGAGTGCTTGCTCGGTGAGAAGCAAACTCTTTTGCAAATTATCAATGCCTCTCAGTGTTGCAACTTGCCCATTTAGAGACTCGATCTGCGATTCCAAACGGGTAATTTGCTCACATCTAGAACAAAGATATACACCCTCGAACGGCTGTTCCAGGACTGCATACATCATGCAAGATGTGCACTGGACTGCGTTGTAAATTGTGCAACACATACTAAATGGGGATTACAACAGTAAAAAAGTAAAACAGTATAAATGATTTAGATTTAGACCCTGTCTGCTGTAGTTGAAGGACCACGTAAAATTAAGCCAACAACACACAAGGAAATTATATCCAACCTTAGTTTCCAAAATCCTTTTCTTAAACTCCTTATTTTTTAACTCCACTTAATAAGAAGCCACTTAGTAGAGCAAGCCTCAGAAAGAGCAGGCTCTGAAGAGTATAAGTGGCTCAATTTATAGCACCTGGTTGCCCCGGGCACTCGCCTTAATTAAGCAGAGAAAAAAAAAAAAAACGAGGGGGAAAAAACTGTTTACACAGTAAAACTTTAAAAGTGGTCACTCACACTCACACAGTGGTCACTCACTTTGTTGCCTTCTCAAAACAGCTGATTGGGGGGGGGTCCCGAGTATCGGACCTCCACCGATCAGATACTAATGACCTATCCAGAGAAAGAAAACCCTTTTAAGTTTTCATTTCTGTATATTGAGCTAAACAGCGGAATAAAGTGACAGCTGAGGAAACCCCTAAATCTACAGTATACAAGCTGCGAATGTTACTTAAAGAAATTGTGGGAGTGTAATTACGCCCAGTGGAGACTTCTTTTCTTGTCATTGTTGTGGGATTGGATCTTCCAACTTAAAGACTATGGCTCGGTGTTGAAATGGTTTAAGACACTGGACATTTATTATGAGAGGTACTGTTAGTCAACAGCAGCCTGTGCCGCTGTAGTTTGCACCAAAGTTATCCAATATTGCACAATGTTTGATAAATTTGGTGCATCTTTCAAGGGGTTATCCAGGAAAAGCTATTGATGACCTATCCTGAGGTTTTGCCCCCCAATCAGCTATTAGAAGGGGCCAGGCGCTCTGTGACTGCTGCAGCCTCTTCCTAGGCCAGTGACGTCACTGTAGATAAGTCATGTGGCCTAGATGTAGCTCAGACCCATTCAAGTTAATGGGGTTGAGTTGCAATACCAAGCACAGGTGCTATATGATGTACTGTACTGCACTGTGCTTGGAAAGTTGCCGAGAGCCTGCAGTGCTCCCAAGATCTCCAGTGAGCACAGTGAGCTCCTGAAATAGATGATCAGCAGGGGTTCCGGGACTCGCACACCTGCTGATGTGATAATGATGACCCATCCTGAGGATATCAGGATAACATCTTTAAGTCCGACACAGATTTTACTCCACTTTCTATGCCAAGCCTTTATGTGCTGGGCTTGATAAATGCCCCCCATTGTGACTGATTTTGTGATTTTACTCTGTTAATATTCTTACATCTGTCCAGTTGCTGTTTTCTATTGCATCTCATCTTTATTAAAGACAACCTCTTTAACCTTTTAATGATGAAGCCTATTTTGGACTTCAGGATGCAGCCTCATTTTTCAAATCTGGTGTGTCACTTCATGTGGTAACTGGATTGCTTTTCCTTATCCAAGAGATTTTAAGACTTTATTTTGTATTACATATTGTATTTTTGTTTTAGTGGTACATTTTGGTTGATGTTTTGTGTTTATTTATTTTAAAAAAATCTGACATTTAGTGAAAAAAGTGGAAATATTTGTAAATCAGTTAATTATAATTAACATTTACCATATGACCGTTTTATGTTGGTATCATGTTTTAAATATTATTTTTTTCAGATGTTAGTAGGCTTATAAGTTTGGCTCAAATTTTCAGTTTCCAAAATCTACTGTTTTAGGCATACATTCGGTTGTGAAGTGGCTTTGATGGTACTGTACATTAGAAGACCTCCCATAACTCACCCCATTTAAAAAAAAACTCAAAGAGGGACATTTGATAAGACTGGCAACTTAGACGCCACTTGATGCGCCTAAGTTATGTAGAGGCGCCCACCTCTACATAACTTAGGAGTTTTACCGGCTGCCAGGTGACATGCTTAAATCTACGCCGGCTCCCTTGCTGGTGTAGATTTAAGTCATTTTCTACTCCAAAAACATGTGTAGGCCCGCCCTCTTCCCAACCCACTCTCTCTTTTTCCACCACCTTAATGCCATGTGCCTTTTAGACTTCTGAATTTGCACTAATGGCTTTGAGGCACAGTGTTGCATTTGCAGGGCCCCTGACATAGTAGCACATTAGAAAACCCTTAACACTAGAAGTGAAAATGCTCTTTTGTTGGCATTTTTATCTACTGTAGGTCTCTCAAGAGAACAATACAGCTGTCATAATGTTCTATAAATCTAAATTCTATACCTACTATCACAATGAGGATTACCAGGTAACATCTTAATAGCAACAGTAACTGAACAAGGATTACCTATCTATATATAAGGTCTTATAATTTTTGTTTACTGCTACAGAAAGACAGAATTTTGGTGCAAGCGAAATGACTTAATAGTCAATTCAGCAATTGAAAAAAAATCGCTGCACTCTATTGTTATAATGTTATTAAAGTGTCATTTTATTTTTTAAAAATATATCAAAATTCCTGATCTAGACATGTATATGCATATAATCATTAATCCATTATACAAATCACCGGACGTTTCAGTCCATCAGAACTGGATTGCGGGCTTCCGAGCTGTCTTACATTTAGACAATTTTCTACACCTAACTAAAAATAATCAAAAGCTGCAGTCCCAGAATCAGGGAGTAGATCCGTTCTCCCTATAATAATAGCACATAAAAATGAAGTTTGGGTCCACGCTGAAGGTGCTTTAAGTAGAGGTCAGTTCACACACAATCCCTTTTCCAGAGCACTTTTCCTCAGTCTCTGGGTTCAGCCTCCTCGATCTCTGAACCAACCGGCAGTAGAAACAGGTGTTATCGGGGGCGTGGCCTGACCGGCATGGAGTGAGGACGCTGATCGCTTCAGCTCCGATTCTATCCTGTTTGAATCCTGACCATCCGCTCTGATAAACTTGGAACTTCTGCCTAAAGACCTTCAGTGAACCTCTGTGAGTGCCCCCCCATAACTTTTACCTGTCCCGGTGCCCTGCGGTGACTGCTGGATAAAGAGCCCTGGGTCTGGGCCTACTTACCAGACGGCACTTCCTGACGCCATTCCTGTCGGCTGGCCGGATCGATCGGTGGGGGAGCCGGTGAGAGGGGTTTCCCTGCCATACCTACCTACATCGGAGGCCAAGCGGGATCTGGAACGTTAATCCGGTGGGTTCTTTTCACTCCTTCCTTAACCGGACGGCGAACCTGTGACCCCGGGGCATTGGACGCTGCGGGCGCAATATTGGCTGCAGCGCTGCAGGTGGCTATACCTCTCCCCTTATAGGCCGTTACCCAGGTAGAGAACTTTGTCATCTACTCTGCCGTTATAGAGATTCACCTGGGGCGGTGTGACGCTAGTTGGGGACACTGTGTCTGCGTTATCCTCAGCAGAGAGAGACTTGACACTTATATTAAGCCACAAGCTGGTTGCTGAAGCTTTTATGGGCCGAAAAACGGGTACCTCTGGGCCTGCTATCCCTCCCAAATTGATGCTTGACAATATGAGCCAGACAGATGGACACAACCCTGGAACTTCTGCTGAGCGTCCGGAGGTAGACCTTGCAAAAATCATGGCGGCCATTACCAACTGCCAAACGACACTTACGGTCAAAATTGACCATGTACAGGCCGACCTAACTCTCCTCAGGCATGATATTGACAAGATCCGTGAGAGGACAACTGAGGTGGAGAGGAGGCTGGGAGAGGTGGAAGATACGGTCCAACGTGAGGATTCGGTGATCCGTGATTTGCAAAACCAAGTTAAAACCCTGGCGGCAAAAGTGGAGGACGCTGAAAATCGAAACAGGAGAAATAATATTAGGATTATGGGCTTACCGGAGAGGGCAGAGGGCCCTTCCCCTGAGGAATTTACGGAGCGTCTCATCAAGCAACTCCTGAACCCAATTACCCTATCGGGGACTTTTGCAGTGGAGAGGGCGCACAGGATTCCTACCCGTCCTCTGCCCCCTGGAGCCCCGCCACGTCCTTTTATCTTTAAGGTGTTAAATTATAGAGACAGGGACGCTATCCTGGCTACGGCCCGTCGTATGAAGGACATTCATTTTGACAACGTCCGGATTTCCTTCTACCCGGACTTTTCTACAGAGGTGCAGAAACAACGCAGACAATTCACGGCAGTGAGAGTTCGGTTGCGGGAGAAAGGCCTGGTTTATGCCATGATGTATCCAGCACGTCTCAGAATCCAGGATGGTGAAGTGGTGAAATTCTTCACCTCCCCAGAAGAAGCGTCTGACTGGCTTGATCGCAGGGGCTGAGTATAACGGGACTTATGTTCTGAGAGTCTTATTTTATGTTGCGGATGGTCACTTTATATGGGGAGCTGTTTGTGCTAAAATTGTATTGCCCTACTGCCTAGGTTCAGTTCTTGAGTTTACCTAGAGTGGTGGGTGGCAGTACGGGCCTCCCCGTCCTGATCTATTAGAGAGGAAATTATTCATGGGATACTCAAGCTTGGATAGGTTGGGGTTATCTGGGCAGGGTGGGGGGATTTGTCCGCTGTTCTGGGCATGTTGGGTTGTTCTCACTGCATTCTTGATGTATGGGTGTGATTGTGTGTATGTATGGCTTGGGTGGTGCATTTTCCTCGGATGGTATAATTTTGACACTCCGCCGTAATGACTATCTGTCGGTTTGTCTCCTGGAATGTCAGGGGACTAAATGATAAAATTAAAAGATCACTGGTCTTTAATTTTATAAAGAAACATAACCCCGATATGTTGATATTGCAGGAGACACATCTGCAGGGGAGGAAGCTCCTAGCGTTGAAAAAGCCTTGGGTGGGAGCAGCTTATCATGCGGTATATACTTCCAGAGCGAGAGGTGTGTCAATTCTGGTGGCGAAATCCCTTCCCTTTCGTTCCTGCTCTGTTCAGACTGACATGATGGGACGTTTTGTGATCCTTCATGCTGCAATCAGGGGCATCGAGTATGTGGTGATAGGAGTATATGTCCCCCCCCCTTTTCAGAGGGATGTGTTGGATGAAATTATGAAGCGAGTGGCAGCGCTGCCTCCGGTGCCTCTGATTGTACTTGGGGATTATAATGCGGTGTTGGACCGGACAATGGATAGGCTTCGTCCTGGGGGGTCGCATACTGATGCGTTGAATTCCTGGGCAGAGGTATTTGCCCTAACAGAGGGTTGGAGATATATGCACCCGGATATTCGACAATACTCTTGCTATTCGGCTTCCTATGCAGCACTCTCCCGGATTGATTTAGCGTTTCTCAGTAGGGAGCTGCTGCCCTCGCTAGTAGCCACGGAATACTTGCCAAGAGGCATTTCTGACCATGCCCCCCTGTTGGTGGTTCTGAGACAGCCGCTTGCACCTCCCGAAAGGCAATGGAGACTGAATAGCAAATGGCTTGAGGTGCTGCCGGTGGTTTGGGCGGTGCAGCAGGGGATGAAAGATTATTGGGAACTCAATGAGGGCTCTGCTAACCCTTTGGTGGAGTGGGAGGCATTTAAAGTTGTCCTGCGTGGTACGTTGATTCAGGCAATTGCTTCTTACAGAAAAGAGCTAAGCGCCACCAGAGTTAAACTAGAAAACGAGGTAGTAGATAAGGAGCAGGCCTTCATCGCTGATCCTAATGATGAGAACCGTATTTCATGGGATGAGGCACAGAGGAAACTTACCTTGCATCTCACAGAGTACACCCAGAAGAGGTTGCTATTCCAGAGGCGCCTGGTCTTTGCAGACGGCGACAAAAATGGGAGAGCCTTGGCTTTCCTGGCTAAGACTGAGACGCAGCAGACGGTAGTCCCGCACATTACCTGCGGGGATGGCTTGAAGGTATATAGACCCGAGGACATTTGTGAACAGTTTGTTCAGTTTTATACTGACTTATACAGTTCTAAATCCACCTCCTCCCCAGATGGGATCCGTTCATTCCTTCAATCCATCCCACTTTCTCCTTTAGCTGCAGCTGATAATAGTTATCTAGGGAGACCTATTGATGTTGGAGAGGTAAGGGCAGCAATCGAGGACATGGCTCCTGGGAAGTCACCTGGACCGGACGGCTTCCCGATCGAATGGTACAGGTTAGACGTTAATTTACAATCTGCACGCTTACTCAGACTTTTTGAGTATGCATGTGAATCCGGGAAGTTGCCTTCTTCCTTTGGGGAAGCGACTGTCGTAGTAATTCACAAAGTCGGGAAGCCTCCGGATCAGTGTGCATCATACAGGCCGATTTCCCTCCTAAACACGGACGCGAAAATCTTGGCTAAAGTCCTGGCTAAGCGTCTTGGCGAGGTGATACTGTCCGTTATTGACCCGGACCAATCTGGTTTTATGCCCGGGAAGACGACTGATATAAATCTTAGGAGATTATTCACCAATTTACAGGTCAGACACGATAATGCGGGTTCAAGAGTATTGGCGTCCCTGGATAACGAGAAGGCCTTTGACTCTGTGGAGTGGAATTTTATTGGGGAGACAATGTTCCGTCTTGGTTTTCCTTCCTCTTTTGTCAAGTGGGTTCAATTGTTATACCAGACACCTATAGCACGGATTAGAGTGAATGGAGTCATATCCCGGCCCTTCAGGTTGCATAGAGGCACAAGACAGGGGTGCCCTTTGTCCCCATTGTTGTTCGCACTGATAATGGAACCCTTGACACAATTAATCAATAACAGTTCTTTGATAGAGGGGTGGACGGTAGCGGGGATTCAGGAGAAGGTATCATTATACGCTGATGACCTGTTGGTCTACTTGGCGGACCCTGGCCCCTCCTTAGAAACTCTGCTAGATGTAGTGGATGGATATGGGAAATACTCGGGTTTACGGGTTAATTGGGCCAAGTCTAGTTTATGTGTAATAGATATAGATGAAGATGTGGATATTTCCCCGATATCTCCCCTGAGAGTTGTAGATAAATTTCTTTACTTAGGGATACATATCCATAGGGACCCTAGACAGTTCTGTCAATTAAACTTGAGGCCTACCATGGAATACATCACGCGCAAGCTGGAAGCCTGGGAAAATCTTCCGCTAACTTTGGTGGGGAGAATTAATATTATCAAGATGGTGCTACTACCCAAACTTCTGTATATTTATAGAGCAGCCCCAGTGAGGATCCCTAAGTCACATTTTGATATTTTAGATAGATCCTTTTCCCGTTTCTTGTGGCTCCATCGGTCCCCCAGACTAGCGAGACAGACGCTGAAGGCCTCCTACACTCAGGGGGGCTTGCAGCTACCAGATATGTATATTTATTATATAGCCACGCGCCTAATGTATGCATCTTGGTGGATTAGGGCGGATGCCAATAACCCTGCGGTGGTACTAGAGGCGGCGCTGGCTGGTTCATATGAAGCGTTAACTAATCTGGTATACAGGGGGGGAAATCCGTAGGACTGGGGACGTATACGGACTCTATGGTAACAGTTAGCGAGGCCTGGGTGAGGTTTGTGGAGATACATACAGAAAACCTGGAGGGTGACACCTGGTCCCCCTATATCCCACTATGGCGTAACAGGCTTCTCCCAGAGCTCTTGCATCTTCCTGACTTTGAGTTCTGGCCTAGGAAGGGTCTTAAATATCTAACACAACTGTTTCAGGAAGGGACCTTCCGTTCCTTTGAGAGCCTGCGAGCTGAGTTCCAGTTACCCCAGACGAGTTTTTACCGCTTCCTCCAACTGAGACATGCCTGCGAGAAACAATTTAGAGCCCTATCCCTAAATTTAGAGTGCGGCCCATTAGAGTCAATAGCTAGGAGGAAAATCCCTTGCAAACCTATCTCCTCCTTTTATGTTGAAATTGTTAAAATGCAAGAATCTCCTATTAAGCGTTCCTTTGCTAAATGGGCTGAGGATATTCCAGAATTGGAGGATTCTCATTTGGAGGAATGGCGTCTGAGATGGAGGTCGTCGGTTATAAGTGCGAGAGATCAGCTCATCCAAGTGAAGTGGATGCACAGAGTGTACTTGACCCCACTGCGTCTCTATCAGATGCGACAATTACTGAGTCCGGGATGTGATAGATGTGGAGAGGCGAGGGGCTCTTTCTTCCATATGGTGTGGCTATGCCCGGTGATAAAGACATACTGGAAGGGAATTTGTAATTTTATTAATGTTAGGTTAGGGCTCCCAGGGATTTGTAATCCTGTAATATGCCTACTAGGGTTGGTTTCTGATGCCACTCCTTCTAAATACAATAGAATACTGTTAAGATTGTTGTTGTTTTATGGGAGGAAAAATATACTTTTGAACTGGAAACCGCCCAAGTGTCCTACAGTGGGCCGATGGGTACTTCTTATAAATAACGACCTGCAAATGTATAAATTGACATATGAGGCAAGGGGATTGACTGATCGATTTGATGATATCTGGGGCCTTTGGGTCCAAGCTGAAGGCACGACTTGAGTCACTAACGGTGGCAAATGTATCACCCATTGTATGTATGTGTGAGTGTATGGGTTGAGTAAGTTCTAGAAGCCGCTTAGAGACAACAGTGACACTTTGTACTATAGTCATTTATATGTCTTTTATGGTCAAGATTTACGTGAATAACGGACTTGCTGATGTGAGTGTTGTATCATGGAGGATGTTTTCTTCCTTGTTCTCCGCATGGGAGTGTTGTATTTTTTATGCAAAATGTTAACCACCTCAGCCCCCAGTGCTTAAACACCCTGAAAGACCAGGCCACTTTTTACACTTCTGACCTACACTACTTTCACCGTTTGTTGCTCGGTCATGCAACTTACCACCCAAATGAATTTTACCTCCTTTTCTTCTCACTAATAGAGCTTTCATTTGGTGGTATTTCATTGCTGCTGACATTTTTACTTTTTTTGTTATTAATCGAAATTTAACGATTTTTTTGCAAAAAAATGACATTTTTCACTTTCAGTTGTAAAATTTTGCAAAAAAAACGAGATCCATATAGAAATTTTGCTCTAAATTTATAGTTCTACATGTCTTTGATAAAAAAAAAATGTTTGGGTAAAAAAAAAATGGTTTGGGTAAAAGTTATAGCGTTTACAAACTATGGTACAAAAATGTGAATTTCCGCTTTTTGAAGCAGCTCTGACTTTCTGAGCACCTGTCATGTTTCCTGAGGTTCTACAATGGCCAGACAGTACAAACACCCCACAAATGACCCCATTTCGGAAAGTACACACCCTAAGGTATTCGCTGATGGGCATAGTGAGTTCATAGAACTTTTTATTTTTTGTCACAAGTTAGCGGAAAATGATGATTTTTTTTTTTTTTTTTTTTTTCTTACAAAGTCTCATATTCCACTAACTTGTGACAAAAAATAAAAACTTCTATGAACTCACTATGCCCATCACGAAATACCTTGGGGTCTCTTCTTTCCAAAATGGGGTCACTTGTGGGGTAGTTATACTGCCCTGGCATTCTAGGGGCCCAAATGTGTGGTAAGGAGTTTGAAATCTAATTCTGTAAAAAATGACGAGTGAAATCCGAAAGGTGCTCTTTGGAATATGGGCCCCTTTGCCCACCTAGGCTGCAAAAAAGTGTCACACATCTGGTATCTCTGTATTCAGAAGAAGTTGAGGAATGTGTTTTGGGGTGTCTTTTTACATATACCCATGCTGGGTGAGATAAATATCTTGGTCAAATGCCAACTTTGTATAAAAAAATGGGAAAAGTTGTCTTTTGCCAAGATATTTCTCTCACCCAGCATGGGTATATGTAAAAAGACACCCCAAAACACATTCCCCACCTTCTCCTGAGTACGGCAATACCAGATGTGTGACACTTTTTTGCAGCCTAGGTGGGCAAAGGGGCCCATATTCCAAAGAGTACCTTTCGGATTTCACAGGTCATTTTTTACAGAATTTGATTTCAAACTCCTTACCACACATTTGGGCCCCTAGAATGCCAGGGCAGTATAACTACCCCACAAGTGACCCCATTTTGGAAAGAAGACACCCCAAGGTATTTCGTGAGGGGCATGGCAAGTTCCTAGAATTTTTTATTTTTTGTCACAAGTTAGTGGAAAATGAAGGTTTTTTTTTATTTTATTTTTTTTCATACAAAGTCTCATATTCCACTAACTTGTGACAAAAAATAAAAACTTCCATGAACTCACTATGCCCATCAGCGAATACCTTGGGGTCTCTTCTTTCCAAAATGGGGTCACTTGTGGGGTAGTTATACTGCCCTGGCATTCTAGGGGCCCAAATGTGTGGTAAGGAGTTTGAAATCAAATTCTGTAAAAAATGACGAGTGAAATCCGAAAGGTGCTCTTTGGAATATGGGCCCCTTTGCCCACCTAGGCTGCAAAAAAGTGTCACACATCTGGTATCTCTGTATTCAGGAGAAGTTGAGGAATGTGTTTTGGGGTGTCATTTTACATATACCCATGCTGGGTGAGATAAATATCTTGGTCAAATGCCAACTTTGTATAAAAAAATGGGAAAAGTTGTCTTTTGCCAAGATATTTCTCTCACCCAGCAGGGGTATATGTAAAATGACACCCCAAAACACATTCCCCACCTTCTCCTGAGTACGGAGATACCAGATGTGTGACACTTTTTTGCAGGCTAGGTGGGCAAAGGGGCCCATATTCCAAAGAGCACCTTTCGGATTTCACAGGTCATTTTTTACAGAATTTGATTTCAAACTCCTTACCACACATTTGGGCCCCTAGAATGCCAGGGCAGTATAACTACCCCACAAGTGACCCCATTTTGGAAAGAAGACACCCCAAGGTATTCGCTGATGGGCATAGTGAGTTCATGGAAGTTTTTATTTTTTGTCACAAGTTAGTGGAATATGAGACTTTGTATGAAAAAAAAAACAAAAAACTGCATTTTCCACTAACTTGTGACAAAAAATAAAAAATTCTAGGAACTCGCCATGCCCCTCACGGAATACCTTGGGGTGTCTTCTTTCCAAAATGGGGTCACTTGTGGGGTAGTTATACTGCCCTGGCATTTTCCAGGGGCCCTAATGTGTGGTAAGTAGGTAAATGACCTGTGAAATCCTAAAGGTGCTCTTTGGAATATGGGCCCCTTTGCCCACCTAGGCTGCAAAAAAGTGTCACACATGTGGTATCGCCGTATTCAGGAGAAGTTGGGGAATGTGTTTTGGGGTGTCATTTTACATATACCCTTGCTGGGTGAGAGAAATATCTTGGCAAAAGACAACTTTTCCCATTTTTTTATACAAAGTTGGCATTTGACCAAGATATTTCTCTCACCCAGCATGGGTATATGTAAAATGACACCCCAAAACACATTCCCCAACTTCTCCTGAGTACGGCGATACCAGATGTGTGACACTTTTTTGCAGCCTAGATGCGCAAAGGTGCCCAAATTCCTTTTAGGAGGGCATTTTTAGACATTTGGATACCAGACTTCTTCTCACGCTTTGGGGCCCCTAGAATACCAGGGCAGTATAAATACCCCACATGTGACCCCATTTTGGAAAGAAGACACCCCAAGGTATTCAATGAGGGGCATGGCGAGTTCATAGAAAAAAAAAATTTTGGGCACAAGTTAGCGGAAATTGATATTTTTAATTTTTTTCTCACAAAGTCTCCCGTTCCGCTAACTTGGGACAAAAATTTCAATCTTTCATGGACTCAATATGCCCCTCACGGAATACCTGGGGGTGTCTTCTTTCCGAAATGGGGTCACATGTGGGGTATTTATACTGCCCTGGCATTCTAGGGGCCCTAAAGCGTGAGAAGAAGTCTGGAATATAAATGTCTAAAAAATTTTACGCATTTGGATTCCGTGAGGGGTATGGTGAGTTCATGTGAGATTTTATTTTTTGACACAAGTTAGTGGAATATGAGACTTTGTAAGAAAATAAATAAATAATTCCGCTAACTTGGGCCAAAAAAATGTCTGAATGGAGCCTTACAGAGGGGTGATCAATGACAGGGGGGTGATCAATGACAGGGGGGGTGATCAATGACAGGGGGGGTGATCAATGACAGGGGGGGTGATCAATGACAGGGGGGTGATCAGGGAGTCTATATGGGGTGATAACCACAGTCATTGATCACGCCCGTGTAAGGCTTCATTCAGACGTCCGTATGCGTTTTGCGGATCCGATCCATCTATCAGTGGATCCGTAAAAATCATGCGGACATCTGAATGGAGCTTTACAGGGGGTTGATCAATGACAGGGGGGTGATCAGGGAGTCTATATGGGGTGATAACCACAGTCATTGATCACGCCCGTGTAAGGCTTCATTCAGACGTCCGGATGCGTTTTGCGGATCCGATCCATCTATCAGTGGATCCGTAAAAATCATGCGGACGTCTGAATGGAGCTTTACAGGGGGGTAATCAATGACAGGGGGGTAATCAATGACAGGGGGGTGATCAGGGAGTCTATATGGGGTGATCACCACAGTCATTGATCACGCCCCTGTAAGGCTTCATTCAGACGTCCGGATGCGTTTTGCGGATCCGATCCATCTATCAGTGCATCCGTAAAAATCATGCGGACATCTGAATGGAGTTTTACAGGGGGTTGATCAATGACAGGGGGGTGATCAGGGAGTCTATATGGGGTGATAACCACAGTCATTGATCACGCCCCTGTAAGGCTTCATTCAGACGTCCGGATGCGTTTTGCGGATCGGATCCATCTATCAGTGCATCCGTAAAAATCATGCGGACATCTGAATGGAGCTTTACAGGGGGGTGATCAGGGAGTCTATATGGGGTGATCACCACAGTCATTGATCATGCCCCTGTAAGGCTTCATTCAGACGTCCGGATGCGTTTTGCGGATCCGATCCATCTATCAGTGCATCCGTAAAAATCATGCGGACATCTGAATGGAGCTTTACAGGGGGGTGATCAGGGAGACTATATGGGGTGATAACCACAGTCATTGATCATGCCCCTGTAAGGCTTCATTCAGACGTCCGGATGCGTTTTGCGGATCGGATCCATCTATCAGTGCATCCGTAAAAATCATGCGGACATCTGAATGGAGCTTTACAGGGGGGTGATCAGGGAGTCTATATGGGGTGATCACCACAGTCATTGATCATGCCCCTGTAAGGCTTCATTCAGACGTCCGGATGCGTTTTGCGGATCCGATCCATCTATCAGTGCATCCGTAAAAATCATGCGGACGTCTGAATGGAGCTTTACAGGGGGGTAATCAATGACAGGGGTGTAATCAATGACAGGGGGGTGATCAGGGAGTCTATATGGGGTGATAACCACAGTCATTGATCACGCCCCTGTAAGGCTTTATTCAGACGTCCGGATGCGTTTTGCGGATCCGATCCATCTATCAGTGGATCCGTAAAAATCATGCGGACGTCTGAATGGAGCTTTACAGGGGGTTGATCAATGACAGGGGGGTAATCAATGACAGGGGGGTGATCAGGGAGTCTATATGGGGTGATCAGGGGTGATCAGGGGCTAATAAGGGGTTAATAAGTGACGGGGGGGGGGTGTAGTGTAGTGTAGTGGTGCTTGGTGGGACTTTACTGAGCTACCTGTGTCCTCTGGTGGTCGATCCAAACAAAGGGGACCACCAGAGGACCAGGTAGCAGGTATATTAGACGCTGTTATCAAAACAGCGTCTAATATACCTGTTAGGGGTTAAAAAAAAACACATCTCCAGCCTGCCAGCGAACGATCGCCGCTGGCAGGCTGGAGATCAACTCTCTTACCTTCCGTGCCTGTGTGCGCGCGTTCACAGGAAGTCTCGGCTCGCGCGAGATGACGCATATATGCGTGACTCTGCGCAGGGCTGCCACCTCCGGAACGCGAATCTGCGTTAGGCGGTCCGGAGGTGGTTAAATAAACACTATTAAAAAAAAAGAAACAGGTGTTATCCCTTCAAAAGGAAAAAAACATAGTGCAGACCCGCAAGTAAAAGGATTCTCACATCTTATTATACTTACAAAGTCTGTTCTCTTAACATCGCACATAAAAAATAGTATTCCTGCCCGACCCGGGTTTCGCTACCTGCTTCGTCCCAGACGGGCGAGTATTCCGCGCGGGTGCAATGCGTGACGTGAACGCATTGCACCCGCACTGAATCCTGACCCATACATTTCAATGGGGCTGTGTACATGAGAGATGTTTGACACGCATCACTTGTGCGTTGCGTGAAAATTGCAGCATGTTCTATATTCTGCGTTTTTCACACAATGCAGGCCCCATAGAATGAATGGGTCTGCGTGAAAATCGCAAGCATCCGCAAGCAAGTGCGGATGCGGTGCGATTTTCACACATGGTTGCTAGGAGATGATAGGGATGAGCAACCCCGGACCCCATTAAAGTCTATTCACTATATTATTTTCCCTTATAACCTGGTTATAACCACGTGGTGAGCGCGATTACGTCATCAAAGGTCCTTTTGCAGGTCCTGAAAGAAGATGATGCCGGCTGCGCGATCAAGTGGATAAGATGAGTTAAACATTTTTTCTTTTTTAACCCCTCAAGGCACATTTTAGTTAGCATTCTGTATTAAGAATGGAAAAAAACTGAACAACGCAACGCAATCGCAGTCAAAACTGACTGAAATTGCGTGTGCACTCGCGCGGGTTTCCTGCAATGCACACGCGACACATCCGGAGTAAATCCGGGACGCCCCTGTGAAAGAGGCCTAAATAAGATGCCGAGAATCCTTTTACTTGCGGGTCTGCACTATGTTTTTTCCTTTTGAAGGGATAACAACTGTTTCTGCTGCCGGTTGGTTCAGAGATCGAGGGGTCTAAAACCAGAGACTGAGGAAAAGGGATTGTGTGTGAACTGACCTCTACTTAAAGGGTTTCTGTCATTAAAAATAACGTTATGTAGCTGACTGACATTAGCGATGTGCTAATGTCAGCAGTACATAACAGTATGCTGTATAACTGCCTGCCGCGTGCTCCTGCTGCCGGCTTCCTTCCTTCGGCGCAGGTGCAGTGAGGAAGCCAGCAGCAGGAGCGCGTCCTTCACTCACTGTGCCTGCGCTAAATACTAAACGGGACGGCGCAGGCGCGGGATTTACGGGACGATGAGGAGAACTCGAAAGCCAATCAACTGGACCTGGGCGTGCCAAAATGTGCGTAGACCGAGCCTCTAGGTGCTGAAGCAACGCCCTAATAGCACCTAGAGGCTCATTAGCATATTTTAAAAGTCTTTATTTTAAGAGAACGGCGGCAGGCAGGGAGTTATAAAGCATACTGTTATGTACTGCTGACATTAGCCCATCGCTAGTGTCAGCCAGCTACATAACGTTATTTCTCATGACAGAAACCCTTTAAAGCACCTTCAGCGCTGACCCAAACTTCATTTTTATGTACATTTTCTACACCTAGAACGCCCACAATTTTGGACCTGGCGTGAGCAGGGCAAAGTCGCAGATAGTGGCGCAACTAACCGTTGCGCCACTATCTGCTTCTGAAATATGCCTACTTTAGGTGTATTTCAGATTAGTAAATTACCCGCTTTGTCTTTAATTTTCAATGGTATAGTACTGACAAAATAAAAAATAAAAAACATCCAAGCATTCTAAAAATGTTTTGTATGAATATTGAACTAAAAAACACCCCTTTCTGAAGAAAGTTTTCCTTTAATAAAATATAAATACACCTGGCAATAACACCTATAAAAATAACTAATTAAATAGTATTTCATAACGGGCATAAAACACTAACCGGGTCACATAGACAAACACTATGGGGGAGATTTATCAAACGTGTAAAGTAGAACTGGCTTGGTTGCCCATAGCAGCCAATCAGATTCCACCTTTCGTTTTCCAAAGGAGCTGTGAAAAATGAAAGGTGGAATCAGATTGGTTGCTATGGGCAAGTCAGTTCTACTTTACAGCAGTTTGATAAATCTCCCCCTATATTCTTTGCCCCATACAGAATTGCGCACAATAAAATATAAATAATATCTTACTCCCAATAATATAAATGTGTTCAATAATGTACTTAGCAGACAGGGTGCCAAATCCACACTGTCCACCCGAAGAACATTAAAAAAGGTTAAGTAATAGCTGTTTTTAATTAGCCCCTGTGAAATGATTCAATTTTGTAAACTATCCCACTCAAGGAATTGTAGTGGTGTATTGGACATATGTTTTCTAGAATTTACTGTGCAGTTGATGGTGCAGAGTGAAAATGGCAGATTTTTCAGTTATGCCATTTTAGTCCCAAATATCTTGTGGCCAGCTTGTGCTACTGGAGACACGTATCCTATAAATTGTTATGTGGGTTCTTCGGAGTACGACAATAACACACATGTGGCCATTATCTGCTGCCATTTAGCATTTGTAGCATGGAATTTGGCGCAATAGTTTGCAGGCGCCATGACACATTTGCAGAGCCCTGTATTCCATTTTTTTAAAATTATTATTTGTTTATATAATAGGAAAAAAAATATATAATTTAAATATAAATTGTATTTAACATTCTGCTTCCATATATTTCTTATATCAGGCAGTTGACCCCTATATGCAGTGGAATGGTACAGCTCATGTTATCAGTCATGTAATGTCATGTAGCCTATGTAATGTACCCATGGCCTAACTGAAACATGGCATCAGTCATGTGACCCCCTGACATACAGTAAGCAACAGTGTTACATGGCTGAACACACAGAACACATCCATGTGATAACTAAATAGGACTAGTCATGGAATAATGATATTTACTATGGTTATTGAAATAAATACATCACTATGTGTATATTTACATGGCTGTCTGTCTCTAAGTGATATGTAAATGTTGTTAATAAAGTTAACTGTGAAAAAACAACATAAACAGAGATCTGCTTCTACATAGACTCTATCAGACATCATGAAGAGGTGGAGCTGTAGGTACTGTATACAGTATATACCTGTTAGATACCTGGGAAGTTAAATGGAAGGCAGGGGTCACATGACACCACGTTTAGGCCTATTTAGCTCTCTTATGGATGCATATTACAGGACTTAAATGGGCCATACCTATTCTGGCGATTTCCATAGTTTAATGCGTAGTGGGTGGTGTAGTGTGAAATTTGTAAATTTTACATTTATGCCATTTTAGCACTTACAATTTTGTGCTCAGCTTGTGCCAGCAGAGACACACACCCCATACATTGTTATGCAGTTCTCCCAGGTATGGCATTACCCCACATTATCTGCTGCCTAGGCGCACAACAGCAAAAGGATGGAAGTACTGCCTTGGGCATACTGGAGCATGGATTTTCTGGAACGGTTTCTGTGTATCATGACACATTGCCATGCCCATGAGGTACCAGTCCCCCTGAAGAGTGCCCCCAGTTCTGAAACTACACTCATCAAGGTATTACATTTCTTAATCCACAGGCATTTTTTTATTTATTTATTTACTGCACAGTGGTTGGTGCAGAATGACATTTTTCTATAGATACAGTTGCAAGAAAAAGTATGTGAACCCTTTGGAATGATATGGATTTCTGCACAAATTGGTCATAAAATGTGATCTGATCTTCATCTAAGTCACAACAATAGACAATCACAGTCTGCTTAAACTAATAACACAGAATTAAATGTTACCATGTTTTTTTGAACACACCATGTAAACATTCACAGTGCAGGTGGAAAAAGTATGTGAACCCTTGGATTTAATAACTGGTTTAACCTCCTTTGGCAGCAAAAACTTCAACCAAACGTTTCCTGTAGTTTCAGATCAGACGTGCACAACGGTCAGGAGTAATTCTTGACCATTCCTCTTTACAGAACTTTTTCAGTTCAGCAATATTCTTGGGATGTCTGGTGTGAATCGCTTTCTTGAGGTCATGTCACAGCATCACAATCGGGTTGAGGTCAGGACTCTGACTGGGCCATTCCAGAAGCAAAGCAGCCCCAAACCATGATGCCCCCACCACCATACTTCACAGTTGGGAAGAGGTTTTGATGTTAGTGTACTGTGCCTCTTTTTCTCCACACATAGTGTTGTGTGTTTCTTCCAAACAACTCAACTTTGGTTTCATCTGTCCACAGAATATTTTGCCAGTACTGCTGTGGAACATCCAGGTGCTCTTGTGCAAACTGTAAACGTGCAGCAATGTTTTTTTTTTTACAGCAGTGGCTTCCTCTGTGGTATCCTCCCATGACATCCATTCTTGTTTAGTGTTTTACGTATCGTACATTCGCTAACAGGGATGTTAGCATATGCCAGAGACTTTTGTAATTCTTTAGCTGACACTCTAGGATTCTTCTTCACCTCATTGAGCAGTCTGCGCTGTGTTCTTGCAGTCATCTTTACAGGATGGCCACTCGAAGGGAGAGTAGCAGCAGTGCTGAACTTTCTCCATTTATAGACAATTTTTCTTACCGTGGACTGATGAACAGCAAGGCTTTTGGAGATACTTTTATAACCCTTTCCAGCTTTATGCAAGTCAACAATTCTTAATCATAGCTCTTCTGAGAGCTCTTTTGTGCGAGGCATCATTCACATCAGGCTAAGCTTCTTGTGAAAAGCAAACCCAGAACTGGTGTGTGTTTTTTATAGGGCAGGGCAGCTGTAACCAACACCTCCAATCTCATCTCATTGATTGGACTCCAGTTGACTGACACCTCACTCCATTTAGCTCTTGGAGATGTCATTAGTCTAGGGGTTCACATACTTTTTCCACCTGCACTGTGATTGTTTACATGGTGTGTTCAATAAAAACATGGTAACATTTAATTATTTGTGTGTTATTAGTTAAAGCAGACTGTGATTGTCTATTGTTGTGACTTAGATGAAGATCAGATTACATTTTATGACCAATTTGTGCAGAAATCCATATCATTCCAAAGGGTTCACATACTTTTTCTTGCAACTGTATGGCATTTCAGTGTTCAAATGTGTGAAGCCTTTGCCACTGAAGACAGCCATCTCATAATTTGTTATGCTGGTATTCCTAAGTACGGGAACATATTACTTTATACACAGGTAAGTTTAAGTGGGGCAGATTGAGGTAAATAGTGTCCTACTTATCTCACTAATGGAGCACACTCTGCACCTACAGATGAAACTCAAAAAATTAGAAAATCGTGCAAAAGTCCATTTATTTTAGTAATGCAAATTAAAAGGAATTGCATTAATGCAGCTTAAAATTAGAATTTTGTGAAAAGGTACAATATTCTAGGCTCAAAGTGACACACTCTAGTCAGATAATAATCCATACCCTCTGAGCAAAGGGAACCTCAAAATTGAGACTTTGGGGTTTCATAAACTGTAAGCTATAATCACCCAAATTATAATAAATAAAGGCTTGAAATATCTCGCTTTGCATGTAATGAGTCTATCTCATATATTAGTTTCACCTTTTAAGTTGCATTACTGAAATAAGTGAACTTTGCACGATATTGAAATTTTTCGAGTTTCACCTGTATTTGGGACCTTCTCTTTAAAGTGTGGGGGACTTCACTGGTAAAACATAGTTCTTGTACCACACCCTTGATTTCAACATGGTGCAGTAACCTGGCTTTGGAGTTTATGTACTGGCATCTCGTACTGGATGAAAAGGGCTGCTATGACCTTTTATTGTTGTGAATATAAAGACATTCCTCTTATCCTGCTTGACAAGATACACTACACACAAAAAGTTAGGGATATTTGGCTTGTGGGTGAAATTTCAGGATAAACCTAAAATGCACTCTAACCTTTACAGGTGAACTTAATGTGACCCTCTCTAAACTTTTGAATGCACATGTCCAACTGTTCAATGTTTAAGTACTTTTTGCACAACTTTCTGTTCTCTAACAAGGAGTTTAACAGCAGAATTCACAACATGTGTTTGATCCATGAATTGCTAAATAAATTTCCTGGTTGAATTAGAATTGGTATTTAAACAGTCCTCCTCATCTGCGGAACCAGATGATGAATGTCACACAACTCCAGGCACATTTAAGGGAGGTGAGAGTCAGACTTACATCAGCGTGGTCTGCATGCTAGATGACCTACGAGGGTACCTGACCACACCACCAGCCACAGGTATCATCGTCTTGCATGGGCCAGGGAGCATCTACGCTGAACGAGGGACTTAGTGCTGTTCACTGATGAAAGTCGATTTACACTGAGCAGAAATGATGGCCGCCAACGATGTTGCAGACGTCATGGAGAGCGCTATGCATCAGCCACTGTTGTTACCAGGCGAGCCTTTGGTGGTGGTGGTGGTGTTACAGTGTGGGCAGGTATGTCTAGGCAATACAAATCTGCTCTATACTTTGTGAATGGTACAGTGACAAGCCCATACTACTTGAATAACATCATTAATCCAGTCATTGTGCCTCTGCATGAATAACACAGGCCTAATTTCATCTTCATGGATGACAATGCGCCAGCTCATCGAGGTCGCATCATTAGGGAACGGCTGCTGGACACTGGGGTATCTCAAATGGAGTGGCCTGCATTCAGACCTGAATCCCATTGAAAACATATGGGATCAGCTGAGTTGCCGTGTAGAGGCTTGTAACTCTGTACCCCAAAACCTTAATGACCTGAGGGCCATCCTTCAAGAAGAGTGGGATGCCATGCCTCAGCAGACAATAAATGCGGTGTTATAACCACAGAGATTTTATTCTGTTTTATGCCTATTGATCTTAAACCTTTGTGAGTATAATAAAAGCTATTACCATTGGAAACATTGGTGGACCTTCTCTATGTGCCTGCACCTTTATATCTACAGAGGGGTGGTTTTGTGACCGAGATTATCCTCCTGTGGAACCTCGTTGTTTCGTATCGTATCCTGATCAAGTCCTTTGAATCACAGCCAAGTGAGGCAGCGCGACACCTTCCTTTGAACAGACAATAAATGTACTTGTAAACAGCATGAGACGCCGTTGCCAAGCTGTAATTGATGCTCAAGGCCACATGACAAGTTATTGAAATTTTTTGTGGGGGTATACCCACCACTGTTGTTGGCTTTTGTTTCAATAAATAGTTTGAGATGAGGAAATCACCATTGCATGCTTCTACTTAATTGCCCTACTTTCATGATATAATATCACTGTAGCATGAACTTTTTACGTTTTCCATCCTTTGGATAGATCATCAGCATCTGATCAGCGTGGGTCCGACACCCGGGACCCCTGCCGATCAGCTGTTTGAGAAGGCAGCTGTGCTGGCAGTAGTGCCGCGGCCTTCTCGCTGTTTACAGCAGGCCCAGTGATGTCACTACTAGTATCAATGGCCTGTCGGGGCTAAGCTCCATTCAAATGGACAGAGCTTAGCCAGGCCATTGATACTAGTCGAACAGCTGATAGGCGGGGGTCCCGGGTGTCGGACCTCCGCCGATCAGATGCTGATGATATATCCAGAGGATAGATCATCAGTTTAAAAAAACTGCAAAACCCCTTTAATAAAAAATACAGTGCGATCCTCTCAGATGAGCAGAGTTCAGAATGGGAACTTTCACTGCCACACGCAGTAAGTTTCTCCCATTTCTGGTGTCCTTACCTTCATGAATCGTAAATCTCTGGGTGTAACCTGATACAGTCTCGCATGGCATATACCTTTTTATAAGATAACATACTGTACCTTGCCCTGTTACTTTGGTTGAATTAAAGCCTCTATTTAAAATGTACCAGGGACTTATCTATGGAAAGGTATGACTCTGAGGTGTATGCCTCGACAAATTTGGCACTAAAATGGTCTCTGAGGGGTCTAATTGTATATTAGTGGTCATAATTTGGGTGATTTCAGAGTATATGATGTAGGAATCAAAAGATTCCATAAAAATATGTCCTGGCCATGCAGAACATTGTGGTGTAGTATAAGTTAACAAAAGAAGAAATGGAGGACAGCACTGTGATCAGGGAGTACAGTATTTTTCGCACTATAAGACTCACCTAGGTTTTAGAGGAGAAGAATAAGAAAACAAATTTTTTTTCATTAGATCTTATATCAGAGCTTCAATGTTAATAAGACCCTCAATCAGACCCCAATGTTAATAAGACCTTATATCAGACCTTATATCATACCCCCAATGTTAATAAACCCCAATAAGACCTCAGCTCAGACCGCAATGTGACCCCCAATCAGACCTTAGATCAGAGCCCCAATATCAATGACCCCCAGACCTCAGATAACAGCCCCATTATGAATAAACTTCCCCCCTTTCAGACCTCAGATCACACCCCAAATGTGAATGACCCCCAGACCTCAGTTTAGTTTGTCTTGCTCACAGCAAATAAAGTAAAAAAAATCGACTTACCTCACCTGCTCCGGACGCCTCTGCCTCTAGGATCCAGTTCTCTTCTCTTCCTGCCGCATGTTCTGCTGTGACCAGACGCGCACAGCAAGTGCTCATTAGTATTCACCCTATAACACACACTGACATTTTCCCCACATGTTGGGGGGGGGGGGAATGCATCTTATGGGGCAAAAAATACTGTAACTTCTCCCCAGAGGAGTGCTCAACTTCTGTCAGAATCAACTGACAAACCTGAACCAAATTCTAGGATATGAAGTAACAGGAAGCTGTGGAGTGCTGCCTTTTACTTTGTATCCTGGGGTGTGCTAAATGATATCTGTGCTCCAGAAGGTCCTAATGCTTGGCTTTTTCAGTAGTTCCATATTCAATATAAGGCCCACAAATGCAAATTTGCGTGCATCATATCCATTCCACTGTACCGGCAATGTGGATATGATTTTAGAAATTTGATCCACATGCTGCAGAGAAAACCTATAGCATAGACTGACTTCCATTGCATGTCAATTTATGTTGTGCTTTACCCATGGCAATGCAAAAGTTGAAACGAGTGGAGGATCCGCTATGATTCTGGCAGCAGAAAGTGACTCATTTTGGGTGTTTGTTGCAGCTGAGGTTTGTCTTCAGATCTGCTGCAAATTTGTACTTTTCTAATTTTATCTTTAGTGCATGAAGACAGCAGAAAAGCCAAAGAAATAGTTGAACAGTGCAGTTGTACAGAGCATGTCATGAATAGCATTATTGCCAAATTGTAACCAAATCATCGAGATGAGCATCAACTATATAGAAGTATATCCACAAAAGCCACACAAAGTAACCAAATGCAGTCAATGAAAGAAAAATATTACCCACCACACCCCTTGGTGGTGCTGCACAATGACCATTTGGTTGCTGGACAGTGTGTTCCAAAGTATGGTGTGTGGTGAGTAATATGTATTATTTTGTGGACTTCAATTTAAACCTGAATTATTACCGGTAGTTTTAACTGGCTCAATGCGCAGGCTCCCGGGAGCGAGCGCACGTCAAGACGTTCACGAAAATAGAGGTGTGGGAATAGAGACGTCAGGCGCATAAGCGAGTCTTCGGCTGGATTTTCTGAGCAGCCGAAAACTATCGACTGTCAATCAGAGGCGAAGGGGCAGGGAAAGGGGGCGTGGTTATCCTGCCCCCTTGACTTCAAACTTTGCTGTTACATAGAGTGTTACCACCTACACAGCTCAAAGAGCAACCACACAGAGAACAACTCTAATTTAATTATTTCCTTTATTGGATATCCAAAAACATTATATGGTATATCAATTAAAAATATACAAAAAACAGCACGTAATGGGAACGCTACGGTGTAATGACAATTATATAAAAACAGAGAAAGCTCCAAACCAATAAGGGACTAGTATCCCCCCATACACAGATAAGACAGTATCAGCTTGGTGGGATACACATAGCAACATAAGCGCCCAGCATATGTATACAAGCACACTCCAAACATTTGAAGGGGTGTGAGTCTGGGTGCAGCCCACAACAAGCAGAGGTTGCCAAAGGAGAGGGGGGGAAAAAAAACACACACAATATAAAGTGCAAGTGCAATTAGTACCTACTGACCCTGGTCTGAAGCAGCCGCCCGACGATCGTTTCGCTAGTGCTTCCTCTTGCCCCAAGAGGAAGCACTAGCGAAACGATCGTCGGGCGGCTGCTTCAGACCAGGGTCAGTAGGTACTAATTGCACTTGCACTTTATATTGTGTGTGTTTTTTTCCCCCCCCTCTCCTTTGGCAACCTCTGCTTGTTGTGGGCTGCACCCAGACTCACACCCCTTCAAATGTTTGGAGTGTGCTTGTATACATATGCTGGGTGCTTATGTTGCTATGTGTGTCCCACCAAGCTGATACTGTCTTATCTGTGTATGGGGGGATACTAGTCCCTTATTGGTTTGGAGCTTTCTCTGTTTTTATATAATTGTCATTACACCGTAGCGTTCCCATTACGTGCTGTTTTTTGTATATTTTTAATTGATATACCATATAATGTTTTTGGATATCCAATAAAGGAAATAATTAAATTAGAGTTGTTCTCTGTGTGGTTGCTCTTTGAGCTGTGTAGGTGGTAATACGAATAACTCCATGCGAGATATTTATGATACAAGTGTTTTTTTGGTGTTTTATGTTACATAGAGTGTGCAGGGGATTAAAGTTTGTTATCCAAGATTTTGGCGCATTTGACCGGAGGAAGAAAATGATCTTTAGAAACATACCGCTGGCTACTTTAGGGTAATGCTAGCGGCTTAGGAGGTGTTTTTCAAGTTCCCTTTAAGGTGTTCTTGGAGCAAGAAGACATATACAACTAATTCCTTGTATTATTGCAGATCCGCCTCTCACCTAATTTTTTTTTTTGTGTGATTAGCATCAGAAGCATGGTTAGAGCGAAATATATCAAATGAATAAGACCAACTGGCAGTTAAAGGGCATCTGTCGGCAGATTTGTACCTATGAAACTGGCTGACCTGTTACATGTGTGCTTGGCAGCCGAAGGCATCTGTGTTGGTCCCATGTTCAAAGTGTGCATTGATGAGAAAAATGATGTTTCATTATATGCAAATAAGTCTCTAGGAGTACAGGGGGTGTTGCTGTTACTCCTAGAGGCACTGCTCTCTCTGCAATTGCTACGACATCTGCATTTTGATCGACAGAGCCAGGCAGGTGTGAGGATGTTTACACTGCCTGGCTCTGTCAATTAAAGTGCAGAGGGGGCGGCAGTTGCAGAGACAGCAGAGCCTCTAGGAGTAACTGCCAAGCACACATGTAACAGGTCAGCTAGTTTCATAGGTACAAATCTGCTCACAGATGCCCTTTGGAGAAGGCCTGTCATCTATCCTTACATTCCCCTTGGGGATGGGGAGGTGGCTATGCTTCCAATACCCCATTCAAAGTGTAGTGGCCACACCCAGTTACTGCAGCTCAGTTCCCATTCACTTAAATGTAAGTTAAAGCTGCAATAACCCAGCATGGCCACTACACTTTGAATGGAGCTGCGTTTCTTGTTCCATTCAAAGGGCTAGTTCCAGTGCCAGAGGCTGCAAGGAACAGCTGAATTGTGGCGGTACAGGGTGCTGGGCTCTTACCAATAAGATATTAATGACTTATAGGATAAGTTATTAATATCAGGAGGCTGGAAAATCCCTTTAACGTGAATATACCAAATGTGCTACCTTTCTAACCTGTATGGCACACAAGCTAAGAAGAAGGCACTCTGCTGATTGGTGCACAAATGAAGAGGTTTTATCATCTATACATGTATATCAATCTGTAAAGATCGGTGGTGATATAGGTTATACAGTAAAGTATAAATATGTGTCCATTCCAGCTGAAATTTTATGAGCTTTAGAAAAGTTCTGTTTGTATTAACTAAACTTTCCAGAATCAGCTACAAAACCTTCAGCAACGCTACCAGTTATCTAGTAGAGGTAATCAAATCTGTCTACTTTTTAAGGTTCACATCAATGACCTATTTTTGCTGTAAGCTGTTGCTTTTCTTGATTTCTTAAATTAGCCCTATATATTTATGAAATGACTCAAGTTTGGGGCCCCAGACACTAAACAGGCGATTTGTACATAGGCCAAATTACACTGTATACAGTCAATATTATGACTTGGTTGTGTAACTATCCCATTACCCAGGGGATTGGTGCATTTCCTGGTATAATACACAGAAATAAAGTACTTTACTGAAATTACAGTACATTTGAAAAGTCTTCAGACCCTTTCACCTGTTTTCACATTTTATGTTGTGGTCTTGTGCTAAAATAAATTTAAAAAAATTCCATTTACCTTAATGACAAAGTGAAAACAGAATTAATTTTTTTACACACACACCACCATTTGCCTCACGCAGTGCAACACATCTCCATCGCATAGAGTTGATCAGGTTGTTGATTGTGGCCTGTGGAATGTAGCTGTCGTATACACCGATCTAGAGCATCCCAAACATGCTCAATGGGTGACATGTCCGGTGAGTATGCTGGCCGTGCAACAACTGGGATGTTTTCAGCTTCCAGGAATTGTGTACAGATCCTTGCAATATGGGGCTGTGCATTATCATGCTGCAACATGAGGTGATGGTCGTGGATGAATGGCACAATGGCCCTCAGGATCTCATCACGGTATCTCTGTGCATTCAAAATGCCATCAATAAAATGCACCTGTGTTCGTTGTCCATAACATACGCCTGCCCATACCACAACCCAACCGCCACCATGGGCCACAACGTTGACATCAGCAAACCACACACCCACACAAGCTGTCTGCCATCTGCCCTGAACAGTGAAAACCGGGACTCATCCGTGAACAGAACGCCTATCCAACGTGCCAGACGCCATCGAATGTGAGCATTTGCCCACTCAAGTCGGTTACGACGACGAAGTGCAGTCAGGTCCAGACCCCGATGACAAGCATGCAGATGAGTTTCCCTGAGACGGTTTCTGACAGTTTGTGCAGAAATTCTTTGGTTATGCAAACTGATTGTTGCTGCAGCTGTCTGGGTGGCTGATCTCAGACGATCATGGAGGTGAACATGCTGGATGTGGAGGTCCTGGGCTCATGTGGTTACACATGGTCTGCGGTTGTGAGGCCAGTTGGATATACTGCCAAATTCTTTGAAATGCCTTTGGAGACAGCTTATGGTAGAGAAATGAACATTCATTGCACGGGCAACAGCTCTGGTAGACATTCCTGCAGTTAGCATGCCAATTGCACGCTCCCTTAAACGTTGCGACATCTGTGGCATTGTGCTGTGTGATCAAACTGCACATTTCAGAGTTACCTTTTATTGTGTGCAGTCTAAGGCACACCTGTGCAATATTCATGCTGTCTAATCAGCACCTTGATATGCCACACCTGTGAGGTGGGATGGATTATCTCGGCAAAGGACAGATTTGTGAACAATATTTGAGAGTAATGGGTCTTTTGTGTATGTAGAAAATGTTTCAGATCTTTGAGTTCAGCTCATGCAAAATGGGAGCAAAACTGAAAGTGTTGCATTTATATTTTTGCTCAGTATATATATATATATATATATATATATATATACACACTGCTCAAAAAAATAAAGGGAACACAAAAATAGCACATCCTAGATCTGAATTAATTAAATATTCTTCTAAAAAACTTTGTTCTTTACATAGTTGAATGTGCTGACAACAAAATCACACAAAAATAAAAAAATGGAAATCAAATTTTTTAACCCATGGAGGTCTGGATTTGGAGTCACACTAAAAATTAAAGTGGAAAAACACACTACAGGCTGATCCAACTTTGATGTAATGTCCTTAAAACAAGTCAAAATGAGGCTCAGTAGTGTGTGTGGCCTCCACATGCCTGTATGACCTCCCTACAACGCCTGTGCATGCTCCTGATAAGGTGGCGGACGGTCTCCTGAGGGATCTCCTCCCAGACCTGGATTAAAGCATCTGCCAACTCCTGGACAGTCTGTGGTGCAACGTGATGTTGGTGGATGGAGCGAGACATGATGTTCCAGATGTGCTCAATTGGATTCAGGTCTGGGGAACGGGCGGGCCAGTCCATAGCATCAATGCCTTTGTCTTGCAGGAACTGCTGACACACTCCAGCCACATGAGGTCTAGCATTGTCTTGCATTAGGAGGAACCCAGGGCCAACCGCACCAGCATATGGTCTCACAAGGGGTCTGAGGATCTCATCTCGGTACCTAATGGCAGTCAGGCTATCTCTGGCGAGCACATGGAGGGCTGTGCGGCCCTCCAAAGAAATGACACCCCACACCATTACTGACCCAATGCCAAACCGGTCATGCTGGAGGATGTTGCAGGCAGCAGAACGTTCTCCACGGCGTCTCCAGACTCTATCACGTCTGTCACATGTGCTCAGTGTGAACCTGCTTTCATCTGAGAAGAGCACAGGACGCCAGTGGCGAATTTGCCAATCTTGGTGTTCTCTGGCAAATGCCAAACATCCTGCACGGTGTTGGGCTGTAAGCACAACCCCCACCTGTGGACGTCGGGCCCTCATATCACCCTCATGGAGTCTGTTTCTGACCGTTTGAGCAGACACATGCACATTTGTGGCCTGCTGGAGGTCATTTTGCAGGACTCTGGCAGTGCTGCTCCTGTTCCTCCTTGCACAAAGGCGGAGGTAGCGGTCCTGCTGCTGGGTTGTTGGCCTCCTCCACGTCTCCTGATGTACTGGCCTGTCTCCTGGTAGCGCCTCCATGCTCTGGACACTACGCTGACAGACACAGCAAACCTTCTTGCCACAGCTCGCATTGATGTGCCATCCTGGATAAGCTGCACTACCTGAGCCACTTGTGTGGGTTGTAGACTCCGTCTCATGCTACCACTAGAGTGAAAGCACCGCCAGCATTCAAAAGTGACCAAAACATCAGCCAGGAAGCATAGGAACTGAGAAGTGGTCTGTGGTGACCACCTGCATAACCACTCCTTTATTGGGGGTGTCTTGCTAATTGCCTATAATTTCCACCTGTTGTCTAACCCATTTGCACAACAGCATGTGAAATTGATTGTCACTCAGTGTTGCTTCCTAAGTGGACAGTTTGATTTCACAGAAGTGTGATTGACTTGGAGTTACATTGTGTTGTTTAAGTGTTCCCTTTATTTTTTTGAGCAGTGTATATATATATATACATACATATATATTATTATATTATTAAAACAGAAAAACAGAAATGTGGCATGTACATAAGTATTCAGACCCTTTACCATGACACTTGAAATTTAGCTTTGGGGGTCTCCCATTTCTCTTGATCATTTGAGATATTTCTACACCTTGATTGGAGTCCACCTGTAGTAAATTCAGTTGATTGGAAATTATTTGAAAATACGCCACCTGTATATACAGTGGATATAAAAAGTCTACACACCCCAATGTCAGGTTTCTGTGCTGTAAAAAAATGAAAAAGAACTCTTTCCACCTTTAATGTGACATATAAACTGTACCACTCAATTGAAAAACAAACTAAAATCTTTTAGGTGGAGGGAAGAAAACAAAAAAACCCCTAAAATAACGTGGTTGCAATGGGATATAACTGGGGATATAGCAGTGTTCAGAATTAAGCAATCACATTCAAAATCATGTTAAATAGGAGTCAGCATACACCTGCCATCATTTAAAGTGCCTCTGATTAACCCCAAATAAAGTTTAGCTGCTCTAGTTGGTCTTTCCTGAAATGTTCTTAGTCGCATCCCACAGCAAAAGCCATGGTCCACAGAGAGCTTCCAAAGCATCAGAGGGATCTCATTGTTAAAAGGTATCAGTCAGGAGAAGGGTACAAAAGAATTTCAAAGGCATTAGATACACCATGGAACACAGTAAAGACAGTCATCAAGTGGAGAAAATATGGCACAACCGTGACATTACCAAGAACTGGACATCCCTCCAAAATTGATGAAAAGACGAGAAGAAAACTGGTCCCGAAGGCTACCAAGAGGCCTACAGCAACATTAAAGGAGCTGCAGGAATATCTGGCATGTACTGGCTGTGTGGTACATGTGACAACAATCTCCCGTATTCTTCATATGTCTGGGCTATGGGGTAGAGTGGCAAGACGAAAGCCTTTTCTTACAAAGAAAAACATCCAAGCCAGGCTACATTTTTCAAAAACACATCTGAAGTCTCCCAAAAGCATGTGGGAAAAGGTGTTATGGTCTGATGAAACCAAAGTTGAACTTTTTGGCCATAATTCCAAAAACTATGTTTGGTGCAAAAACAACACTGCGCATCACCAAAAGAACACCATACCCATAGAAAAGCATGGTGGTGGCAGCATCATGCTTTGGGGCTGTTTTTCTTCAGCTGGAACTGGGGACTTAGTTAAGATAGAGGGAGTTCTGAACAGTTCCAAATACCAGTCAATATTGGCACAAAACCTTCAGGCTCCTGCTAGAAAGCTGAACATGAAGAGGAACTTCATCTTTCAGCATGACAACGACCCAAAGCATACATCCAAATCAAAAAAGGAATGGCTTCACCAGAAGAAGATTAACGTTTTGGAATGGCCCAGCCAGAGCCCAGACCTGAATCCGATTGAAAATCTGTGGGGTGATCTGAAGAGGGCTGTGCACAAGAGATGCCCTTGCAATCTGACAGATTTGTAGTGTTTTTGCAAAGAAGAGTGGGCAAATCTTGCCAAGTCAAAATGTGCCATGCTGATAGACTCATACCCAAAAAGACTGACTGCTGTAATAAAATCAAAAGGTGCTTCAACAAAGTATTAGTTTAAGGGTGTGCACACTTATGCAACCATATTATTTTATTTTTATATTTTTTCTTCCCTCTACCTAAAAGATTTCAGTTTGTTTTTCAATTGAGTTGTATAGTTTATAGGTTACATTAAAGGTGGAAAAAGTTCTAAAATGATTTATCTTTGTCTTATTTTTTACATCACAGAAACCTGACATTTTAACAGGTGTGTGTAGACTTTTTATATCCACTGTATAAGGTCTTACAGCTGACAATGTAAATCAGAGCAAACACCAAGCCATGAGGCGGAAAGAACTGCCTACAGAGCTCAGAGACCAATAAAATGTCTGCTGCACTGAAAGTCTCCAATTGCACAGTGTTCTCCATAATTCTAAAATGGAAGGAGTTTGGAAAAATCAGGACTGTTCATTTACTGGCTTATTAAGCCAGAAACGGAATCACGCATATTAAAAAATTCTTTGAAATCTGGATTGTCTGTGAAAGCATTTGTGCTGCTACTACTACCTTATACAAGTGGATGTAGAATCAGTTTGCGGTTTTACGCTGGATCACAATAGCGGTACCGCTAGGATTACTGTTTGAACTTTGCGCATATGATGCGCTTATTCCATATTGCTGCTACACTATTATTGTGACATATTTTGATTGCTCATATTTTATACTGATGTTCGATAGATTTATGTTGATCATATTAACTGTTTTTATATATTGAATAAATATCTTAGTTGTGACAACATATATAGAGTGCCTGGTCTATCTTGCTTCATTTGTATCCATTTACCTGTGGCTGGGTGGGCCACTTTAGACCAAGAGCACCTGATCCATATTGTCTAACCGAAGTGATCCACAGATCCTCCTTCTGTTTCACTACCAAGCTGGGATTTATAATTGAGGAGCCGACTAGGAGCGCAGCCATCATGACACGAACATAGCATAGAAACATGAACAAAGCAAGGTACAAGACATGGAACGGAACAGAAGACAACAATGCAGAACCAGGCGGACCATACCGAAACACAGATGGCAGGACAAAGGCAAAACCTGGCAAAGCAAAACATAGACAGACATGACAGAGACAAAAGGGCATGGACAAGGACAGACATGAACAAAGACATAGCAGGGTAAAGACACCCTTAAGGCATGGCATGGACAGGCAGAGCAGAAACATAGCAGGGTACTGGACAGCCTGAATTAACAGTACTGACCCCAAGAATGCACACAAGAACAGGAACAGACTGAATTAACAGAACTCACCACAAGCTATGCAGACTGAGCCCTGAACCTCCATGCCCAAAGACAGAAGTATTTAGACAAAAAAGAGAAGGCGCTCATAGGGTAAATAAGTAAAATACTGTTTTCCCTTTGTCTAGGGGAGGTAATGTGCTCACCTGTCAAAGTTGCACCTAATTGGGTGCAACTACAATGGAGGATGAACAATAATGGTGATTGGTTGGTGCCGCCGGTCTTGTCCAAACACCCTTTGGTCGGGGCCAAACCGCCAATCGGGTGAGTGTGAGAACTGAAGGTTTGCTGGACCGAAAAAGTCCAAGAGGAACGGACAAAATGAAGGGCGCAGGCCCGCAACCAATGGTCAAAGAGATATTTGATTTATTCAGAGTCTCTGAATAAATCAAATATCTCTTTGACCATTGGTTGCGGTCCTGCGCCCTTCATTTTGTCCGTTCCTCTTGGACTTCTTTGGTCCAGCAAACCTTCAGCAAAGACAGAAGTAGCATTCTAACAAGTGCACCTGAAAGGACACACCCAGGAACTGAAGAGGGAGATTAACCCCATCAGAACCAAGCAGGCAGGTACCTAATCAGGTCAGGGGTAAACAAAAAAAACACAGCAAAGAAGCTGCGATACAGGACGTTGCCCCTAGCAACCAGCAAGCACGGAACGCCGCAGCCAGAACGCAAGGGCGCAACAAACCTGAATACCCACAGGGAGACGATACCGCCTGAGAGGGGGCACAAACCACGTCACGGCGAACCGCATCGTGACACACAAGTTCTTTTCTGTCAGGTTAATGCCTAATTTATGGGGCCTGTACTGACCTACAGTAAAATTTTTAGCCAGTGACCACCTAATGTACCTCCAGCCACATAATCACAAGTTCTTTTCTGTCAGGTGAATGACTAATTTTTGGGGCCTGTACTTCCGTGCAAATCACTGCAGAAAATGCACCAAAATGATACGCAACTGACAATACTAGCTAATTCCTCAAGCCGATGTTAAAAGCTGAGAACTTTGCCAATATCTTCCAGTCAGGAACATATCGGAGCCCCTCATGCACCACGTCACGGTGTCTCAGCACGCATGGGGTCCTACCACTAAAATGCCTGTGGTGTGTGAACAGGGTCTGAACAATGCTAGAAATTAACTCACAGCCAGGCTCTCACATGCCTCCATAGTGATATCACCAATGCATTGTGAGGTAGGATAAAGCTGTGAGCCGCACCCACAACACACCATGTGACACAGAAGCTACCAGGTGCAAAGGAATGTTACCAACAAAATGAAGTGGCACATTCCATATACATATAGACAAAAACTCACTGAAAAAAGAGGCCTAAACGGGTGGAAATGCTCCAAACCCAGACACTGTAGCGTGTCTATAACCGGGTGAGCAATTCCTCCGCATGCGGTCCGCAGACCACAGCAATCCCCAGCAAAAAATGCGTACAATGGAGGATGCCGGTGCGGACCGCATGCACCACAAGGACATCTTACACAAAATGATAAATTGTGCAGATGAAAAAATATATATACACACAAATCACTGCAGAAAATGCACCAAAATGATACGCAACTGACAATACTAGCTAATTATTCAAGCCGATGTTAAAAGCTGAGAACTTTGCCAATATCTTGCAGTCAGGAACATATCGGAGCCCCTCATGCACCACGTCACGGTATAGGGGATAGGGGGCCTCGGGGATGCATTCACCTCCCTTCTCCATCCTCGGCTTAAGTCCTTTCCTGGTAAGGCAGCCCCGGGCTCAAGTCGCTTGCTCCCTGAAGCGGAGCAAGGATTCAGCAGTGGCGGCGGGGGGCAGAGTCTCCCTATGTCCGGTCCCATTGGCAGAGCGGCGGCGCATGCGTGATGACGTCGGCACGGCGTCACGTGCAGCGTGCGCCGTGACGTCACGCGATGCCGGCATTTCAAATAAAGACCGGGAACCTGGCATTTTCCTCCCTGTGGTGTTCCAGGTCTGGGATGTCGGCCCCTATCGAGGTAGACGCTGCCCGCAAGCCAATAGATCCAGCCTCAGTCGCCCTTAGCCCGGTAAGCCTCCTCTCTATGTCTGGATTATACTTTTTTCACTCTGGGTGCCTGGTGCTGGAGGAAATCTCTTATATTTCCATTTAACCCCTTGTAATTTCTCTTAGGGCAGAGAAACCTCCATTTGCCAAGGCACCAGGGTTGGAATCAAACCGCAAAAAATGTGCAATTTGCCGCAAATCCTTTGTCTCTAAAGGCAAAAAATCATTATGTTCAAAGTGTACTGAGAAAATTGTGTCAGAAGAATCCCCTTCCATTCTGGAATCTATGCGCAATATTATTAAGGAAGAAGTGAATGCAGCAGTAGAATCCAGGCTGCCGCCTTCATCCCCCCAGGCCTCTACTTCCCGTAGATCTCTCGTATCCTGTTATGGGCCGGAGTTAGACGAGGGAGAGATTACCTCCAGTGTTAATTCTGACTCTTCAGAAGACGAATCAGGCAGGCCGTTATTTTTCCCAGAGGACACCCAGGGTCTCTTGAAAACCATTAGAGCCACTATGAACCTGGAAGATATCAAGGGAAGTGTTTCCTTACAGGACCAGATGTTCCAAGGTCTGGGGGAGAGAAAAAGGCGGGTTTTTCCAGTGCACAATAATATTAAATCACTCATATCCAGAAAGTGGAAGGAACCTGAAAAGCGTACGCCTGTTTCAGGTTCCTTTAAAAGAAAATACCCGTTTGCTGAATCTGATTCCAGCCTTTGGGACAAAACCCCCAAAATTGATGGGCCTGTGGCTCGAATTTCAAAGAAATCCTCACTACCATTTGAAGACATGGGTCTATTACGGGACCCAATGGATAAAAGGTGCGAGAGTCTGCTAAAAAGAGCCTGGGAGACGAATACAGCCATGTTCAGGCCAAGTATCTCAGCCACCTGTACCGCAAGATCCTTATCGGTGTGGTTATCTCAACTAGAAGATCATTTGGCCGCAGGCACCCCCAGAGAAGAGATCCTGGCGTCCCTCTCCGTACTCAAACAAGCCTCAAATTTCCTAGCGGATGCCTCAGCTGACTTGGTAAAGCTTTCCGCAAGATCCGCAGCTATATCAAATGCCACCCGCAGAGCTGTATGGCTTCGATCCTGGTCAGGTGATACAGGTTCAAAAAATCGCCTTTGCTCAATCCCTTGTGAGGGGGATAGACTTTTCGAATCTGTCCTGGACGACATATTGGAAAAAGCGTCCAACAAGAAAAAAGGTTTCCCTTCAGAGCCAAAATATTTCCACCAGAGACGGTCCTTTCATTCCCAAAACAGAGAGAATCCTCAGGAAGATGGCAGGCTTCAAAAGGAAGAGGAAAGGGGTTCCTTTTCAATCCAGATAAATCATCCAAATCCTCCCAATGACGCCAAAGGTCAGGTAGGGGCAGGACTGAAGTTTCGCCCCAAGCTGGGAAAAAATCGGAACCTGCCCTTGGATACTTGCCTCCATTCAAGAAGGTTTCAGACTAGAATTCGATTCTTACCCACCGCAGCATTTCGTTATAAACAATCCATTACCCAGAAGAGAAGAACAACTGTGTCTGGAATCCGAAATAATGAGCCTGATCCAAAAAGAAGTCTTGCTTCCTGTTCCAGAGCACCAACATCAACAGGGATTTTATTCCCTAGTCTTTTTGGTCCAAAAACCAGGAGGTTCCTTCAGGCTAATCATAAACCTGAAAAATCTAAACAAATCCATGACCTACAAGAGGTTCAAAATGGAAACCATCAGATCGACAGAAAATCTTCTGCCTCAATTTTGTTACATGGTAACGATGGACCTGCAAGATGCCTACTACTATGTTCCCATATCCGAAGATCATCAAAAATTCCTCAGAATTGCAGTCTTTTTAAGAAGTCACCTCAGTTACTTTCAGTTTCAGGCTCTGCCCTTTGGCCTAGCATCGGCCCCAAGAATTTTTACGAAAGTCATTGCAGAAGTAACAGCTCACCTGCATCTACAAGGTATCTTAATCGTCCCATACCTGGACGATTTTTTGATTGCAGCAGACTCGGAAGACCGTCTCATCTCCCATCTAAAGATGGTCCAGGCTACCTTCACAGATCTGGGATGGGTAATAAATAAAAAAAAAATCGGATTTCACTCCTTCTCAGCGAAAGTTTTTTTTAGGAGTCCTTCTCGACTCCGGATCACTAATTTCCTTTCTCTCCGATGATAAGCAAACAGCCCTGTATCAGAAAGTCAGTCGTTTCTGCGATTTAAGAACCACGACCATCAGGGACGTCATGACCTTATTGGGATCACTAACAGCAACAATTCCTGCAGTCAGATGGGCACAAAGCCACACCAGAATTCTACAGGCTTTCCTACTGGATACATGGAACGGCGAGAAAGGTACCTTAGACAGAAGAATCATTATTCCCCCCAAGTGAAATACTCTCTGGCCTGGTGGAAAATAAAGAAAAATCTTCAAACGGGAGTCTTTTGGCATCAGGAAGATCAGCTCATGATTACTACAGACGCCAGCAGTCGAGGCTGTGGAGGTCATACCCAACAGTTGGTGGTTCAGGGCATCTGGGACCATTCTATGGTAGACGCCTCTTCAAATTTAAGAGAACTAACAGCGGTTCACAAGGTCCTTCTAGCACTTCAAGAAAAAAGGCCTCTTGGTCACATAAAGGTCCTTTCGGACAATACTACCACGGTGGCCTATCTAAACAAACAGGGCGGTACCCGAAACAAAGCTCTGGCATCGATAACAAGAAAAATATTTCTATGGGCAGAAAGCCACCTGCTTTCTCTTACGGCGGTTCACCTAAAATGGAGCAACAATTTAACAGCAGACTACCTCAGCAGGCAGACTCTCAAAGAGGGCGAATGGTCCTTGAACACCAAGGTATTTCTTCAAATCACGGAAAAATGGGGCATGCCCATTATAGACCTGTTCGCAAACAAGGTCATTCGGAAAGTGGCGCGGTTCGGTTCCCTATCTCCTCAGGACCATCCGGATATCTTAGACGCTCTGTCTTGCCCTTGGCCTCAGGGACTCCTGTACGCATTTCCTCCCTTCAGCCTGATTCCGAGGACCTTGATGAAGGTAGTAGAAGAAAATGCACAAATAATTTTGATTGCTCCTTAATGGCCCAGAAGGGCATGGTTCCTGCTGCTTCTGAGTCTATCGTCCGGAATATCCTGGACCCTTCCTGTGAGTCCAGGTCTCTTACACCAAGGCCCGGTCCCTCATCCAGAGGTCGCTCATCTGACATTGACTGCCTGGAAATTGAGCGGCTAAGTCTAAAGAAAAAATGTCTCTCTGACACTGTAATATCCACCTTATTGAAAAGCAGAAAGAAAATAACATCTAGAATATAACCTCAGGGCTTGGAAAGCCTTTTTACTGTTTGCAGGAGATGAAATCCACCAGGAAGCCTTAGAGAATATCCCCAAGATACTAGATTTTCTACAGTCGGGCCTGGAGAAAGGCCTCAAGCCTTCAACTCTTAAAGTCCAGATTACGGATCTAGGGGTCTTCCTGGACACTAAGTTATCGGAGCACCCTTTAATCAAACGTTTCATCAAAGGGGCAATCAGAGACTCTCCTACTATTCGTGCTTCTGTCCCTCCTTGGGACTTAAATTTAGTCCTCTCGGTCTTGATGAATCCTCCTTTCGAGCCCATTGAGGAAATCTCCCTGAAGCTCCTGACTCTGAAGACTACCTTCCTTCTTGCAATCACTACAGCCAGAAGAATTGGGGAAATCCAGGCTTTCTCCTGCCGTTCTCCTTATCTGCAGATTCTTGACGATCGCATTATACTGAAGCACTGCCCGTCCTTTCTCCCGAAGGTGATATCCAGTTTCCACTGTAACCTAGAAATTACCTTACCATCATTTTGTGCCAAGCCTTCATCAGATCAAGAGCAAAAGTTTCATAACTTAGATGTAAGACAGATGTTCTGGCCTACCTAAAATATTCTGATAAATCAGGAATTCAGACCATCTCCTTGTCTAGTACTAGGGACCTAATAAAGATAAAGCAGCCAGCAAAGCCTCAATTGCCAGATGGATCAGAGACACTATCTCTTTATGTTATACTCAGCAGAATCAAGATCCTCCAGCAGACCTTAAAGCCCATTCAACAAGAGCCGTGTCAGCTTCTTGGGCTGAATCTGCCTCCGTCTCTATCAAACAGATCTGTAGAGCAGCAGCATGGGCAAATCCGATGACTTTCTTCAAACATTATAAATTGGATGTGGTCCATAACCAGGACCTCTCTTTTGGACGCAGAATCCTTTCTGCAGTGGTCCCCCCCCTAGATTTATTTCTCCGATAATCCTCCTGTTGAGTGCCGTTGGGGAGGCGCCGGGAAAAGGGTTAATTACTCTTACCGGTAATTGGATTTTCCAATAGCCTCCCCAACGGCACTGGGATTCCCCTCCCTTATGCAATGTTTTCTGAGTGTCTTGTGGTTTGTATATGAATTAATATATAAATCTTTTTGTTTGGCATCTCTACCGTGTACTCTGTTATTTACTGACTTAGGTAAGGAGAGGAGGCCTTTTATGCTTCAAGCTTCCGTGTTGTTTCCTGTCCTTGGACGGGGACACCCTCCTGTTGAGTGCCGTTGGGGAGGCTATTGGAAATCCAATTACCGGTAAGAGTAATTAACCCTTTTTCACTCAACGCAGGCCCCATAGAAATAAATGGGTCTGCGTGAAAATCACAAGCATCCGCAAGCAAGTGCGGATGCGGTGCGATTTTCACGCATAGTTGCTAGGAGATGATAGTGTTGAGTAACTCTGGACCCCATTAAAGTAAATTCACTGTATTATTTTGCCTTATAACATGGTTATAAGGGAAAATAATAGCATTCGTAATACAAAATGCTTACTAAAATGTCGATTGAGGGGATAAAAAATAATAATTATTAATTCACCTTATCCACTTGATCGCGCAGCTGGCATCGTCTTCTTTCAGGACCTGCAAAAGGACCTTTCATGACGTAATCGCGACGTCAGCGCAGGTCCTGCTGAATGAAGATAGGATCTTCTATCTTCACCGCACACGTTCTGATTTATAATGCTGTGAAACCCTTAGCGTACGGCCACACGGTGCGGCTATGATACAGTCAAAAAACGCACGGCCAATAAGCTGCAGCTGCCTTTCATTTGACTAATGAAGACCATACTGTATAGTTTGTCTTTATTGTTGATGGGCATGAGGAATCTCCAATACCGCATGGCCATTAAAAAACAATACCGACTATACCAGTGGTGGTGTACCTATGGCACGGGTGGCAGAGGCAGCACTCAGAGCCCTCTCTGTTGGCACCTGCACCCTGGAAAAAGTCTATGGTGTACCAATATGCCTTAGACTCCTCCTACCATTCATCAGCGCAGGGGGCACCATCAACAGCACAGGCAGGGCACTGAATGTAGGCAGGCTATTATAGCTAAATGATAAAGTACAGAAGATATACTATATTGGACTGTAGTATTCAGGCAAAATTGTCATATTAGCACTTTGCGATAAATAAGTGGGTATTGGTTTGCAGTTTGGGCACTTGGTATGTAAAAGGTTCACTATCACTGTACTATACAGTGCGGTGCTCATTAGTTAAACGTACGGCAGCTGTGGCTAATTGGTCGTGTGATTCTTGACCGCAGCACGGCCACAACCCAACCATGTCACCACGTATCCATGTGGTCGTACCCTTAGGGTCCTGGAATCTACTGAATTAGGCCTCCTGCACACAAACGTGTGCTGCCCGTTGCCGTATTGTGGACCACATTTACGGATCCGCAATACACGGGTCTGCAAATCCGGAGATGCGGAATGGTGTGGAACGGAAGCATGGAACGGAACCCTACGGAAGCACTACAGAGTGCTTCCATGGGGTTATGTCCCGTAATCCCGTTCTGCAAAAAGATAGAACATGTTCTATCTTTTTGCGGAACAACCGGATCGTGGACCTATTAAGGTGAATGGGTCCACGATCTGCTGCCCCTCGGTGTTCGTGCATTGTGGCCCGCGATTTGCGGGCTGCAGCACGACCACGGGGCGCACATGTTCGTGTGCAGGAGGCCTTACACTGACAGCATCCCTCTAATCTATTCTCAACTCTGCCGCACAAGTAATCCACCCCTCCCCCGTTACTCTCCTGTCTCTTCTCTCTGCCAATCCCTTCACTTTCTCCTCATTCCCAGAGAATCCTGTACAAAACACTTACTATGACATACAAGGCCATCCACAACCTTTCCCTTCCATACATCTTTGACCTGATCTCCCTATACCTTACTACACACAATCTCCGATCCTCACAAGACCTACTTCTCTACTCTCCTCTTCCCAAAACTGCCTCGAAGATTTCTCCCATGCAGCCCCCGTACTCCGGAACTCTCTACTGCAGCATGTCAGACACTCACCTCATGTGGAAACCTTCAAAAGAAAGCTGAAATTCCACCTCTTCGGACAAAACTACAACCTCCCTAGAGTAACCGTGCTGCCATGACCAGCTTTACCCTCAACTACTGTATTCTTCCTCCATCCTTTGTAGATAGTAAGCCCTCGCGGGCAGGATCCTCTCTCCTTACGTTCCAGTTTGTAACTCGTTTTGTTCATGATTATTGTACTTTTTTTTCTTTTTGTATGTACACCCCTTATCATATGTACAGCACCATGCAATGAATGGCGCTTTAATTATAATAAATAATAATTATAATGCTGTGCGATTGTGTCAGAGGAACAGAGGCCAGAACGGGACCTCACACTGACACATGCTGTGAGTTTCACATTTAACTCGCTCGTGTGTGTCTGGCTTGCTATTCCTGGTGAACAACAGACCATCTACCATGTACAGACACAGATGCACACCCTCATTCTTTCTGTAGACTGATGCACAAATATTTTGCTGCCGTTGTGGGATGTAAAATCAATTTTTCCAATCCGTTTTAGAACACAGACTGTCTGTGCCCATTTGTTCATTATCACTGTTTTTCAGAGGACTTTAATAATATCAGCTAACAAAAAAAAACTAAAAACGTCATTAATGCACTACTCATACCCATTGTTTCATTAATTTAAGCTGGTTTTACCATTTGGGTACTTAAATAGGCATAGTAATGCAGCTACTACCTTTCCCCTTTAATGTAAAAAAATGTAATAAGTTTCTACATAAATAATACTATGGACTTGTCCACATCTGCATTTGGCCTTTATGTAAGGGGTTCTGTCACTTTTTACAAGCAGACCACTTCTTTCTGTCAATATGATTGAAATATCTACAGACCCCCTGAATTATAAATCAACAGGGTGCTTCGAGCACTGTTAGGCCTCGTCCACATTTCCGTTTTTCACTGATGTGTGCTGTCTGCACACGTACTTCTTGATTTAAATGTGTCTGTTCACATTTCAGTGGGTCAGTAAAAAAAAATTATAATAATCACGGAGACATGCACTACTTTGATCCGTGATGTGGACCAAGCACGCCCATAGAAGTCTATGGATGGAATCCATGGTACGTCCATTTTTCACTGAAGACTGATAGGAGATTCTTTGGAAATAAATTTTCAGCTGAGCAACATCAGTGAATTAATGATGATATACGGATGATATAAACGGACACACGGATTAACCAAGGATCCTTCACGGACATCTTAACAGATGAAACACGTATGTTTTTTTTCATGGACGTGTCACTGTGGACGAGGTCTAAGGATCCATTGTATAATTGCTCTGGCACAGCATCAAGGCTTTTATCTTAACCACCTCCCGTCCGCCCATAGGATATAAACGTCCGGGAGGTGGATCTCTATTTCTGAATGGACATTCCAGAACGTCCGTTCAGAAACTAATCGTGCAGCTGCTGATCGGGTTGCCCGCTGTCAGTGACAGCAGGGCAACCCAGAGAGAAGGCAGGGACAGTGCCCAGGTGTCCCTGCCTTCTGGAGCGCTGCATACACAGCGCTCACCGAGCGCTGTGTATGCAGAGCAGGAAGCGCTATGCGCTTGATGTTCCGGCCCGGCGGTCATGTGATCGCCAGGATCGGAGAGTGCAGGAGCTGTGTGAGGTCTTTCAGAGACCTCGATCAGCCCTGCACTGAGGCTGTACATTGCTGTATTGCGCTGTACAGCCTCTCTGGGGGGTGCATTTCTCCTGTAACTGGGGCTACTATGTCAGCCCCAGTTACAGGAGAAATCAACAGTGAAAAAATAAAGAAAAAGTGAAGTAAATGTCCCCCAGAGGTCTTGTATGACCTTATGGGGGACGAAAAGTGTATAATAAAAAATAAAAAAAATAAACTGTTAAAAAAATAAAATTAAAAAAAAAGGTTTCACATGTAAAAAAAAATAATTCCCCAAGTAAGGAATACATTTTTTTTTTTAAATAGAAAAAATAAAATAAAATAGACACATTTGGTATTGCCGCGTCCGTAAAAAAACAGCTCTATAAAAATATCACATGACCTAACCCCTCGGATGAACACCGTAAAAAAGAAAAGAAAAGAAAAACTGTGTCAAAACGAGCAATTTTTGTCACCTTACATCACAAAAAGTGCAACATCAAGTGATCAAAAACGCGTGTGTCCCACAAAATGGTACCAATAAAACCGTCACCTCATCCCGCAAAAAATGAGCCCCTATATAAGAAAAGCTCTCAAAAAATAAAAAAAACTATAGCTCTTAGAACATGGAGACACTAAAACATCATTTTTTTTGTTTCAAAAATGCTATTATTGTGTTAAAGTGAAATAAAAAAAAAAAGTATACAGTACAGACCAAAAGTTTGGACACACCTTCTCATTCAAAGAGTTTTCTTTATTGTCATGACTATGAAAATTGTAGATTCACACTGAAGGCGTCAAAACTATGAATTAACACATGTGGAATTATATACATAACAAACAATTGTGAAACAACTGAAAATATGTCAGTCATTCTAGGTTCTTCAAAGTAGCCACCTTTTGCTTTGATTACTGTTTTGCACACTCTTGGCATTCTCTTGATGAGCTTCAAGAGGTAGTCCCCTGAAATGGTTTGCACTTCACAGGTGTGCCCTCTCAGGTTTAATAAGTGGGATTTCTTGCCTTATAAATGGGGTTGGGACCATCAGTTGCGTTGAGAAGTCAGGTGGATATCCAGCTGATAGTCCTACTAAATAGACTGTTAGAATTTGTATTATGGCAAGAAAAAAGCAGCTAAGTAAAGAAAAACGAGTGGCCATCATTACTTTAAGGAATGAAGGTCTGTTTGGCTGTTAACCATCGATGTGTTAAAGAAAAAATTGGATTAAAATGGAAAATCTGCCAAAAAAGTGAAATTTAAAAATTTGATCTCCATTTTCCTTTAATTCTTGTGGAACGCCTAAAGGGTTAACAAAGTTTGTAAAATCGGTTTTAAGTAACTTGAGGGGTGTAGTTTCTACAATGGGGGTCATTTATGGGGGTATCCACTATGTTAGCCCCACAAAGTGACTTCAGACCTGAACTGGTCCTTACAAAGTGGGTTTTGGCAATTTTCTTAAAAATTTTAAGAATTGCTTCTAAACTTCTAAGCCTTCCAACGTCCTAAAAAAATAAAATGACATTTCCAAAATGATGCCAACATAAAGTACACATATGGGGAATGTTAAGTAATAAATATTTTATGAGGTCATAATCTGTTTTAAAAGCAGAGAAATTGAAATTTAGAAAATTGCGAATTTTTCAAAATTTTTGGTAAATTTGGGATTTTTTCATAAATAAAGGTGAAATATATTGACTCAAATTTATGACTATCATGAAGTACAATGTGTCACGAGAAAACAATCTCTGAATGACTTTGATAAGTAAAGGCGTTCCAAAGTTATTACCACATAAAGTGAGATATGTCAGTTTTGCAAAATTAGGCCTGGTCAGGAAGGGGGCAAATGGCCCAGATGGCAAGTGGTTAGGCAGATGCAATACTACAGAGCCTCACTTTCTGGAGGTCAACACAGTTGGTCTGAAAATGTGTCAACATGTGGCAGATCTGGTGCTGAAATTTCTGAAAATGTGTTCAATACATGTGAATGGGGTTGTTTCTACAACATGTGCATGGATTTTTGCAAGCCTCATTCAAATGTACAGGCCAGTCTTGAAAACCACTTCAAATCTGCGATCACACATGGTGGATAGGCTGCAGACTTTTCGTTGTGGATTTTTATGGGTTGTACAGTACTAAGAAAGTGGATGCGATTATCAGAAACCTCAGACGCTGCAAAAAAAATAAAAATCCAAAGCATAAATTGACATGCTGCAGATTTCCACAGACGTCATGTCAATTTATGCTTTGGATTTCCATTGTGGATTTCACTCTTTTGCAATGCTGAGGTTGAAGTCCACAGTCATTTCACTGAGAAAATCCATATAGGAGTCTTCCGTGGACATACACTAACATGGAAATGAAAACAACTGGTGAGGCGTTGGAAGCCATCCATATAAATTCAGGTTCATCGCCAGAAATTGGCCCAGCTTTTGGGTTGACCCTCTGATTTATCTAAACAGACCTAATAAAAAGAGCACTGAAAGACTGTAACAAAAGACCCAATTATGTCTCACGGTAGCAAAATAAGCTTTATTAGAATGTTGATATGAAAATACATTCTTTTGGTAGGCTGACATCTCAGTATGTAGCACAGCAGCTTTCAATATTTCTCCAGAAACAGAAAATTAAACTAAACTACAAATACAAGTATGTACACTGTGAAACATTGTGTGTCCCTTTAAAAATGTCACTTACAAGCAATAGAAATAGCAGATATCTAGTCTTCCCCCTCGACTTCCAACAGATCATGTATTTGCATCTTTGGAGCTCATTTTCCACTTTCATCAGTCACATGAACTGTTACAATATCTACTATGTACTTTATACAAATCATTACAGTGATGTAAAAATGACATCACACAATTTGTGTGGCTCACATAATGAGTGCAATACAGTAGTTGAAAACTGCTAAGCAATAGTTGAAATTAAACTAATTACAATGGGGATATGTTAAACCAGAAGAGGCCCAAGTATTTTATATCACCAAATAGTTCAGCTGGTAATAAAAATGACAATCATCATTCTATAACAAAAATCAAATGGAACGAGAGCCTTGAATCGGCTGTACACATCAGATAGCTACTGACAGCTATATCTCCAAGGACAGCTGCATGTTGATTTCTGTTTAGAGAGTGGACATGTTTGATGTCAAAATGCTTATGCATGGCAGCTTATTTCAAGCTTTTAGGCTGGTGGCAGACGGTCGTGAAATAGTCTGTATGACGGGGCACGTTTTCCAGACCATCCAGCTGTGAGTTATGACACAGTGAGTACTGTACTACCTGCGTTATGTTTGCACAGTACAGTATACCCATGATCAGACAGAAACTCACTGCATCATAAATCACTATGATGCTGTGTGTTCAGATCAGACAGGTAGTCCGGGAGAAGCAGCCATCATACGGAAGGTTTTTCCCACAAACTGACACTGGCATCAGAAGTAGTGCACGCTGTCCAATAACAGCACTGAACTCCCAACAGGCTAATTCTTCTACCTCCACCAGAAAACACTTTATATTATTGACCAGGTTGTTTGGGTTAAACAAAAAATAAATAATTAAATCAATTTTCAATTAAAGGGGTTGTCTGGTTTCATCAATAAACCGGATTGGATCAATCTGCAATAAAGAAGTGATCACTACTTACCTGGAGATCCCATGCCGTCACTCCAGTTCTTCTTTACCTGGTGATGTCACCCTGACATGTCACCACTGAGGCCATTGATTGGCTGTAGCGGTCACAGGTGTTCAACATGATATCAGTGGGTAAATAGAACTTGGGCCGGAGAACCAAAGCGGCTGCATAAATCTGCCAAGTAATAATCACTTCTTTATTGCAGGTGGATCCCCTGAGTTAACTCAGGCACCTCATATAAATTAGATAGAACAGACAGTAGCTATTCTAAAGGAACAAGCTGGCCCATTTATTAGACAGACAACTGATTTATTTCAATAAGAAACGTCCAATGCTTCAATACCAGAGTGGTTGTGCTCCAGGGGAAATGAAAACTTGGTTCCAGGTACAGCCAGTCACTGGAGGTCTCTGCAGTGAGACAGTCTGTCTTTTGCTTATTTTTGGGTGACTCTTCTAACAAAGCAGACACCTAAAATTCAATATGTGTATGGCTTACTTTAGTATCACAACACCAAATTGTATATCAATGCACTAGCCCCCGGGGACGGAGCACATCTGCAGTAAGAGATGTTATATGCTGGATTTAATTCTATTTTGTAAGCATGTAATTGAACCAGAACTCAACATTCACAGCATTAAAAAAAACAGGCTCAATTCAACAATTATTCTCAAAAACCTAAAATAATTGGCACACCATTGAAGCATATTGTGTGTGTAAATACCCGACATAAAAACTGTAGTTAAACGACCACAAAAGAATAACATATAGGTATTTAGAACGCCATTGTTTCCAGATGACAACAGCTTAGTGTGTGCCCCTAGTCTGGACATATCTGCATTACGTCCCGTTCCCTAATATGCTCCCTTCATCAGAATTAGTACTGATCGTACTAGAGTGCAGGGCGGCAGCAGGAAAAATCACCTCCTTGCACCTGAATCTTGAACCAGTCAATAAAGGCGACCTTGGGTAAAGTCTGGAGTTGGTAAATTCTATTATCCATTAATTTTATTGTAATAAATAGAGGTTGTAGAGATATTGATAAGTAAAAACATAGGCTCCAACTGTTTCACATAATGGAAGATCCACTGAACAATGTCATGCATGTTTTGTTGGATTTTAGATTCAACGCTCAGAAAGGTCACTTCTCAGGACTGCTCAGGATCTAGTTTCAAGTGACGCATTCGAAGTATTAACATGACTACAATTGGACAGTTCGCACTGGACATAACATGCTGCAAATGGTGTAAAAACAAAAATCTAAACGTGCCGATGTTCTAGAAAACTCTGCAGCAAAGTGAAAATAAAAGCGCAGAAAACGTCTTCACATTCTTATGGTCACACTGACCATTACTAAATCACTGCTCTTTCTTACTGTCTTGCTCCTGTATGGTATTCTAAAAAAAATAAAAAAGATTATTAGCAACGTGAAAACATCTACAATTCACTTAACATACTGGTAGGTTGTGGTGGCTCACTAGCAAGTAGTTAAGGTATGGTGCTGCAAGCTCATATAGAGGGAATCACCCCATCCTCTCTTAAAAGGCAAATGTAGTAATAGAATAATGAGCGAGCACTCATACACTTGGCAACCAGATTGACATATGCAGAAAATATTTATTAAATCCCCATAAAATACAAGTAATAAAATGTATAAGAACAATGTAGCAATAATATACAACATTACAGTCACATATATTGTGGTAGATATGATCGATACTATATTCAATAAAAATATATTCGATAGAAATATTCAATAAATTGAATGGTAGAAAATTCAATGTTGAAATATTCGATAGAATATTCGATACCACTCAATAGTGTCGATAAATTCAATAATATATATCACACCAAAAAACTTCAAGTATATGCTGTTATTTGGGAAGAGGGGGTATTATCTTCTAGTACTCTATCCCAATTTGGGAAACTGAATGTCACTGAAATGGTTGTAGGTGTATTCACTGGGAGCGCAATATGTTCATAAAGTGTCCACAGGAATCCTGATAATGTGAAAAGTCTCTTATAGCAAATCCTTTTAAGGTCGATATGAGCTTTGAATCAAAGAAAACTTTAAAGGGCTTCTGTCACCCCACTAAAGTCATTATTTTTTTTTGGGCTAGTTAAATTACTTATCCTGCGATATATGAAAATATAATGGTGTTAGTTACTTTGATTCAGCCGTTTCTTCTAAAAACGAACTTTTATAATATGTAAATTAGGTCTCTACCAGCAAGTAGGGCGGCTACTTGCTGGTAGCAGCTGCAGAAAACCGCCCCCTCGTCGCGTTCATTGACAGGGCCAGCCGGGATCTCCTCCTCCGGCCAGCCCTGTCGGCATTTTAAAAATCGCGCGCCTGTGTTCATTCTGCGCAGGCGCTCTGAGATGAGGAGGCTCGTCTCCTCAGAACTCCCTCAGTGCGCCTGCGCCGATGACATCACCGAAATAGAAGACGTCATCGGCGCAGGCGCACTGAGGGAGTTCTGAGGAGGCGAGCCTCCTCATCTCAGAGCGCCTGCGCAGAATGAACACAGGCGCGCGATTTTTAAAATGCCGACAGGGCTGGCCGGAGGAGGAGATCCCGGCTGGCCCTGTCAATCAACGCGACGAGGGGGCGGTTTTCTGCAGCTGCTACCAGAAAGTAGCCGCCCTACTTGCTGGTAGAGACCTAATTTACATATTATAAAAGTTCGTTTTTAGAAGAAACTGCTGAATCAAAGTAAGTAACACCATTATATTTTCATATATCGCAAGATAAGTAATTTAACTAGCCCAAAAAAAAAAAAAAAAGACTTTAGTGGGGTGACAGAAGCCCTTTAAATCGATGTTTAGCTTACCGTCTAGCGTCTGTTGTCTCCCTATTGCTTCAATGGAGCTTTAAATATTTGCCGGCTTATTCAGTCGCTCCATACAGCAAGCTGGTTTAAATTTCGCGGGAGTTCCAAAGATCGCGGGAGTTGCCACTCTGTTCCGCAATTTCCTTTGCTGCAGCTTTCGACGATAAGAATAGTTAATCCTTTACTGTAGAAATTTTCTTCTGTATGGCCATACAGTATTATCGGAGGCTTTTCAATGCAGGTACATCACTTGTTTCACTATACGCGTTACGGGTAGATTCACTCTCCCTTCCTCAGTGGATCGGAAGGTAAGCGAGTGGATCTCCAGCCTGCCGGCGGCGATCGTTCGCTGGCAGGCTGGAGATGTGATTTTTTTAACCCCTAACAGGTATATTAGACGCTGTTTTGATAACAGCGTCTAATATACCTGCTACCTGGTCCTCTGGTGGTCCCTTTTGTTTGGATCGACCACCAGAGGACACAGGCAGCTCTGTAATAAGTAGCACCAAGCACCACACTACACTACACCCCCCCCCCCCGTCACTTATTAACCCCTTATTCACCCTTGATCACCCCATATAGACTCCCTGATCCCCCCCCTGTCATTGATCACCCCCTTGTAAGGCTCCATTCAGACGTCCGTATGATTTTTACAGATCCACTGATACACGGATCGGATCCGCAAAACGCATACGGACGTCTGAATGGAGCCTTACAGGGGGGTGATCAATGACAGGGGGTGATCACCCCATATAGACTCCCTGATCACCCCCCTGTCATTGATCACCCCCCTGTAAGGCTGCATTCAGATGTCCGTATGTTTTTTACGGATGCACGGATCGGATCCGCAAAACACATACAGACGTCTGAATGGAGCCTTACAGGGGGGTGATCACCCCATATAGACTCCCTGATCACCCCCCTGTCATTGATCACCCCCCTGTCATTGATCACCCCCCTGTAAGGCTGCATTCAGATGTCCGTATGTTTTTTTACGGATCCACGGATACATGGATCGGATCCGCAAAACACATACGGTCATCTGAATGGAGCCTTATAGGGGGGTGATCAATGACAGGGGGGTGATCACCCCATATAGACTCCCTGATCACCCCCCTGTCATTGATCACCCCCTGTCATTGATCACCCCCCTGTAAGGCTGCATTCAGATGTCCGTATGTTTTTTACGGATCCACGGATACATGGATCGGATCCGCAAAACACATACGGACATCTGAATGGAGCCTGACAGGGGGGTGATCAATGACAGGGGGGTGATCACCCCATATAGACTCCCTGATCACCCCCCTGTCATTGATCACCCCCCTGTAAGGCTCCATTCAAACATTTTTTTGGCCCAAGTTAGCGGAAATATTTTTTTTTTTTCTTACAAAGTCTCATATTCCACTAACTTGTGTCAAAAAATAAAATCTCACATGAACTCACCATACCCCTCACGGAATCCAAATGCGTAAAAATTTTTAGACATTTATATTCCAGACTTCTTCTCACGCTTTAGGGCCCCTAGAATGCCAGGGCAGTATAAATACCCCACATGTGAACCCATTTCGGAAAGAAGACACCCCAAGGTATTCGCTGAGGGGCATATTGAGTCCATGAAAGATTGAAATTTTTGTCCCAAGTTAGCGGAAAGGGAGACTTTGTGAGAAAAAAATAAATAAATCAATTTCCGCTAACTTGTGCCAAAAAAAAAAAATTTCTATGAACTCGCCATGCCCCTCATTGAATACCTTGGGGTGTCTTCTTTCCAAAATGGGGTCACATGTGGGGTATTTATACTGCCCTGGCATTTTAGGGGCCCTAAAGCGTGAGAAGAAGTCTGGGATCCAAATGTCTAAAAATGCCCTCATAAAAGGAATGTGCCCTTTGTGCATCTAGGCTGCAAAAAAGTGTCACACCTCTGGTATCGCCGTACTCAGGAGAAGTTGGGCAATGTGTTTTGGGGTGTCATTTTACATATACCCATGCTGGGTGAGATAAATATCTTGGTCAAATGCCAACTTTGTATAAAAAATGGGAAAAGTTGTCTTTTGCCGAGATATTTATCTCACCCAGCATGGGTATATGTAAAAAGACACCCCAAAACACATTGCCCAACTTCTCCTGAATACGGCGATACCACATGTGTGACACTTTTTTGCAGCCTAGGTGGGCAAAGGGGCCCACATTCCAAAGAGCACATTAGGGCCCCTAGAATGCCAGGGCAGTATAACTACCCCACAAGTGACCCCATTTTGGAAAGAAGACACCCCAAGGTATTCCGTGAGGGGCATGGCGAGTTCCTAGAATTTTTTATTTTTTGTCACAAGTTAGCGGAAAATGATGATTTTTTTTTTTCTTACAAAGTCTCATATTCCACTAACTTGTGACAAAAAATAAAAACTTCCATAAACTCACTATGCCCATCACGAAATACCTGGGGGTGTCTTCTTTCCAAAATGGGGTCACTTGTGGGGTAGTTATACTGCCCTGGCATTTTAGGGGCCCGAATGCGTGAGAAGTGGTTTGAAATCAAAATCTGTAAAAAAATGGCCGGTGAAATCTGAAAGGTGCTCTTTGGAATGTGGGCCCCTTTGCCCACCTAGGCTGCAAAAAAGTGTCACACATCTGGTATCCCCGTACTCAGGAGAAGTTGGGCAATGTGTTTTGGGGTGTCTTTTTACATATACCCATGCTGGGTGAGAGAAATATTTTGGCATTTATACAAAGTTGGCATTTGACCGAGATATTTATCTCACCCAGCATGGGTATATGTAAAATGACACCCCAAAACACATTGCCCAACTTCTCCTGAGTACGGCAATACCAGATGTGTGACACTTTTTTGCAGCCTAGGTGGGCAAAGGGGCCCACATTCCAAAGAGCACCTTTCGGATTTCACCGGCCATTTTTTACAGATTTTGATTTCAAACTACTTTGCACGCATTTGGGCCCCTAAAATGCCAGGGCAGTATAACTACCCCACAAGTGACCCCATTTTGGAAAGAAGACACCCCAAGGTATTTCGTGATGGGCATAGTGAGTTCATGGAAGTTTTTATTTTTTGTCACAAGTTAGTGGAATATGAGACTTTGTAAGAAAAAAATAAATAAATAAATAAATAAAATCATCATTTTCCGCTAACTTGTGACAAAAAATAAAAAATTCTAGGAACTCGCCATGCCCCTCCCGGAATACCTTGGGGTGTCTTCTTGCCAAAATGGGGTCACTTGTGGGGTAGTTATACTGCCCTGGCATTCTAGGGGCCCTAATGTGTGGTAAGTAGTTTGAAATCAAAATCTGTAAAAAATGGCCGGTGAAATCCGAAAGGTGCTCTTTGGAATGTGGGCCCACATGTGTGACACTTTTTTGCAGCCTAGGTGGGCAAAGGGGCCCACATTCCAAAGAGCACCTTTCGGATTTCACAGGACATTTTTTACACATTTTGATTTCAAACTACTTACAACACATTAGGGCCCCTAGAATGCCAGGGCAGTATAACTACCCCACAAGTGACTCCATTTTGGAAAGAAGACACCCAAAGGTATTCGCTGATGGGCATAGTGAGTTTATAGAAGTTTTTATTTTTTGTCACAAGTTAGTGGAATATGAGACTTTGTAAGAAAAAAAAAAAAAAAAATCATCATTTTCCGCTAACTTGTGACAAAAAATAAAAAGTTCTATGAACTCACTATGCCCATCAGCGAATACCTTAGGGTGTCTACTTTCCGAAATGGGGTCATTTGTGGGGTGTTTGTACTGTCTGGCCATTGTAGAACCTCAGGAAACATGACAGGTGCTCAGAAAGTCAGAGCTGCTTCAAAAAGCGGAAATTCACATTTTTGTACCATAGTTTGTAAACGCTATAACTTTTACCCAAACCATTTTTTTTTTACCCAAACATTTTTTTTTTATCAAAGACATGTAGAACAATAAATTTAGAGAAAAATTTATATATGGATGTCGTTTTTTTTGCAAAATTTTACAACTGAAAGTGAAAAGTCATTTTTTTTGCAAAAAAATCGTTAAATTTCGATTAATAACAAAAAAAGTAAAAATGTCAGCAGCAATGAAATACCACCAAATGAAAGCTCTATTAGTGAGAAGAAAAAGAGGTAAAATTCATTTGGGTGGTAAGTTGCATGACCGAGCAATAAACGGTGAAAGTAGGGTAGGTCAGAAGTGTAAAAAGTGGCCTGGTCATTAAGGGTGTTTAAGCTAGGGGGGCTGAAGTGGTTAAAAGGGTATGCTATAAGAGACTTTTCACATTATCAGGATTCCTGTGGACACTTTATGAACATATTGCGCTCCCAGTGAATACACCTACAACAATTTCAGTGACATTCAGTTTCCCAAATTGGGATAGAGTACTAGAGGATAATACCTCCTCTTTCCCAAATAACAGAATATACTTGAAGTTTTTTGGTGTGATATATATTATTGAATTTATCGACACTATTGAGTGGTATCGAATATTTCAACATTGAATTTTCTACCATTTAATTTATTGAATATTTCTATTGAATATATTTTTATTGAATATAGTATCGATCATATCTACCACAATATATGTGACTGTAATGTTGTATATTATTGCTACATTGTTCTTATAAATTTTATTACTTGTATTTTATGGGGATTTAATAAATATTTTCTGCATATGTCAATCTGGTTGCCAAGTGTATGAGTGCTCGCTCATTTTCCTATTACTTAAAATACTACTAACTCATTTTCACCCTCTCTAACATATGGCAAAAGTAAGGCTACTTTCACACTCTGTTTTGTGCGGATCCGTTCAGATAATACATCCGTCTGCATCCTTTCTGAACGGATCCGTTTGTATTATCTTTAACATAGACAAGACGGATCCGTCTTGAACACCATTGAAAAAGTCAATGGAGGACTGATCCGTTTTCTATTGTGCCAGATTGTGTCATAGAAAACGGATCCGTCCTGGCATGCAATGTAAGTCAATGGGGACGGATCCGTTTTCTATGACACAATGTTTGGCTCAGTTTCATCAGACGGACACCAAAACGCTGCAAACAGCGTTTTGGTGTCCGCCTCCAAAGCGGAATGGAGACGGAACGGAGGCAAACTGATGCATTCTGAGCGGATTCTTTTCCACTCAGAATGCACTAGAAAGCAAACTGATCAGTTTTGGACCGCTTGTGAGAGCCCTGAACCGATCTCACAAACTAAAAGCCAAAACGTGAGTGTAAAAGTAGACTGAACTGTGTACAGTATGGTCAGTACTTTTGGGACAATGTCAATATACTTTGTAGTATTGTGTAAATGCTGTAATTTCCTGATAACTGGGTCATATTTTTATTCTACTTGCATATTATAGTTGGTATTTCACCCAGGGTTTTTGAGGTTGTAAAAAAAAAAAAAAGAGCTTTATTCAATTAAATTTTTTTAAAGAATGGTTACTAATAGCATAATTGCGGTGTAAACAGCCTACACATTTTCGGCACACACTTTGCTAAACATAATGTAAGACGATGACTTCTGGCTGTAACTTGTAACTGCCATTATGGACTTCAATGTGCAGAATAAGTCTGGTCTAAGTGTAAAAGGCTTCACATCATGTGCCTAAAAAATCTAAGGCTACATGCACACGACAGTGGAAAAAAAAAAGTCAGTTAAAAACTGATAAACTGTCCATTTTTTTTACGTTTTTTTTTTTCACGGATGCCCTTCTGAGAAATTGATGTTAAAAATGAACCCATTCAGTTGTATGGGGGCAGTTGGTCAGTGAAAAACGGACAAGATAGAACATTTTCGATTTTTTGACATCCGTTTTTCACTGACCATCAAAAAACTGCTGTGTAAATAACCCCATAGGCTACCATTGGTCTTAAAACGGATGTGTGACGGCTGGTAAAAAAAAAGTCCATCACATGTCCGTTTTTTTACTGTCGTTTGCATGTATCCTAACTGCATGAGGCCATTTAATATGAAGCAGCTATAAAAACATTTCTTCACATACCCCAAGTGTTATGCCAGAATAATAACCAACATCAATCTATGAAAAGAAAATGGCAACAGAGTAAATGTACAAACTGTTACACTGGGGTTCAGTGGTAAATGTGTTGACTGACATGCATATCACCGCAATTTAATGATATGATAATATTGGAATTTTGCCCCACCCACCCGCTGAAACTACCATCCTTATACAGGGTGGCCAACGAAAAAGTAGCCTCCTTCCAATATCTCAAAATTAAACTGACTAATAGTAAATCTGTCTTAGTTGCCCTTAGCAACCAATCAGAGCTCAGCTTTCAGTTCCTACAGGGCTCTGATAAAATGAAAGATGAGCTCTGATTGGTTGCTATGGACAACTATCGGAGGCGGTCTACTTTTTTGTGGGCCTCCCTGTATCACCTAAAATGTGTAGAAATAACAGTGCCATATTGTGTGCTGCTGTATATGCTATTCAGGCAGGCAGCATATCAAAGTGCTGCTCGATACCACACAGCTGACAGGACTCCCCGGTGACAGCATATATTACTTACACTGAATGTCATCTACTATAGTATCTACTATATACACACTGACAGCAGTGAGTGTGTGTTCTGTATACACACTGCTTCGGGCCTGTACTTTTTGTTTTTGGTTAGAGAGCCACCTTGTTGTATTCTACTACTTGAAGGAGCCAGAAACATATGTTGAATGGGTATTAAATGGGTATTCTCGTTGTTAAAAATTATCCTCTATCCACAGGATGGGGGATGACTATTAAATCAGTGTGGGTCCTACTGCTGGGACCCCCAGCGATTATGAGAATAGGTAGCCTGAACCCCTCAGAGCGCCACCAAATTAATGGAGTAGCACATCAAGCATGTGCACTGCCACAAAATTTTTGGAAACAGCTAAATGAAGCAACAGTTTGCATACTCGACCTTCCACTCTGAATAATGGAGATCTCCACAGTTGGACTCCCACCAATCTAATAGTTATCCCCTACACTGCGATACTTGGGTGCGCCCCAATTCACTGTGTAGCCATAGCTTAAAAACATCAATGGAGATATGCCAGTATACAGCTTATGACTCCTGCAGCCAATCACTGTCCTCAGTGGTACTGGAAAGTCACCACTGCAGTTTGTAAAGAGGCACCAGCAGGTGGACCACACCAGTGCTGCAGAGTTCAGCACTGGAGAAAAGGCAATTATAAAATTATTATTTTTAATTTTAGATCCATTCAGAGGCTTATCTTGGAGAAACCCTATAAATGACCTTTATAAAAGCCCCTTAAAGGGAACCTGTTAGTGTTAACTTTGCTGAGAACTAGCATTATAATTATTGTAGTCCAGGCCTGGGAAGGAGTCACAGCTGCCTGAGAAGAGTCATTGGTTATTCATGATCTCCTGCCTTCCCCCCCACCTACCTTCTTATGATTGGCAGTTTTCACCCTAGTTTTATTCCCTGGAAATAACTGGCAATAATCAGTAGGTGGTTGGTGAGAGCTGCAAATCATGAACAACTGTGAATCTTCTGAGCCAGTCGTGAGTCTTTTCCAGGCCCAGACTGCAATAAGTATAATGCTGGATTTTGGCAACCACTTAAGGGCTCATGCACACAATTTCAAAAAAAATTAATAAATAAAAATATGACATCTGTGTAACGTTGTGTTCATGATTGTCACTACTTTTTCACATTACACCAAACAAACTTAAATGTATTTTTTGGGGATTTTATGTGATAGACCAATGCAAAGTAGCAAGTATGTGTGAGGTGAAAAGGAAATGATACAAGGTTTTCAAAATTTTTAATAAATAAATAAAAATCTGAAAAGTATGGCACGCATTTGTATTTAGCCCCCTGTATTCTGATACCCCTAAATAAAATCCAGTGTGACCAATTGCCTTCAGAAATCACCTAATTAGTAAATAGAGTAAGTCTACCTGTGTGTAATTTATTCTCAGTATAACTACAGATGTTCTATGAAGGTCTCAGTGGCTTGTTAGAGAACATAAGTGATGAAACAGCATCATGAAAACCAAGGAACACAAAGAGATCAGGGATAAAGGTTTGGAGAAGTATAAGGCAGGGTTAAGTTATAAAAAAAAAAATCCCAAGTTCTGAAAACCTCTCACAGAGAACTTCTCAATCCATCATCCGAAAATGGAAGGAGTATGGCACAACTGCAAACCTACCAAGACATGGCCACCTAAACTGACAGCCCAGGCAAGAGAGCACTAATTAGAGAGCCAGCCCAGAGGTCCATGGTCACTCTGGAGGAGCTGCAGAGATCTACAGCTCAGGTGGGAGAATCTGTCCACAGGACAACTATTAGTCGTGTACTCCACAAATCTGGCCTTTATGGAAGAGTGGCAAGAAGAAAGCCATTTCTGAAAGCAAGCCATCAGAAATCCCATTCACACTTTGCCACAAGCCATGTAGAGGACACAGCAAATATGTGGAAGAAGGTGCTTTGGTCTGGTGAAAGCAAGTAACAACCCTAAACATACAGCCAGAGCTACAATGGAATGGTTTAGATCAAAGCATATTCACGTGTTAGAATGGTCCAGTCAAGGTCCAGACCTAAATCCCATTGAGAATCTGTGGCAAGACTTGATAATTGCTGTTCACAGACGCGCTCCACCCAATCCGGCCGAGCTTGAGCTTTTTTGCAAAGAAGAATGGGCAAAAATGTCAGCCTCAGGATGTGCAAAGCTGGTAAAGACATACCCCAAAAGACTTGCAGCTGTAATTACAGTGAAAGGTGGTCCTACATAAGTATTAACTCAGGGGGGCTGAATACAAATGCACATCACTGTTTCCAGATTTTTATTTATTAACAATTTTGAAAACCATGTATCATTTTCTTTTCACTTCACACATACTTGCTACTTTGTGTTAGTCGGTCACATAAAATCCAAGGGTATGAATACTTTTTCAAGGCACTGTACAATCAGGAAATGTGACAGCAGACCCGTTCTGTTGGTTTTTACTTGTGGATTACTAGTACTTTCATCCAATTATATGATACAGACCTGTAGTAACTCATGTTCCCTTATTAGCCGATCGTATTCTCTTGTTATCCCTTCACTCTGCTTCTTCAGCGCAAGGACTTCTGCTTGGGATTTGGAGAGTGCTGAAAAATACATAATCAGCAGTATGAGACGTGTTATAGTACATGGTAAAACTATTTACATGCATGTATATACAGTAACTTACATTTGTCCATCTTGTCAAGAGGCTTCAATCTGCCCCAGCGTTACTACAGTTGCCCCTACTGTTTAACTCTACGTGTTATTCAGATGTGAACACTACACTAAGCTTTAGCCTGAGATGGCTTTTAGAGAATGTTCACATAGCATCTTTTTCAGGCACAATTTGACAGATTCTGTTCCAGAAGCTGACGAGCGTCCGTGTGGAAACGGCCTCCAATTATTTTCAATGGGAGGCTATGCTGATTTTGCTGTGTATTTTCTACATATTTCCCAGTTTACCAGAAAACATTCTCATCATCTACAACATGTGGACTGGCATGTATTGTACGGTTCTTTGTTGCAGATTTTCAGTGCAGAAATTTAATCTAAGGGTGGCTGGACATGGGGTGGATTACGTTCAGTTTGTACATGCAGATTCTGTGGATACAGTACCATCAAAGGATATGAGATTAGACGAATCTCGTGTACACTTTGCTTTTTTCCTTAGGCGAGGAAATTGACCTGCTGTGTGGATTTTCTGCACATAAATCGGCACCATATCTGCACAGTGTGGTTTAAGTGCAGTTTTTACATGCAGATTTTGTGCAAGGCAAAGACCACAGCGTAATATAGAACCAGCAAATCTCATGTAGACTCTGCTTTTTTTCTTAGGTGCCTTGCACAAAAACCACACCAGAGCCACGGTAAATAGTGGGGATTTATATGCGTTTTCTGTGTGGTTTTGTTGCAGATTTCTTCCAGACGTTCTGCACACTAAAGCCCTCTTCCTGCAGGATGTCCTCTAAGAATGACATTATACAATCCTCTAAAAAAAGCACACTGACGTGTACATTACATGCAAGATGAGACAAAAGTAACTTTCTGTGGTGGTTTACAAGACAGAAGCATGCTGCCAATGTTGTGACTACAAACAGCAATATCTCTCATCATAAGGACACGCTATCTAGCCATCAACAAAACAGCAGCACTCCACATTATTCCGTGTTTTGGGTATGATGACAGCTCATCTAATGAATCTCTGAAGCAAGATATTTTACAAGAAAAAAAACTGGTCTATTTCTCTAAGATGCCACATTAATTACTGATTAAAGGCTATACTCTGTACAATAGATCTTATCTAAATTGATCAAACTCTACAATGAATCTTATTTAAAAATGCCCTACTGATCTTGGAGTACAGCTGCTCTGCAGTCCTATGTGTCTCCATGGTTAGACAAAACAAGCCTTCTATGGTCCAATCCTGTCGCGTTTCTTTCCATTTGTAGTACCCCATTTTATGCAAATGTATGTTTGGTTGGTTAGCATAAAGTATCTGTCTGGTCATATAGAAAAGAGTACAATTAAAATATATAGCATTTGTCTGTTACCATGACAACACATAGGTCTGCACAACAGCTGTAAACACCAACCAATAAGACATGTTTAATTATGACCTATTGTATTATTTGGCACTTTTCTCACAACTAGAAGGATACAATCTGGTGTGGTGTACTATGATCAAGTGGTATCTAATATGAAGCTCAACCGTGAGAAGACAATGGTCATTTTCAGAGTTATTGTAAAACTATCGTATTTGTGCATTTTATGATCCTCTGATAGGCACTAACTAGCGATGAGCGAAGCATCATCCGAAGTTGCTTTGTTCAAAACTTCGGAATAATACCGTACAGAGATCTTTCTCTGTACAGTATTAGAATGTATGGGCTCCAATGAGACAAAGTTAGTTATTCACGAATAACTTTGTTGAATAACTTCAGTAATTGATTTTTAAAGTGGAAAACCACTTTAAAACTTGAAACCAAACCAAAAATTAAGCAATCACATTCAAAATCATGTTAAATAGGAGTCCGCATACACCTGCCATCATTTCACCTGTTACGGACACAGGGCGTACAGGTACGCCCTGATGTCCTGGTAACTTAAGGACACAGGGCGTACCTGTACGCCCTGTGTATTTCCGATCACCGCCTCGCGGTGATCGGAACCCGATGCCTGCTCAAATCATTGAGCAGGCACCTTGGCTAAATGCTAAATTCAGACCTGCAGTTTGCGGCTTTTCAATGGGGCGGCGGCGGCCCAGGTGCCATCGGGTCCCCATGCGGCTGTAGGGGGGACCCAGTGGCATGGAAGGCAGCGCAATGCCTTCCTGTGACGTGCCTGTGAGATCCAGCTCCCTGGATCTCACAGGCAGGAAGCTGTATGAGTAATACACACAGTATTAGGCTACTTTCACACTAGCGTTCGGGGCTCCGCTTGTGAGTTCCGTTCGGGGCTCCGTTTGTCCTCCGCTCCGCTCAGCAGGAGGACACCTGAACGCTGCTTGCAGCGTTCGGGTGTCCGCCTGGCCGTGCGGAGGCAAACGGATCCGTCCAGACTTATAATGTAAGTCAATGGGGACGGATCCGTTTGAAGTTGACACAGTATGGCTCAATTTTCAAACGGATCCGTCTCCCATTGACTTTCAATGTAAAGTCAAAACGGATCCGTTTGCATTATCATGAACAAAAAAAAATGTATTTATTTATTTTTTTAGTTTTATTTTTTTTTTGTTCATGGTAATGCAAACGGATCCGTTCTGAACGGATCTAAGCGTTTGCATTATAGGTGCGGATCCGTCTGGGCACATACCAGACGGATCCGACCTAAACGCAGGTGTGAAAGTAGCCTTACTCATACAGCAAATGCATTCCAATACAGAAGTATTGGAATGTATTGTAAAAGAGATTAGACCCCCAAAAGTTGAAGTCCCTAAGTGGGACAAAAAATAAAAAATAAAAAAAGTTGAAAAAATAACGTTTTCCCCGTCAAAAATTCAAAGTTTCAAGTAAAAATAAACAAAAACTGCATTTTCCCCAAATAGTTAAAAAAAATAGGTAAAAAATAGAAAAAAAAAAGTTGACATATTAGGTATCGCCGCGTCCGTGTCGACTCCTCAGATGAACACCGTAAAAAATAAAAACTGTGCTAAATAAACAATTTTTTTGTCACCTTACATCACAAAAAGTACAACAGTAAGCGATCAAAAAGGCGTATGCCCACCAAAATAGTACCAATCTAAGTCACCTCATCCGTAAAAAATGAGCCCCTACCTAAGACAATCGCCCAAAAAATAAAAAAACTATGGCTCAGAATATGGAGACACTAAAACATCATTTTTTTTGTTTTAAAAAAGCTGTTATTGTGTAAAACTTAAGTAAATTAAAAAAAGTATACATATTAGGTATCGCCGCGTCCGTATCGACCAGCTCTATAAAAATATCACATGACCTAACCCCTTAGGTGAACACCGTAAAAAAATAAGAACGGTGTAAAAAAAGGCATTTTTTGTCACCTTACATCAGAGCGCTGCTCTCAAAGACATCGGGGACAGCAGAAGCCGCCCAGCGAAGTGAATATTGATGGGAGGCGCTTCAAAACGGCGGTTTGGGGCGGCTGGCTGGGCGCAAGTGAAGCTGAAACGCCGCCCCTTGGGCAGAAAGAAGACGATTCTATCAGGTTATAAAACATCAGTTTACTGTATTTATAAGGTGGACAGGGGGTATACTTATACGATTTTAATACACATTAGAAGACCTGTGCAGTCATATATATAGCTAAATATGCTTATTGGGCCTGTCAGTGTCCCTTTAAGGCAGAGTTTCTCAAATAGTGGGGCGCGCCCCCCAGGGGGGGCACAAGGGTCCGTGGAGGGGGGCTCGTTCAGGGCCGGCCTTTGGGGTGTGCGAATTTCTTCTGTATAATGCCGGCAGGCAGGCCGGCGCGTCCCTCAGTGATGTCACGTGCCTGCGCCGCCTGCTTTATGAATGAAGCAGACGGCGCAGACAAGTGATGTCACTGAGGGACGCGCCGGCCGCCCGGCCCGCCTGCCGGCATTATACAGAAGATATAGGAGTGAGGGGGGCATGTTTAATAACTTTAAACGGCGGCGGGCACACCGAATCGGTGGATGGCACAGTTAAGGGGTGGGGGTCTGTGGATGGCACTGTTATGGGCTGGGGGGGGCACTGTGGATGGCACATATATAACAGTGCCAGCCACAGATCCCCCTGTAACAGTGCCAGCCACAGATCCCCCCCCATAAGTGTCCGTCATCCACAGATCCCCCCATAAGTGTCCGTCATCCACAGATCCCCCCATAAGTGTCCGTCATCCACAGATCCCCCCATAAGTGTCCGTCATCCACAGATCACCCCATAAGTGTCCGTCATCCACAGATCACCCCATAAGTGTCCGTCATCCACAGATCCCCCCATAAGTGTCCGTCATCCACAGATCCCCCCATAAGTGTCTGTTATCCACAGATCCCCCCATAAGTGTCCGTCATCCACAGATCCCCCCATAAGTGTCCGTCATCCACAGATCCCCCCATAAGTGTCCGTCATCCACAGATCCCCCCCATAAGTGTCCGTTATCCACAGATCCCCCCATAAGTGTCCGTCATCCACAGATCCCCCCATAAGTGTCCGTCATCCACAGATCCCCCCATAAGTGTCCGTCATCTACAGATCCCCCCCATAAGTGTCCGTTATCCACAGATCCCCCCATAAGTGTGTGTCCGATCCACATTTCTTTCTTTTTTTATTCTCTTATACGTTAATAAGGATACAGTGTAATGCAGAGGTGTACTTATAACAATTTTATAGACAAATTATACTATTTACAGTCGCACGGGGGGCGCGAAATGTTTTCTTCTTCCTAGGGGGGCATGACAGAAAATAATTGAGAAGCACTGCTTTAAGGTGAAATAAGGCTGTGTCCTTAAGGAGTTAAAGTGCCCCTAATTAACCCCAAATAAAGTTCAGCTGCTCTAGATGGTCTTTCATTAATTTTTTTTTGTCACATCCCACAGCAAAAGCCATGGTCCACAGAGAGCTTCCAAGGAGCGCACGGCGTCATTGGTTGCTATGATGCCGTGCGCTTCATGCCGCCGCTGCTGTACAGTAAAACACTCGTATAGATCATACGAGTGTATTACTGTAGTGCCGCAGCGGCATGAAGCGCACGGCGTTATAGCAACCAATGACGCCGTGCGCTCCTGCTCTGAACAGGAATCCAGCCCGGCATACCACGGACCGCTCTCGGCCGCGGAACACGGCCGTGTGCATTCGGCCTTAAAAGGTATCAGTCAGGAGAAGGGTACAAAATTATTTCCAAGGCATTAGATCAGGGGTGCACAACCTGCGGCCCGAGGGGCAGAGGAGTGAAGAGCTGCAAGTTCAGGAGACTTTGATCAGCTCTGCCTGTGTACAAAGCCCCCACAGCAGGCTGGTTTCCCCTGTAACTGGGGCTCCTTTGGATGCCCCAGTTACAGTGGAAATAGTACAAAAAAAAAGTCTGTGTCCCCAAAGGTCTTTCAGTGACCTCTTGGGGACAAATTAGTTAAAAAAATATATTAAAAAATCATTTAAAATTTTTTTAAAAATATAATAAATCACAAATAAAACAAAAAAAGAAATAAAATATGATGTGGCAAAAAAATTGAAAAATATAAAAAAAAATACAAAAAAATAAATAAATAAAAAAATCGCAAAAAAAAAAGTGTTCACTGCCCCCTAACAGTCTTTTTATGATCCCTTGGGGGACACATTATATGTCAAAAATATATTTAAAAAATAATAATTTAAAATTTAAAAAAAAATAAAATATTTTTTTTTTATAAAAAGGAAATAAAAGAAAAAAAAAAAAGGTGCAAAATAGTACAGTGTTCATTGTCTCCCAACAGTCTTTTTATGACCTCTTGGGCATGATCTTATGTGGCAAAAATATATTTAAATAATAAGTAATAAACCAATTATAAAAAAAGAATACAATAAAATATTAAAATACAAATAAAAGTAATAAGTAAAAAGGAAAGAGTGAAAAATTAACAAAAAGGGGATATATATTTAAAATTAATAACAAAACGACAGACACAAAATAAATAACTTATTATAATAATTTATTTTGGTGTCAGTTTGCATATTTAAAAAATAAAAAAAAAAAAATTAAAAAATATTTTGTACAGTTTCCCCCCAAATAAAACAAAAAAAATAAATGATAAGGCCCTGTGTGTCAAGTGAAAAATTGTTGCAAAAATTATTTTGGTAGTCCCAACAGAAAAAAGTTACAACCGTTCGAACCACCACATGCGCTAAATCACAAAAAAAAGTGTCTTTTCAGGCCTGATTATTAAATTGTTAACCAATAAGCTCTTTCCCCACTAGTAAGGGAAAGTGCTTACTGATTATTGCATGGCTTCTGTAACTGGCAGGAGGTGGTAATAACCAGGGTGTGCTATCCTCTGCAGGGAAGGAAATCACTGATTTATGAACAAGTTCCTGCAGCATGGCCCCTGAAACAGAAGATTCATACTTACCTGCTTCATGCCGCCCTGGCCCCCTCTGCCTCCATCTTCCGGTTTCTGCACTTTTACACCTGTCAGTGCATGGTCATGGTCACATACACCACTCCAGTCAATGACTGACTTCAGCAGTGACATGCTGCTTGTGGCCACATCATCGCTGAAGCCAGTGATTGGGTGGAGAGGTGCATGTGACCATGGCCATGCACTGCCAAGTAAAAACAGCACCAGCAGCAGGTAAGTATAACTCTTCGGTTTTAGGGGCCATGCTGCAAGAACTTGTTAAAAATTAATTTTTACTAGGAAATCCCTTTAGGCTGGGTTCACACTTGAGCGTTTTACAGCGCGTTCAAACGCGCTGTAAAAGCTCAACACATGAAAACCAATGCTTCCCTATGGCCCTGGTTCTCACCTGAGCGTTTTACAGCGCGTTTGAACGTGCTGAAAAACGCCCTACGCTCAAACAAGTTCTTGAGCTTCTTTGGGGCGTTTTGTCGCGCGTTTGCAGCCATAGGACACTGCTGTTAATCACACAAACGCGCGTAATACGCGCGTTGACTATGGACAAAAACGCGCGTTAAACGCGCATATGAAATACGCTCAGGTCTGAACCCAGCCTTAGGCCGATGCCCAGGGGGCCGTCTGGGCCCTCCTCACGGCTAGCCAGTGAAAGTTTTTGGGGATGTATTTTGTGATGAACTGTGGTATTTGGCTCTGTTGAGGTGGTATAATGTGCCACAATATGGTATTGCTGGCCCTGACTTCCATCAATTTGTACCCTACTACAAAACGGGGCCACTTTTAGTATTTTTCCAGGGCCACTTCAAGTTCCCAGTCCGCCCCTGCTTTAAGCCCTTATGACACTGCGAGATATTCATGTCAATTACTGGGAACAAGTCTTCATAGGGACGCTTATTCATGATAACTGGCCTGTATAATCGTGCCGCATGTCTCTCTGTGTAATCAGGGATGTGCTACTGATAGTCAATGTAACTAAATGAAGGAGGAATGACTGTAATAGCGATCATTCCTCCCCAGTCACTTTACATTCGCCTGTGTACATTGCGGCCCCTTGAAATAGAGCGATGTGACAATGCAGCCCTCAGACCAAAAAAGGTTGTGCACCCCTGCATTAGATATACCATGGAACACAGTGAAGACAGTCATCATCAAGCAGTCATCATCAAGTGGAGAAAATATGGCAAAACAGTGATATTACCAAGAACTGGACGTCCCTCAAAAATTGATAAAAAGACGAGAAGAAAACTGGTCTGGGAGGCTACCAAGAGGCCTACAGCAACATTAAAGGAGCTGCAGGAATATCTGGCAAGTACTGGCTGTGTGGTACATGTGACAACAATCTCCCGTATTCTTCATATGTCTGGGCTATGGGGTAGAGTGGCAAGACGAAAGCCTTTTCTTACGAAGAAAACCATCCAAGCCAGGCTACATTTTGCAAAAACACATCTGAAGTCTCCCAAAAGCATGTGGGAAAAGGTGTTATGGTCTGATGAAACCAAGGTTGAACTTTTTGGCCATAATTCCAAAAGAAATGTTTGGCTCAAAAACAACAATGCACATCACTAAAAGAACACCATAGTGGGTATGGTGTTCTTTTGGTGATGTGCAGTGTTGTTTTTGGGCCAAACATATCTTTTGGAATTATGGCCAAAAAGTTCAACCTTGGTTTCATCAGTCCATAACACCTTTTCCCACATGCTTTTGGGAGATGTGAAGCATGGTGGTGGCAGCATCATGCCAAGGGGCTGTTTTTCTTCAGCTGGAACTGGGGCCTTAGTTAAGCTAGAGGGAATTGTGAACAGTTCCAAATACTAGTTAATATTGGCACAAAACCTTCAGGCTTCTGCTAGAAAGCTGAACATGAAGAGGAACTTCATCTTTCAGCATGACAACAACCCACAGAAACCTGACATTTTAACAGGGGTGTTGACTTTTTCTATCCACTGTATATGTATGACGACATTTATGTTTGACACATAATGGCCTAATGGATCAATTACACAAAAAATCAATTTGGCAAATCTAGAGTTGGACAAGCTCTTTATTTTGTGGTTATCTATTGCTGTGTATATTCTTGGCCTCAGTGAGTATAAAAAGAGATCTTTCACCAAGGCACTTGAAAAACAGCTAGTAGCTCTGGGTGTTTGTGGTTTGTAGCTCAAGCATTTAATAGGTCTTCGGAATCACCAGCAACATAAATATGGAACTCCATCATATACAAGGCGAAATATCCCAATGAGTGTGTGCTTCTGCTGTACACGTATGAGGTCTCCTGTTTGGTTCTGCAGTGCTGCAGCTGAACGGCCGACAGTTAATAGCCCAGAACCAGCGGAAAATAAGAGATCTAGCCTTGCTAATTTGGCCGTTTCCGTGCATAATAAATCACTAATAAACAGTTTACGTTTTAACAGTTTGCATCTGGAAACAACTAAGTGTTGGTTTTATGTTTCTGCATAGAGAGTCAATCACTTGTGCTGCCATCTCGCTCTGTCGGGCACTCAGATGACATTGGTTATTTTGGTTGTATTTTTAGGAAGCACTCCCAAGATTTTTATTCTCTGACCTGTTAGAAAAGTACATGATGTATACTGTAGTGAAGGCAATCATCTTACCAGTGACTGTATTTGTCAGTTATAACCTCCGTTCTGATCCTCAGCTGTGTCATGTGACCAACACTCTGCCTCTCCAAATAACATAGCATCTTATGAGTGGACACAAAGCCAGTTTTTCTTTGTATTCCTATGGAAGCCTCAATGTCAGTCTCATAGGAATAATGAATAGAGATGTAACGGACTTCCTGTCCTGTGCGAGTTGCAGAGGCAGAGTGGTCACATGACATAGCTAAGGATTAGAAGAGAAGCTATACCTCATAGACACAGTCTCTGGTAAGAAGATTACCTTCACTACAGATTACATCATGTACCTTTCTAACAGGTCAGAGAATACAATTTTGTGTGTGAGTGCTTCTTTAATTTGTACAGGAAAACAAAGAAACAACCTCACTGGGACTTCTAGAATTTAAAGAGAACCCCTCTCCCCATTTTTTCCCCCATGAGTTAAAACATAGTAGGTTGTATAAGTCCTTTAGATAATGCTAATGGTTGCCAAGTTATAAACTACTATATAGGGGAATTTGAGCCCCCCAGATCTTTCCTGAAAACAGTGTAAATTCTGCTTGCAGGCATCCCAGGTGGTCTTTTTGACAAATATGCAATGCTACTATCTTTGTAACTGGCTTAACAGCAGCAGTTGGGGAAAAAAACATAAGACTCCTTTCCTCCTGGGACTTCTAAACGCTGGCTGCGCTGTCGGCATTCTCCACTCTACAGTAATCTGTAAAATTAAAAACTTGAGAATCTCCTGTTATAGGGAAAAATGTGGTGATCGCTCATCCCTAACACTACATACACTGGGGAACAAACATAGCAAAATAAGATATCTAGCGGAAATATGAAACTACTTTGTATCACAAATAAGAAGCATTTCACCAGACGGGTCAGTGAAAAAAATAAAAAACTGTCATCACATGGACAGGATTTGCATCCGTTTTTCACTGATGATTGCTAGGAAATGCTGTGTGCTATTCTTCAAGCACGTGGAAAACGGATGGAAAAAAATGGACCAATGAACACAGTCACAGACAAAACTGATTTACTGTAACTTGCATGTAAAACCATTTTTTTTTTTTACTGAACAGACCCTGAAACATTCTGTATTGCTCTTATGAAGAAGGCCTAACACAAAATTCGATTAGTTCTCAAGCACTAGGGCGTGAACTCAATGGACCCAGCTATGGTATGCTCTAGAGATTGTATTGTGTGCGCTGGGGTGTACATCCCTCCCCTGCAGTGTACAGGTGAGTCGGCCTAATTGGCTTCATGTAAGCCCAATGCACTGACACTGCTAGAACATACAATGTTCCCTTCACAAACACCAGCATGGAGCTCCAAACCATGACACCTGGAGTTGGTCCTGTGTGTCTCTGCACTATGCATGATGGTAGTAAGCGCTCTCCAGCCCTTCTGTGAACTCTAATAGTCCATTCACACGTCCGTGGTGTATCGCTGATCCACAATACACCCGGCCGGCACCCTCATAGAAATGCCTATTCTTGTCCGCAATTGTGAGAAAGAATAGGACATGCTCTATTTTTTCCGGAGCTGCGGACCGGAAGATCATAGTGTGCTCTCCGCATCCATTCAGTCCCCATAGAGAAAGAATGGGTCCGCACCCGTTCCGCAGAATTGCGAAACGGGTGCGGACAACACTTGCGGACGTGTGAATGGAGCCTAATGTGGCCATCATTTAGTACCAAGGCAAAACCTGCATTTATCATTAAACATTGTTTGCTATTCATGCCTCCAATGGGCTCTCTCATGGCACCAGTGTAGGCTCTCTTGGTGCTGATGATAAGTCAGTGGCAAATGAGCTAGTGGAGTACATGAATGCAGTACTGTTTCAAGTAGATACAGCAATATTAGCATGCATCTGTCTGTCTTGACTGTCCAGAACCCTCTCTACGTGTGTGTGTGACCCCCTATGACCACTGTTGATTCCACTGATGCACCACAGAAACTTCTCGTTAGTGTTGGGCGATTTACTGTTATATCGCAGTATTTTTGTAATGTCACGTCCACTTCAGCCATGAGGCAGGGGTCTCAGCTGTCCAACCTCAAAGGCTTTAGGCCGGTAGGCTTGAAGCCTATGAGGCAGTAGAATGGCGCAGGCGGTCACAATTACATCACTGCAATCTCCTTTGCCAGGTCACGCATGGTGCGATGACATTGGCGACCGCCTGCACCGGGAAGCAGCAACTAAAGCCCTGTGGCCTGAAGACAGAAGAAACCTGTGCCCTGAAGACTGAAGAAAACTGTGGCCTGCAGGTGAGTATAATTTTTAATTTTTTTTAAACAGATCTGTAGAGGGCACTACTGGGGGAAATACCTGGTGGTGGGAGGGAGAGTATTATATATTGGGGGCATTATACTAGACTGAGGGAAAGCATTATATATGGGGGCATTATACTAGAGAGGGAGAGCATTACATAAATGGGGGCACTATAGAGGGGCACAATATGGAGGGCACTACTACTAATGGGGTTGCTATTGGGGGTACTGTAGGGAGCACTATTACTATTGAAGGCAGTCTGAGTTATTGGGTGGGGGGGACTGTTTAGCACTATTATATCTACAGTATAGTGTTTGTGGGCATTAGGGAGCATAGCGGGCACAGTATTGGGAGTAGCAGCAGGATGACAATGTTGGGGCACCAGGAGGAGGATAGAAAAGTGATGTATCTAAGATATCTGTGTGACAAACTCTGTAGAGACGAGACGCGGCTGAAAGAAGTTACCATAGAGGTCTGATCTCCGAATGGAGAAGATGAGAAAAGAGAACGTCTACATCAGAGGAGACGTCACTAGATGCAAGAGGTATGTGGTGCACTATTATCCTGTATGTTTAGCAGTGCTCTATGTCAGTGTTTCCCAACCAGTGTGCCTCCAGCTGTTGCAAAACTACAACTCCCAGCATGCCCGGACAGCCTTTGGCTGTGCGGGCATGCTGGGAGTTGTAGTTTTGCAACAGCTGGAGGCACACTGGTTGGGAAACACTGCTCTATGTAATGTCCAACCAATTAGATATGTCTTTAAGCCTCATGCACACAAATGTATTTTCGGTCTGCATCCAATCCACATTTTTATCGGCTTGAATACAGACCCATTCATTTCTAAATCTGTGTGCCCAGGTCTCATTACATGGTGTGGGACAGTGGGGCCACAAGAAGACATTACTATAATGTATGGGGGCAACACAGAAACATTTTACTGCATAAGCCCCATACAGTATAATGTCTCCATGTGGCCCCCATACCATATAAAGTAATGTCTCCTTGTGGCACCCCATACTATGGGGCAACAAGGAGACATTACTGTATACCAGGATCAGCAATCTTCGGCATTGCAGCTGTAGTGAAACTATGAATCCCAGGATGCACACTTGATTAGTTGGGTTCAGAACTCCTATAAAAGTGAATGGAGCATGCTGGGAGTTGTAGTTTCACTACATCTGAGTGCCGAGGGTTGCTGACCACTGTTGTATACTATATGGGCGCAACAAGGAGACATTATACTGTATGGGGGCAACAAGGAGACATTATACTGTTGGGGGCCAACACAGAGACATTATACTGTATGCTGTACAGCTTGTAGCCCCCATACAATATGTCTCCTTGTTGCCCCCATACAGATTAATGTCTCTTTGTGGTCCCATACAGTTTATTGTCTCCTTGTGACCCCAAGTGTTTTTTCTTCTAAATGGGTAGTTATCATGATATATCGTTATCGTGGATATATTTTTGATATCGTCCAACCCTACTTCTCGTCCAACTTTTTCCGAGATTTAAGGGTTTTTTTTCCGGGATTTTAGTATTGATGACCTATCCTCAGAATAGGTCATCAAAATCAGAATGGAGGGCGTCTGACACCCGGCACCTCCGCCGATCAGCTGGTTGAAGAAAAGGCAGTGCTCCGTGTGAGTGCCTCCTTACTTTTATTGTTATTACAAGAAGCTGCGCCTATTCACTTCAATTGGGCAGCTCATTCCTATACACTTGAATAGGAACGAACCGTCCCATAGAAGTGAATGGGACGGCTTGTAATTACACCTGCTCGCTGTCGGCCTTCTCTTCAACCAGCTGATTTACTGGGGTGCCAGGTGTCGGACCCCAGCGACCTGATACTGATGACCTATCCTGAGGAAAGGTCATCAATATTAAAATCCTGGAAAACCCCTTTAACCCCTTAGGGACCCATGACGTTCCGGTACGGCATGGTTCCCGAGTCCTTAAGGACCCATGACGTACTGGTACGTCATGTATAGTTCCGATCACCGCCGCCCGGTAATCGGAACCCGGTGCCTGCTCAAATCATTAAGCAGGCACCTCGGCTAAATGCGCGGGGGGGGGTCCCGTGACCCCCCCCCGTGTCGGCGATCGCCGCAAACCGCAGGTCAATTCAGACCTGCGGTTTGCGGCTTTTACCTGGTGCGGCAGCGATGGTGCCATCGGGTCCCCATGGGGCTGTAGGGGGGACCCGATGGCATGGAAGGCAGCGCAACGCCTTCCTTAGGCATCTGCGCTGCCTTCCGGTGACGACCCTGTGAGATCCAGCCCCCTGGATCTCACAGGCCGGAAGCTGTATGAGTAATACACACTGTATTACTCATACAGCCAATGCATTCCAATACAGAAGTATTGGAATGCATTGTAAAGGATTAGACCCCCAAAAGTTCAAGTCCCAAAGTGGGACAAAAAAGAAAGTGAAAAAAAAAAGTTGAAAAATGAAAGTTTTCTCCCCAAAAAATTTAAAGTTTCAAGTAAAAATAAACAAAAACATCATTTTCCCCAAATAAAATAATTTGTAAAAAATAGGGGAAAAAAAAAAAAGTATGCATATTAGGTATCGCCGCGTCCATATCGACCGGCTCTATAAACATATCACATGGCCTAACCCCTCAGATGAACACTGTAAAAAATAAAAACGGTGCTAAATAAACCATTTTTTTGTCACCTTACATCACATAAAGTACAACAGCAAGCGATCAAAAAGGCGTTTGCCCACCAAAATAGTACCAATCTAACCGTCACCTCATCCCGCAAAAAATGAGCCCCTACCTGAGACAAACGCCCAAAAAAAATATATATATATGGCTCAGAATATGGAGACACTAAAACATCTTTTTTTTGTTTTAAAAAAGCTGTTATTGTGTAAAACTTACATAAATAAAAAGCAAGCGATCAAAAAGTCACACGCACCCCAAAATAGTGCCAATAAAACCGTCATCTCATCCCGCAAAAATCATACCCTACCCAAGGTAATCGCCCAAAAACTGAAAAAATTATGGCTCTCAGACTATGGAAACACTAAAACATGATTTTTTTTGCTTCAGAAAGAAATCATTGTGTAAAACTTACATAAATAAAAAAAAAAGTATACATATTAGGTATCGCCGCATCCGTGACAACCTGGTCTATAAAAATATCACATGATCTAACCTGTCAGATGAATGTTGTAAATAACAAAAAATAAAAATGGTGCCAAAACAGCTATTTCTTATCTTGCCTCACAAAAAGTGTAATATAGAGCAACCAAAAATCATATGTACCCTAAACTAGTACCAACAATACTGCCACCCTATCCCGTAGTTTCTAAAATTGGGCCACTTTTTCGGAGTTTCTACTCTAGGGGTGCATCAGGGGGGCTTCAAATGGGACATAGAAAAAAAAACAGTCCAGCAAAATCTGCCTTCCAAAAACCCTATGGCATTCCTTTCCTTCTGCGCCCTGCCGTGTGCCCGTACAGCTGTTTACGACCACATATGGGGTGTTTCTGTAAACTACAGAATCAGGGCCATAAATATTGAGTTCTGTTTGGCTGTTAACCCTTGCTTTGTAAAAGTAAAAAAAATATTAAAATGGAAAATCTGCCAAAAAAGTGACATTTTGAAATTGTATCTCTATTTTCCATTAAATCTTGTGGAACACCTAAAGGGTTAACGACGTTTGTAAAATCAGTTTTGAATACCTTGAGAGGTGTGGTGTCTTAGACGGGGTCACTTGAATGGAGTTTCTACTCTAGGGGTGCATTAGGGGGGCTTCAAATGGGACATGGTGTCAAAAAACCAGTCCAGCAAAATCTGCCTTCCAAAAACCGTATGGCATTCCTTTCCTTCTGCGCCCTGCCGTGTACCCGTACAGGAGTTTACAACCACATATGGGGTGCTTCTGTAAAACTACAGACTCAGGGCCATAAATATTAAGTTTGGTTTGGCTGTTAACCCTTGACAAAATAATAGCAAAGACAGGTGCACTCTGCGGTCTTACTAAACCCTCAAACTGATTTTAAAATTGAGAGATTAGCCAACATGTCCTACGGTGTAGGACATGTCTGAGCCCGCAAGTGCTGTTAACCCATGCTTTGTAACTGGAAAAAAATTATTAAAATGGAAAATCTGCCAAAAAAGGGAAATTTTGAAATTGTATCTCTATTGTCTATTAATTCTTGTGGAACACCTAAAGGGTTAACAAAGTTTGTAAAATCAGTTTTGAATACCTTGAGGGGTGTAGTTTATAGAATGGGGTCATTTTTGGGTGGTTTCTATTATGTAAGCCTCGCAAAGTGACTTCAGACTAGGGGTGGGCGATATAGGCGATATGCGATATAAATTTGTGCCACCATATGAATTTTGTGCCTATCGCCGGACCGCGATATGATCGCGCTCTCGGCACGCACCATGTTCTCCTGAGCTGGCACAGTGGAGAAGGAGGGAGTCCCTCCCCACTGAGCGCGGCTGCCGCTGGCCACCAATGAGAACAGAGTAGGAGGAAGAGGGAAGGGACTGTGGCCACTGCGCCACCAATGAATGTGCCGGCCATATCCCAGCCCCTATGACTGCACGCTCAGTTGAGGGGTTAATCGCGCGGATCACAGTGTCCTGTCAGAGGTCGGGTGCCGGGAATGTTCTTCAGTCTCTGCATTGGTGGCAGTGGACAGTTCCGATCGGAGTCCCAGCAGTGTAATGCTGGGGCTCCAATCGGTTACCATGGCAGCCAGAAGTCACGCTACTGAAGTCCTGGCTGCCATGGTATGTTAGTGAGCAGCATTATACTCACGTGCGCCGTGGCCGCCGGTCGCTCCTTCTTCTGTCTGTGCGGCGCATTGCTAATGCTTATAGCATTAGCAATGCGCCGCACAGACCTATGAGAAGAAGGAGCGCCCGGCGGCCACGGCGCACGTGAGTATAACGCTGCTCACTAACATACCATGGCAGCCAGGACTTCAGTAGCGTGACTCCTGGCTGCCATGGTAACCGATCGAAGCCCCAGCATTACACTGCTGGGACTCCGATCGGAACTGCCCACTGCCACCAATGATGGGGGGGGGGGGGGGAGGGGGACCCTGTGGAAATATAGAAAACAATATATCGCGATATATATCGCATATGCTTAAAATTATATCGCAATATAGATTTTAGGCCATATTGCCCACCCCTACTTCAGACCTGAACTGGTCCCTAAAAATTGGGTTTTTGAAAATTTCTGAAAAATTTCAAGATTTGCTTCTAAACTTTTAAGCCCTGTAACATCCCCAAAAAATAAAATATCATTCCCAAAATGATCCAAACATGAAGTAGACATATGGGGAATGTAAAGTAATAACTATCTTTGGAGGTATTACTATGTATTATAGATATAGAGAAATTGATACATGGAAATCTGCAATTTTTAAAAAAAATTTGGTAAATTTGGTATTTTTTTATAAATAAAAATGTTTTTTTTTTTACTTCATTTTACTAGTGTCATGAAGTACAATATGTGACGAAAAAACTCTCTCAGAATGGCCTGGATAAGTCAAAGCGTTTTAAAGTTATCAGCACTTAAAGTGACACTGGTCAGATTTGCAAAAAATGGCCAAGTCCAGAAAATGAAATAGGGCAGAGTCCTTAACCCCTTAAGGACACAGCCTTTTTTCACCTTAGGACCAGGCCATTTTTTGCAAATCTGACCAGTGTCACTTTAAGTGCTAATAACTTTAAAACGCTTTGACTTATCCAGGCCATTCTGAGATTGTTTTTTTCGTCACATATTGTACTTCATGACACTGGTAAAATGAAGTCCAAAAAATTATTTTTTGGGCACAAAAAAAATACCTAATTTACCAATAATTTGGAAAAATTTGCAAATTTCAAAGTTTCAGTTTCTCTACTTCTGTAGTAATACCCCCAAAAATTGTGATGACTTTACATTCCCCATATGTCTATTTCATGTTTGAATTATTTTGGGAATGATATTTAATTTTTTGGGGATGTTATAAGGCTTAGAAGTTTAGAAGCAAATCTTGAAATTTTTCAGGAATTTACAAAAACTAAATTTTTAGGGACCAGTTCAGGTCTCAAGTCACTTTGCGAGGCTTACATAATAGAAACCACCCAAAAATGACCCCATCTAAGAAACTACACCCCTCAAGGTATTCAAAACTGATTTTGCATACGTTGTTAACACTTTAGGTGTTGCACAAGAGTTATTGGCAAATGGGGAGGAAATTTGAGAATTTCATTTTTTGGTCTAATTTTTCATTTTAACCCATTTTTTCCACTAACAAAGCAAGGGTTAACAGCCAAACAAGACTGTATCTTTATTGCTCTGACTCTGCCGTTTACAGAAACACCCAATATGTGGCCGTAAACTACTGTACGGCCACACAGCGGGGCGTAGAGTGAAAGGTGCGCCGTTTGGTTTTTGGAAGGCTGATTTTTATGGACTGGTTTATTTACACCATGTCCCATTTGAAGCCCCCTGATGCACCCCTAGAGGAGAAACTCCCTAAAAATGACCCCATCTAAGAAACTACACCCCTCAAGGTATTCAAAACTGTTTTTACATACGTCGTTAACCCTTTAGGTGTTGCACAAGAGTTATTGGCAAATGGGGATGAAATTTGAGAATTTCATTTTTTTGCCTAATTTTCCATTTTAACCCATTTTTTCCACTAACAAAGCAAGGGTTAACAGCCAAACAAGACTGTATCTTTATTGCCCTGACTCTGCTGTTTACAGAAACACCCCATATGTGGCTGTAAACTACTGTACGGCCACACAGCGGGGCGTAGAGTGAAAGGTGCGCCGTTTGGTTTTTGGAGGGCTGATTTTGCTGGACTGTTTTTTGACACCATGTCCCATTTGAAGCCCCCCTGATGCACCCCTAGAGTAGAAACTCCAAAAAAGTGACCCCATCTAAGAAACTACACCCCTCAAGGTATTCAAAACTGATTTTACAAACTTTGTTAACCCTTTAGGTGTTGCACAAGATTTAATGGAAAATAGAGATACAATTTCAAAATTTCACTTTTTTGGCAGATTTTCCATTTTAATATTTTTTTTCCAGTTACAAAGCAAGGGTTAACAGCCAAACACAACTCATTATTTATGGCCCTGATTCTGTAGTTTACAGAAACACCCAATATGTGGCCGTAAACTACTGTACGGCCACACAGCGGGGCGTAGAGTGAAAGGTGCGCCGTTTGGTTTTTGGAGGGCTGATTTTGCTGGTCTGTTTTTTGACACCATGTCCCATTTGAAGCCCCCCTGAAGCACCCCTGGAGTAGAAACTCCATAAAAGTGACCCCAGATTTTCCATTTTAATATTTTTTTTCCAGTTACAAAGCAAAGGTTAACAGCCAAACAAACTCATTATTTATGGCCCTGATTCTGTAGTTTACAGAAACACCCCATATAAGGTCGTAAACCGCTGTACGGACACACGGCAGGGCGCAGAAGGAAAGGAATGCCATACGGTTTTTGGAAGGCAGGTTTTGCTGGACTGTTTTTTTTACACCATGTCCCATTTGAAGCCCCCTGATGCACCCCTAGAGTAGAAACTCCAAAAAAGTGACCCCATTTTAGAAACTACGGGATAGGTTGGCAGTTTTGTTGGTACTAGTTTAGGGTACATATGATTTTTGGTTGCTCTATATTACACTTTTTGTGCGGCAAGGTAACAAGAAATAGCTTTTTTAGCACCGTTTTTTTTTTTTGTTATTTACAAAATTCATCTGACAGGTTAGATCATGTGGTCATTTTATAGAGCAGGTTGTCACGGACGCGGCGATACCTAATATGTATACAATTTTTTTTATTTATGTAAGTTTTACATAATGATTTCATTTTTAAAACAAAAAAAATGTTTTAGTGTCTCCATAGTCTAAGAGCAATAGTTTTTTCAGTTTTTGGGCGATTATCTTAAGTAGGGTCTCATTGTTTGCGGGATGAGATGACGGTTTGATTGGCATCTATTTTGGGGTGCATATGACTTTTTGATTGCTTGCTATTACACTTTTTGTGATGTAAGATGACAAAAAATTACTTTTTTTACACCGTTTTTATTTTTATTTTTTTACGGTGGTCACCTGAGGGGTTAGATCATGTGATATTTTTATAGAGCCGGTCGATACGGACGCGGCGATACCTAATATGTATACTTTTTTTTTATTTATGTAAGTTTTACACAATGATTCCATTTTTGAAACAAAAAAAAACATGTTTTAGTGTTTCCATAGTCTAAGAGCCATAGTTTTTTCAGTTTTTGGGCGATTATCTTGGGTAGGGTATGATTTTTGCGGGATGAGATGACGGTTTGATTGTTACAATTTTGGCGTACATGCGACTTTTTTAATCACTTTTATTACCTTTTTTGGGAAGTAAGGTGGGCAAAATTTCAATTTCATCATAGTTTTTTATTTTTATGGCGTTCACCGTTCGGGTAAAGTAACATGACCGTTTTATAGATCAGGTCGTTACGAACGCGGCGATACCAAACATGTGTAGGGAATTTTATTTTTTTCATTTTTAATCAGTGATAAATGTGTTTTTTGATTTTTACTTTATTTTCACTTTTATTCACTTTTTTTTTGACCCAGACCCACTTGGTTCTTGAAGATCCAGTGGGTCTGATGTCTGTATAATACAGTACAATATATATATTGTACTGTACTGTATTTTACACTTTTTCTGAACAGATCTATGCCTTTTAGCACAGATCTGTTCAGCACCATGGACAGCAGGACGCCTGAGACGGCATCCTGTTGCCATGGGAACCTTCCCCGTCTGCGAACTTCGGGGAATGGTGAGCACGGGGCTGTCTGGGGGCTCTCTCCCTCTCCATCGGGGGGCTGCAAAGGCACAGCAGCCCCCCGATGGGAGAGGGAGGGAGCTCCCTGAGCTGTTAACCGTACGGACCGCTGTATGGAAAGGGTTAAACGGCTGACATCGCATTGCAGATGTCAGCCGTTTATACCAGGGTTCCAGCAATGTGCTGGCACCCTGGTATACCCACTAGATGCCAACGATTATTCAAGGGGAGGCGGGCGGAGGATCGCGATCCCGCCTGCCACACCGCCCGCCTCCCGCACCGCCCGCAACCCTCCCACTGCACCTCCCACCAGGCTAAAATCACTCAGGGGTGCAGGGGGGGGGGGGGGAATACAGATATATTTTAGGAATACTAAAGTTTCTGATCCCCGCGGTCAGGGACCGCGGGGATCAGAAACTGCAGAAATCGCAGCAAACCGCAGGTCTGAATTGACCTGCGGTTTGCCGCGATCGCCGACATGGGGGGGTCACAGGACCCCCCCGCGCATTTAGCCTAGGTGCGCATTTAGCCTAGGTCACGGCAGTGATCGAAAATACACAGGGCGTACATGTACGCCCTGTGTCCTTAAGTACCCACTATTTGGCCCTTTTCAAAGTCCCTTAATTTCACAATTAGTGCACGCCTGGCTGGCGTAGTAAACACATCAACACACAGAAGTCCCATAACAGAGAAGAGGAAAAACAGTGCTGTCAAAAAACACAATAGTGATGCTAGACAAAAAAAAAAAAAAAAGTCTGTGGAGCATCTGTATGTCAATTAGGGATCTTAGAACTTTGATCACTACATGTAACACCATCCAGCATTGCCATATTGTAAAACAGGCTTTAGACATGTCATAAAATACTTCTAACTAATGCAATAAAATACTTATATGTATTGTGAGGGGTAGCTTTCTTTCAGGGGATCAGCCTCACAGATACGGCTTCAGGACACCAGGTTTAAGGTCCAAACAGGGCATTTATTGTGGCACCCCAGCAAAAGCAGAACAAAACATTAAACACTCGCCCGTCCAGGCTCTAACTAATACATTAATGTCCCTGACCAGGGGTGTAGCTGAAGGCTCATGGGCCCCTCTTCCCTCAGTGCTTTGTGGCCAGGAGCAGGGGAGCACATAGCCTTTGTGCTCCCTGAGGCAAAAATTTAAACAGCACTCCTTCCATGTCAAATTCATTACCTAACCCCTTCCCTCCAGCCAGAGGTGTAACTTGACCAGCATGCACTTTCAATAATACTGGTGTCTTCTTATGTGGCCCAAGGGTCTTTGGGCCCCCTCAGGCTCCTGGGCCCGGTAGCAACTGCTACCTCTGCACCCCCCTATAGCTATGCCCCTGTCCCTGACTCCCCTATTATGTACAGTTTACACCCTGTGAACCGATGTGGCTTTCCCAGCCAATGTCCCACAGCCTCCTGGCTGTACAGAGCACAGTACACCCACTGTCTCAAGTCCAATGTCGCTTGTGGGGGATTAAGGCTCAGTAGTCCGCCTGACTATGGTCCTGCGACCCTCCCAGGCGTTGCTGCGTCCCCCAACTCCAGGCTACCACCCAGCCTCGTGGCCCCTCAGCCTTATCCGGCTGAGACCACACTCCCAGAGCCGCCAGGCCTCTGTCCATGGGTAAAACACCCCCCACCCTTACTGACAGCCTGGGAGGTGCTTTACGCCAGCCTGAGTACCTCCAGCTGGTCTCACCTGTGGTGGAGTAGGGGTGTGGACTGTACTATCCACCCCTTCCTTGCCTCTAACCTGTGTGAGATCTGTCACTGTCTCGCAGTATATACGATAATCTCATCAAATAAAAAACATGTTTAGCATGCCAGATCACTTAACTGAGATAATACTGATAACTGCCTTTCCAAAAACCATACATATTCAATATTTCTAGCTGTGAGACACTTATCGTTGGGAGGTTCTTAACTAAAGGGAATTCCAAAGTGCACAGTCCATTTAAATCCCAAGAAATTCCCCTCATGTTCTAAAATTTAACGGTTTTAAAAAGCCAAACTGAGAGCCTCAGCAAAGGATTTACCAATACCAGAAGATCGTTAATGAGTTCAGGCAATTATCACTGGTGCCAACTAAATATTTATAGTGGACATTCACTTGTGTCACCATTGAAATTTTAAGTACAGTATAAACCATCCCATGAATGAAATACTATAATGCTGCCAAGGCAGATTTTCACTTCTCCAAAGCATTGAGAGGAAAACCCCTGTCAGATTCTCATGAATTATTACTTACTACCAGGAACATAATTCAGCACTGGTAACTATAGTCTGCTATTTCACTGCAAGTGGAGGAAATATTTTTGATAGTGAGGAACATAACTGTTGTGATGGACTTTAGCACATCACCACAGCCTTCTCCTCTGTCCTTCCAAGGACAGCTTTGTTCAACATTGACAGAACCAGAGAGATTAATCTGATCTGCCTTTTTTTTTTTGCAAAACTGCAAGTTTTATTAACCCTTTGCCACCACTGCCAGCTTTGTCTTTCATGACACTTTTTTCATCCTTGACTTCAAATGATCTTTTACATAAAAATTTTGGGATCCATAGATTGTATTGGAAAAAATATATGTATTACTGTCTTTTTTGCTCCATAAGACGCACTTTTACCCCCCCAAAAGTGGGGAGAAAATGGCAGTGTGTCTTATGGAGCGAATACTAGTGAGCGCTCCTTTAAGTGCTCATTAGTACACAGCAGGATTGGGGAGCAGTGAATACAGCGCTCCTTGCTCTTCTTCAGGCACTGAGCTGCACTGTCCTGACGGCATGCAGCGTTTTTACACATTCACCGTTTGCTAAAAATGACATGACCTGTGTTCTCAAGGTTAGTATGATTACTTGCAAGAAGCAGCGGTCGCTGGTATGGATGAGTTTCCAGTAAGAACACAGAACAAACCAGGGAGGTTATGCAGAGGACAAGTCAAGCTTATTCTGACTTTCTTCTGCATAAGGCCCAGCAAAGGCTTTTTTTTAAGGGACAAAAATATTTTTCTGAATCAGGCCGTCCAGGAAAAATACTGCCTAGGGTGATCTCCAATCAGGATCCAAAAAAAGAGATGGTTAGTATTCACTCTTCTGAAGGCACAATTATTCAAGATCAAAAATGCATTAAAGAGGCATTAGTGAAGTATTTACTGGAACTGTATTTCTGGAACTGTATAAATCCTATTTGGATTCTCTCTCTCTTCCAGTCCTTACAGATATCCAAAGAGAATTCCTTGATGCAAGCCTCTCCTTGCAAGAGTTAGGCTATTTTCACACTTGCGGCAGAGTGATCCGGAACTGACTTCTGGATCTGGCAAACTGACAGCATTTGTAGATGGATCAGGATGCGGATCAGTCTTACAAATGCATTGCAAGAACGGATCTGTTTCTCCGCATGTCATCCGGAGAAACGGATCAGTTATATATATTTTTCACATTTTTACCAGTCTGCGCATGCGCAGACCGGAAGAACAGATCCGGCATTCTTAATGCCGTATCCGGCACTAATACATTTCAATGTAAATTAATGCCGGGGGACGTCCAAAACGCCGTTCAATGACTGAACTGAAGACATCCTGAACGGATTTTTCTCCATTAAGAATGCACAGGGATAAAACTGATCAGTTATTTTCCGGAATTGAGCCCCTAGGACGGAACTCAGTGCCAGAAAAGAAAAACACTAGTGTGAAAGTACCCTTAGAGGCTGCTTTCAAAGCTTGGGTGGAAAATCCCTCTCCAGGATCTGATGGATTCCCATATGAGTTTCATCGTAAATAAAGGGAGGCTGTTCTCCCCTGTCTTTTGAAGGTATTTATTGAGGCAATAGAGGACGGTAGTCTCCCAGAATCAATGACTGAAGCTGTATTAGTACTAATATTTAAAAAAAAGGCAAAGATCCCTTAGATATGGGTTCATACAGGCCGATTTCTTTACTTAAAAGGGAACCTGTCATCAACGTTATGCTGACCTCACTGAGGACAGCATAAAATAATGACAGAAATGCTAATTTCAGCGGTGTGTCACTCATGAGCTAAAAGTAAGTGGTTGCTGAGAACCAGCATCATAATCATCGCAGCCCAGGCCTTGAAAAGAGTCAAATCTACCTGAGAAGAGTCAGAGTTATTCATAATCTCCTGCACTCAAACCCATCTGCTGATGATTTGCAGTTCTCTCCTAGAGAGAAAGGGAGAAGACTAGGTAGAAGCCTGACAGTCATCAGCAGGTGGGCAGGGAGAGCAGGAGATTATGAATAACCAGGACTCTTCTCAGGTGGCCGTGACGCTTTTCCAGGCCCAGTCTGCAATGGTTGTGATGTTGGTTCTCGGCAACCACTTACTGTTAACTTTTAAATGACAGACCGCTGAAATCAACTCACCTGTCTCTACTTTATGCTGCCGTTAATACAGGCTGCATAGAGTTGATGACAGGTTCCCTTTAATACAGATGTTAAACTTCTTTCAACGATTCTTACTACTAGGTTGTCTAAAGTTATTTAATCTATTATACACCCTGAGCAAAATGGGTTTATTCCTAACAAGGGTACCCATTACAATTTGCACTGCCTTTTTGTCAATATTCAGTCCTCCCGGGGGGGTCTCTCGTTCCAACTTCCATCCTGTCTTTGGATGCCTCTAAGGCTTTTGACAGAGTGAAGTGGATATTCGTCTGGAGGGTGTTAGAGAGGATGGGATTTGGGATTAAGTTCATAAATATGATCAAGCTTAAACAAGTAGATCATAGAGTGGAGATCCTGGAGGTGAATCAGGCGGCCATAATATCTTTTAATGCTGAAATAGAAAAGAGAAACTCCACACAGCTGGATTCTTTAAACACTGCATTTGCCCTTATCGAGGATGAGGAAAATCGTAGCTGAAGAAAGAATACCCGGACACGGGGGTTCCTGAGACCACAACACATAATTGGCTTCCAGACGCCGCAGCGGCCATCATTGCCACACTTCTAGAAGAGGAGAGAGCAGCAACAGTAGTGGTGGAACGGATTCACAGATCATTAAGGCCAGTCCCAAAGCAAAATGAACCTCCTCGAGACATAGTTTGTGGTTTGCTCAGCTACCTTGACACAGCTTCTCTGCTGAAAGCGGCCAGAGAAAAAGATCTTCAGTTTGAAGGAGAACGTGTCCGCTTACGGACTATTTGAAAGCTAACCATGTGGCCTTCAGATGGCTCTTTCCATTTGGACTACCCTTCACCAGAAATGGGAAGCGGTGCACCATCAGAACACCTTCGGATCTGCCAGCAGCATGGTCTATCCTACAAATTCCATTGTTGGATATAACATCCTGGCTGTCGGTGACCACTCCGCAAGATCCACTGCCAGCCCTGCCGGACCCTGGTTTCTGGTCGCTGGCAAAGAAAAAGAAGTCACCCAGCCTTAAAGGGGTTATCCGAGTTATTTTTTTGTTCTTTCTATGTTCCTAACTAAGCAAATGTAACAGCTTTCCAAGAAGGTAGGGGGAAGATCCTGTGTGTATTAGCAGTGTCATTATACAGGTGGGACATGTAGTCCTACACATACAACATGCTGCAGAGTCTCCCAGCAGGCAGACATGTCACTCAGGGCAGCTCTTGTATTCACTCCCTTAGCAGTGTCATTATACAGCTGGGACTTGTAGTCCTACACATACAACATGCTGCAGAGTCTCCCAGCAGGCAGACATGTCACTCAGGGCAGCTCTTGTATTCACTCCCTTAGAAGAGCAGGGGGAGGTGCAGAGATTGTTTTTATTGCATGTAAACAAAGGGCCAGAAGAGAACCAGGGAAATGAGGAAAAATATACAGTACAGACCAAAAGTTTGGACACACCTTCTCATTCAAAGAGTTTTCTTTATTTTCATGACTATGAAGGTATCAAAACTATGAATTAACACATGTGGAATTATATACATAACAAACAAGTGTGAAACAACAGAAAATATGTCATATTCTAGGTTCTTCAAAGTAGCCACCTTTTGCTTTGATTACTGCTTTGCACACTCTTGGCATTCTCTTGATGAGCTTTAAGAGGTAGTCCCCTGAAATGGTCTTCCAACAGTCTTGAAGGAGTTCCCAGAGATGCTTAGCACTTGTTGGCCCTTTTGCCTTCACTCTGCGGTCCAGCTCACCCCAAACCATCTCGATTGGGTTCAGGTCCGGTGACTGTGGAGGCCAGGTCATCTGGCGCAGCACCCCATCACTCTCCTTCATGGTCAAATAGCCCTTACTTTCAAAGTTTTCCCAATTTTTCGGCTGACTGACTGACCTTCATTTCTTAAAGTAATGATGGCCACTTGTTTTTCTTTACTTAGCCGCTTTTTTCTTGACATAATACAAATTCTAACACAGTCTATTCAGTAGGACTATCAGCTGTGTATCCACCTGACTTCTCCTCAACGCCACTGATGGTCCCAACCCCATTTATAAGGCAAGAAATCCCACTTATTAAACCTGACAGGGCACACCTGTGAAGTGAAAACCATTTCAGGGGACTACCTCTTGAAGCTCATCAAGAGAATGCCAAGAGTGTGCAAAGCAGTAATCAAAGCAAAAGGTGGCTACTTTGAAGAACCTAGAATATGACATATTTTCAGTTGTTTCACACTTGTTTGTTATGTATATAATTCCACATGTGTTAATTCATAGTTTTGATGCCTTCAGTGTGAATCTACAATTTTCATAGTCATGAAAATAAAGAAACCTCTTTGAATGAGAAGGTGTGTCCAAACTTTTGGTCTGTACTGTATATATTTTTTGCATAGAACTTGCTTAGCTCAGTTATATATCAGATTTTCAGTGCTATATTATTTTTTTTCATAACTCGGACAACCCCTTTAAGAAACATGTGTCCTGAACTGGTAGCATAACGCACCGAAACAGCCAAGGAGTGCTTCACACTCTCCCTACTGCCCTGTGCATAGTGCACACAGCAGCAGGGAGCTGACTATGGCAGCCAGGGCTTGAGTAGCGTCCTGGCTGCCATGGTAACTGATCGGAGCCCCGCAATTACACTGCTGGGGCTCCAATCAGAAGCTGCCACCCTGGGGCCACTGCTACCAATGATTTAATCGTGTGGAGGAGGGGCCCGCAATTAATATAATACTTAGAAGAGGGGGAGTAGAAGGGAGGGGCTGTGGCCACTGCGCCACCAATGAATATAGTTTATATGCCTGAATACAAACGTAGCCTGCATGTGCCGGCCATATCCGATACCTGGCCTCTATTACTGTGCGCCGTGATCCGCCGCAATTAACCCCTCAGGACCTGATGGGTTAATTGCGGGGGATCACAGCGTGCAGTAATAGAGGCCAGGTATGGGATATGGCCGACACATGCAGGCTACGTTTGTATTCAGGCATATAAACTATATTCATTGGTGGCGCAGTGGCCACAGTCCCTCCCCTCCTCCTCTCTGTTCTCATTGGTGGCTCAGTGGCCACAGTCCCACCTCCTCCTCCTAGTCTGTTCTCATTTGTGGTCAGCGGCAGCCGCACACAGTGGGGAGGGAGGGACTCCATCCTTCTCCACTGTGCCGGCTCAGGAGAACATGGTGCGTGCCGAGAGTGGCGCATGGCATGTTCTCCCGCGATATGGCGATATAAAAGAAATCTCTATCGTTGGCCAAATGTATATCGTTTACATTGCATATCGTCTATATCGCCCACCCCTAATACCACTACTATACTACCGTCATCATAGATACGTTGAAAGACTCTTCCCTATAGCCCTCCAGATAACCTATTATTCTGGGAAGGATGCAATCAACTATATATGGGCTCTTACCACCCATAAGTTGTTGAATAACTGTTATTAGAGTTACTTGTCCCTTTAGCAGTGACCTTACAGTACCTTATGTTCATTGTTAATAATATAAGTTATGTACAAAGTGAGCAAATACCTTAACTCACTGTTATCAGAACGGGCCCAGTGTGTCGTTGTCAGGCCCACATGTTTACTAGAAATTGTGCTCCTCTATCACCCCCTTTATTTAGACGAGCAATTGTACGAAAGGGCGACATGGTGTATTTCATAGCATTTTTACTATTGAAGGACATACAGCACAGAAGGTGCACCATGCAGATCAGTACTTAATACCTATAAAGCTGCATGTTGTTCATAGGTTCTTTTTCTTATACCCCGCTCTTCCCTTATCCTTCCCTCCTCCACGCGGCTCTTCTCCAGACTAGTTGCACTGGATGCTCATGGATGATTGCTCCCGATGGCTCAAATTAACTGTACCACTTACAATGTGAGAGGCATGGGGCGTGGCTTGTCAGGCATGTGAGCGGACATGTTTTCTGTGAGCTCCTGCACTGCCTCGGCTAATTATCCGATAAATTCAGCCTGGACATAATAACGTGACCGGATCATTTCCTGACGGTCAGGAGATCATTCCCCCGCCTGCGGACACCAGTGACCTGCCGTCATGTCCTAAAGGAGAGACGGAAAAGGAGCCGGCAAGATCACCCAAGATGGCGCCGGGGCCTCCACACCGAAGCCCCGAGACCGCGGAAACGAGCTGCAGCAGGAGGCAGCCGCGCGGCTGAGTCAGTTTGCTCACAATCCGGAGCTCCCCAGAACACGCCATGCCTCCGATAACAGTGAGTCATCCCTGGCTGGTGTAGGAAAGGACTCAGACGGGGAAGGGCCTGGGGAGGTGATGGGCCTGAAGCGGCACCCTAATAGATTTGCCGCCATTCAAGAACGTGAAGCAGCCAGAGACCCAGAGGCCCTAGATTCTGACTCTGAGGAACAGACTATCAAAGATGTTCTTCAGGCTATCTCCAAATGGGGCAAGACACTAAATGTTTTAACGATGCAGGTGGGAGCCATTAAAGAAGACATTTCTATTGTCAGGCATGATTTAAGGAAGCTTGCAGACCATACTACCTCTCTGGAGGATCGTGTGGGGGACATAGAGGACGCAGTACACCCTCTCAAGAGAGACTCTACAGATCACTCACGCAGGCTTGACGCAATTTCTGCCAAACAGGACGATCTCGAAAATCGACTGAGAAGAAATAATGTGAGACTAGTTGGAGTGCCTGAGAAAGTGGAAGGCTCTAATCCGACTGAGTTTTTAGAAAACTGGCTAAAAGAACAGTTTGGAGAAGGCACTCTGACCCCTTTATTTGCCATTGAACGAGCACATAGGATCCCTACTCGGCCTTTGCCACCAGGAGCGCCGCCGAGACCGGTACTCATGAAGGTACTCCATTACAGGGATCGAGATATTATTTTGCGCAAGGCAAGAGATCTGCCCGATCTTTCTATTGATGGCCATAGGATATCCTTTTTTTCCTGATTACTCCATGGAAGTCCAGAAGAAACTAGCTAAATTCCCGGAGGTAAAGCGGCGTCTGAGGGAACTTGGAGCGTCGTATTCTATGCTATACCCTGCAAAGCTTATAATTGCAGCTCTTGGATCTACAAGCTTCTTCGAGGACCCGAAAGAAGCATCAAAATGGCTGGATCGACATGAAGGGCAAATCCGTGCGGAAAGGAACCAGGATGACTGAGAGGTCTACATTATAAAATTAAAATTTGTAACCTGAGTGGTGAATGTCGGCTATGTGGCAGTAAAACGGTTTCTGTGTGGTGTCAGGAACAGTTAAAGCAGCAGTCCCAAAAATTGGAGTTAGTCCCTTCTCCAGAAAAACAGCAAAAGTACATATATATAGGTCCGCGCTGGGCTTCAAAAGGCAGGTGTTTCACTAACAGGAGGATTCCATGGAGATTCCACGATGTCACCGGTACATCCCCAATGTCACTCTCGATACCGACCAGCAAAGTTTTCTCCTTCAGGAGAAACAAATCATAGTGCAATACCCGGATGTTTAATATGCAGTAAAAGCGGGTACAGACCTAATATGTACGGCCATATCCGCCCGTGTACTGCCACATAGCCAAAAGTACATATATATGGGTCCGCGCTGGGTTTCAAAAGGCAGGTGTTTCACTAACAGGAGGATTCCATGGAGATTCCACGATGTCACCGGTACATCCCCAATGTCACTCTCAATACCGACCAGCAAAGTTTTCTCCTTCAGGAGAAACAAATCATAGTGCAATATCCGGATGTTTAATATTCAGTAAAATTGATTCTACTTACAAACATCGACTTGTACACAACGTGTAAAATTGCCCTGGGCAATTTTACACGTTGTGTACAAGTCGATGTTTGTAAGAAGAATCAATTTTACTGAATATTAAACATCCGGGTATTGCACTATGATTTGTTTCTCCTGAAGGAGAAAACTTTGCTGGTCGGTATCGAGAGTGACAGTGGGGATGTACCAGAGACATTGTGGAATCTCCATGGAATCCTCCTGTTAGTGAAACACCTGCCGTTTGAAGCCCAGCGCGGACCCATATATATATGTACTTTTGGCTATGTGGCAGTACACGGGCGGATATGGCCGTACATATTTGGTCTGTACCCGCTTTGTATTTCTCACATGAGTTGATCTACCTGGGTACTGCATAAAGTTATTACATGTAGCTATTAATGTCTATATTACTCATGACCGAGGTTAGTGCAGGATATGGTTCGTGCTTATATTTCCACTGTTTAACAGTTTACATTTGTGTTTGGGAGCGATACGGAAGTGTTCTATTCCGCCCAGATAGACATTGCTGTTTGAGGGAGTCCGCTCTGCTGATAGATATTTCAAACACCCACGGACCTTAATACGAAGGTGTATTGGTGGGATCTGTCAGGAAGAGCGACATCAGGTGGCTCTTGAGTCAGGTTGAGTGGGATATGGGGAGGAGGCTATTTAGGTTAGGGAAAAGGGGGGGGTGGGAGTTGGGGAACTATAGTCCCAGGTCCGAAAATTTTTTATTTTTTGTACTCACCGTAAAATCCTTTTCTCGTAGTAGGCATTGGGGGACACAGCACCATGGGTATATGCCCAGCTGCCGCTAGGAGGCTGACACTAGAAACAAAAATGTGTTGGCTCCACCCAGGTGGGCTATACCCCTCTGCCAGAGCCGAGAGAAATCAGTCGGTACAAAAGCAGTAGGAACGTCACACCTGAACCAAAAAAAAACTGAACGCCAACAAGTCTTCAACTGGGGAAACCCGACGACCACCAAACGCCGGGACCACAAACAAGAAGAAACTCAAAAAGGGTGGGATCTGTGTCCCCCAATGCCTACTACGAGAAAAGGATTTTACGGTGAGTACAAAAAATTCATTTTTCTCGTGCATGGCATTGGGGGACACAGCACCATGGGACGTCCAAAAGCAGTCCCTGAGGGAGGGAAGAAGAACGCCATGTCGCCAATCTAAAGCACAGCTGCTTGTAGAACCTTGCGCCCCAGGCTGGCATCAGCAGAAGCCAGTAAATGAATATGGTAAAACTTAGAGAAAGTGTGAATTGACGCCCAGGTGGCGGCCCGGCAGACCTGGGAAGCAGATGCCTGATGACGCACCGCCCAGGAAGCCCCAACTGCCCTAGTGGAATGAGTGGTCAACCTGGAAGGGGGAGCACGGCCCTTTGCAATATAGGCCTCCTTGACAGCCGATCGAACCCAGCGAGAGATGGTAGCCTTGGAGGCAGGCAAAACCTTACGAGGGCCCGCCGGGACCACGAAAAGAGAGTCCGAACGACGGAAGGATTCCGTGAGGCGAATATACAGGCGGAGAGCCCGAACAACATCAAGGCAATGGTGGGATTTCTCCCTAGAGTGAGAAGGGTTAGGGCAGAAGGAAGAAGGACGATTTCCTCATTAATATGAAACGAGGAGACCACCTTTGGAAGAAAGGAAGGAACGGGACGCAACACCACCTTGTCCTAATGGAACACCAGGAAAGGCGAACGGCAAGAAAGCGCCGCCAGTTCGGAGACTCGGCAGATGGATGTGACGGCCACGAGGAAGGCCACCTTAAACGAGACAAACGACAGAGAGATCTCTGCCAAGGGCTCGAAGGGAGAAGACTGAAGGGCGTCGAGGACGAGATTCAGGTCCCACGGCTCCACCGGAAAACGAAAGGGAGGGGCTTGGCAAGCAACACCCTGTAGAAAAGTCCTAACCTGAGCCCGCGAGGCCACAGGACGCTGGAAGAGGACCGAAATCTGCCCCCTGAGAGAAGCCAGGCGAAGACCCTTCTCAAAACCGGCCTGAAGGAAGGCCAGGATGTTAGGGACGGAGAAACGGAGAGTGGGAAAACGCCCAGACTCGCACCAGGCAAAATACGCTCTCCAGGTCCGATAGTAAATACGGGCTGACTGGGGTTTGCGAGCGTGAAGCATCGTCTGAATGACCGAATCAGAGAGGCCACGGGACTTCAGGACCGCGGTCTCAACAGCCACGCCGTCAAACGAAGCTGAGGTAAATTCGGGTGGAACAGAGGGCCCTGAGAAAGGAGATCGTGGCGCAGAGGCAGTCGCCACGGAACGTCGGCGAGCAGAAACACCAGATCTGCATACCACGCTCTGCGGGGCCAATCCGGAGCCACCAGGATCGCCGGAACACGGGCTGCTTTGAGACGCTTGAGCACTCGGGGCAGGAGAGGAATGGGGGGAAACAGGTACAGAACGTCGAACTGAGACCAAGGCAGAACTAGGGCGTCGACCGCAAGAGTCTGAGGGTCCCTGGACCTCACGGCGTAGCGCGGGAGCCTGTGGTTGAGGCGTGATGCAAAGAGATCCACGTCCGGAGTACCCCATCGGTGACAAAGTTGGAGGAACACTTCTGGGTGGAGAGACCATTTGCCCGGGTCGACGAGCTGACGACTGAGGAAGTCTGCCGCCCAATTGTCGACCCCGGGAATGTGTACGGCGGAGAGGACGGGAACGTGCTTCTCCGCCCACTGCAGGATATGGGAGGCTTCCTGCAGGGCCATCACACTCCTGGTGCCCCCTTGGTGGTTCAGATAAGCCACAGCGGTGGAATTGTCCGTCTGAACCCGGATCGGAAGACCGCAGAGACGTGGGGTCCAGTGAGAGAGTGCCAGGAAAATTGCCCTGAGTTTGAGAACATTGATCTGCAGGGAGGACTCCTGAGCAGACCAAAGACCCTGGACAGTGAGAGACTCGAAGACCGCCCCCCAACCCGAGAGGCTGGCGTCCGTCGTGATCACCCGCCAACTGGGGGGAAGGAAGGACCGGCCCAGGGACACCGTCCGAGGAAGCAGCCACCAGGAGAGATCCTGGCGAAGCTGGGGAGGGAGACGAGTCCAGCGATCGAGGCCTGCCGTGGACTTGTCCCAGCTGGATCGGATGAACAACTGAAGGTCCCGGGCGTGGAATTGGGAATGGCTTTGAATGAGGCCACCATCCTCCCCAGGACGCGCATACACGTCCTGATGGTCAGAGAGGACGGGCCGCATGAAGAGAGGCAATCTTCTCTGGAGGAAGGAACACCCGCCCGAGGCGGGTGTCGAAGATCATGCCCAGAAAGAGCATCCTCCGGCATGGGACGAGGGAGGACTTGGAGTGGTTGATGAGCCACCCGAACTGGGCAAGAGCTGAGAGGGTGATGCGCAGGCTGGACAGGTTGTCCTCCAATGACGGGGCCCGAATCAGAAGGTCGTCCAGGAAAGGCACCAAGGCGACCCCCCTGGCACGGAGAATGGCCACGAGAGGTGCTAACACCTTGGTGAAGACCCTCGGAGCGGAGGCCAGGCCGAAGGGCAGGGCTACAAATTGAAAATGAAGAGAACCTACCGCGAAGCGAAGGAACTTTTGATGGGAGAGGGCAATGGGGACGTGCAGATAGGCATCCTGAATGTCGATGGATGACAGGAACTCGTCCGCCTCCAAGGAGGCGCTCACCGACCGGAGGGATTCCATGCGAAAATGACGGACCCGGACAAAGTGATTGAGCGCCTTCAGGTCCAGGATTGGACGGAGCGAACCGTCCTTCTTGGGAACCGTGAACAGATTCGAGTAGAAACCCCGAAAGCGTTCTGACTCCGGAACCGGAACGATGACCCCTAGAGAGCGAAGGGAACGAATGGCCTGAAAAAAAATCTCCTGCCCCGGCGGGAGACCTGGGGGGCGACGTCAGAAAATTCGATCTTGTATCTGGAGGAAACCACCTCCAGAACCCAAGCGTCTTCCACACTTGCTTGCCAGACATTCTGAAAGGCGAGCAGGCGCCCTCCCACCTTGACCGAGGCTGAGTCATGCGGAAGGAGGCTTAGTGGACTGGGGACGAGCAGGTTTGGGCTTGGCATGCCAGGAGGGCCTGGCCTTAAAGGAAGGCCTGGTGGACTTCTTGTCCGATCAGGCGGGGGGGCCCGAAAGGAACGAAAGGACTGCGCCCGAGAAGACGACCCAGGGAAGCGACGGCGGCGAGGCTGATTCTGGGGAAGAAGAGAACTCTTACCGCCAGTGGCCTCCGAGATGAGCTCCTTCAAACGCTTCCCAAAGAGCTTCCCACCGAGAAAGGGAAGGGAAATTAGAGCCTTCTTAGAGGCGGAATCTGCCGCCCAAGAACGAAGCCAGATGGTGCGGCGGATGGCCACAGAGTTAGCGGCCGCACGGCCGGAGCGGCGGGCCGATTCCATAGAGCAGGGCTGGCCAACCTGCGGCTCTCCAGCTGTTGCAAAACTACAACTCCCAGCATGCCCAGTCTGCCTACAGCTATCAGCCTACAGCAGGGAATGGTGGGAGTTGTAGTTTTACAACAGTTGGAGAGCCGCAGGTTGGCCAGCCCTGCCATAGAGGCATTGCAAAGAAACTTGGACGCCTGGTAAATTTGAGAGGCAAGCACTGCCAGTTCCCCCTGGTCCGAGTCTGGGGGTAAGGCACGGACAAGCTGTTTTGCCCAGATAGCGCAGGCCTTAGCCACCCAGGAGGCGGCAAACGCAGGGCGGATGGCGGCACCCGCTGCTACAAAAACAGACTTGGCCAAGGAGTCGACCCGGGGAAGGGTAGTAGCTTTCGCCAGGCGAGCAACCTGAGGGTCTACCTGAGGAGGAACCGTCCAGAGATTGACAGATTCCTCAGAAAAAGGATAAGGGACATCAGAAGCTTTGGTAAGATGAAGGCGCCGATCAGGGTGACGCCACTCCTTGGCCAGAAGTGCGTCAAGATCCTCGTGATTCGGGAAGACCACAGTGGACCGTCTGGAACGGCGGAAGGACACCGACTCCAGGGAGGAGGAAGAAGGGACGTCCTGCACATGGAGCACGTCCCGGACGGCTTTGATGAGATCCTGTATGGCCGCAGACATCGCCGAGCACCGCTCTGATTCAGAATCAGAAGCGGAGGAGTCCCCAGGAGCGGCGGAAGCGGCTGAAGAAGAAATCTCGCCCGACTCAGACCTAACCGGGGAGTGATCCGGGGTAGCTGAGGAGGAGTGGGACCCGGCCGAGACCGTACGAGGTTGCTTGCGGGACCGCGTGCCAGAGCCAGAACGGACATCCCCAGCGGGGGGGAGGGGGGGGTCCCTGCCAGAGGCAGCTGCAATCTGAGCAGACAGACGGTCCAAAGACTGCGCCAGGGATTGGGAGAGGCTGGCAAGGTTACCTATGGCTTGGAATAGGGTAGCAGCCCATTCCGGAAGAACCGACAAAGAGGGAGCCGCAGGGGCGGACTGGGCGGGCCTGGGGTTGAGGTACTGCACGCAGAGAGAGGTAGACTGGCCGCATGGGAACTTCCTATTACACATGGAACAGGCATAATGAGTGGAAATGGCGGCAGGGGGAGTGGGGTCCCGACCAGAGGAAGACATGAGGGCGGATGGTGGAGCCTGCAAAGAAATAAGAGTCAGCCAAAGGCTGCCTACCAGACCCAATGGTGCTGTGTCCAGACAGAGAACCGATCGCAGGGAAAAGCTGCAAGATGGCGAACAGCAGAGACTGCAGCAGGAAGGAGCCGGTAGTTCAGAAAAGAAACGCCCCCCCCCCCCCCCCCCCCCCAGCAGCCCGCGCTGGATTGGAAAGAAACAAGCGCCTCCCAGGGCACCACCCACAGAGGGGAGGGAGAAAGGAGAAAGCCCGGGAAGCAAGGAGAAGGCGGAGACGGAGCTCCGCCCCACGTGACCTGCGGCCTAGGCGGCAGAAAAAAGCCGGGGCCTAGAGTAGTAAAATGCTGCCGGAAACGGATGTCCGTGATCGCGGTGACGTCCAGAGGCAGCAGCAGAAGCGGGGACACAGCGCCGATGCGGGGGGCCCGGATAGGCCAGGTAGGTCCAGAAAAAAGAACCCTGTCAGTGCGGGAAGGATCCGATTAACACGAAAATCGGCCGTCTTAAAGGGCCAGGCCCTAGGAAAAAATGAACCCCTTTGCAGGAGTCCCTGCCCAAAAATGACCCCCAGGAGAGGGAAAAAGCCACAGGCAGTGCCCCCTTGCACAACTCTTAAAGGGCCAGGCCTCTAAGGGACTCAGGGAGATCAGGAAAGGGGGAGGGACAGGTACTGTCCATACTCACCTTCTGACATCTTCAGGCGCAGCAATGACCACCCCCTCGGCGGACTCAACACGGGAGCCGTGGGTCCGCCGGAATTCCACTGCGGAAGCAGATCAAGCGGGGACTGGGTGGCTGCCGGGTACCCGAGTACGCGCCCGCAGGGGGGCAACTAAAGTGGAACACGATGGAGCCACCCCTGCAGCAGGCCGAAACCTGCAGATAAAAAAAGAGAAAAAATAAATAAAAAAATTAGCAGGATGACCTGCGAAAAAAAGATAGCAGGTCATGTCTGCCTCCTACGGACACTAGAACTAGACTGATTTCTCTTGGCTCTGGCAGAGGGGTATAGCGCACCTGGGTGGAGCCAACACTTTTTTGTTTCTAGTGTCAGCCTCCTAGTGGCAGCTGGGCATATACCCATGGTGCTGTGTCCCCCAATGCCATGCACGAGAAAGTGTTCATATGGGTACTTGTGCCTATACACTGTAAGACGAGGTATTCGTTCAAAGTGTGGTTGCATAGACTTAGGTATGGCTAGTCCGGTGAATTCTCTGAGTTGGAATGTTAGAGGAGTTAATGATGCTGCTAAAAGGAAGGCCATAATGGAGAGTATAAAAGAGTATCACCCCTCGGTTTGTTGTCTACAGAAGACACACCACCTTGCGGAACAATCCCATTTACTTACCCCTAGACGGGCGAGTCACTTTTATCACGCTACTTATTCCTCTTATGCAAGGGGTGTAAGTATCCTGATCCACAGGCTGTTAGATTTTAGCTGTATAGCTAAGAGGATTGATGCGAATGGTTGCTATGTCTTTTTATACGGCAAACTCTTCAATGTTTTATGTATTAAATGTGGGATATATATACCACCACCGTATTCTCCGCTTGTAGTTAGAAAGCTGATAGCTTTTCGGGCAGAATACCCAGATACCTCTGCATTAATAATGGGAGATTTCAATAACATAATATGTCCAGGATTGGATAGGATGTCTGCTGCCGCGTTGCAATCGGAGGGGCTGCTTACACCGTTTGGGAGACTTCTGTCAGAAGCGTCCTTAATGGATTTTTGGAGGCTACGTAATCCCCAAGTACGCCAATATTCTTGCTGCTCCAGCACATATCAAACATTATCTAGGATAGACCTGGCCCTGGGGAATGAGGCGATGGGTTGTCGTATCTGTGATATCAGGTATCTAACCAGACAGCTTTCGGATCATTCTCCTGTAGTGGTATCTGCTAGTTTTCAGCCATCGGTGTCTGGTCGGGGGTCATTATGGAAATTCAATCCATTTTGGCTCTCGGTCTTACCCACAATCCCGAATATTGGAGATATGCTAAAGGAGTTTTTTGTGTTTAATCTTCCAGGCGCCTCTCCACTAATAGCATGGGACGCCATGAAAGCATTTTTGCGTGGCGTTCTTATTGCTGAGGTTAATAAAAAACGAAATGAATCCCGTGCAACGGTTAGGACGTTAGAGCGCTGAGCAGAAGAGACAGAAGTTCAATATGTTACTCAGCCCACTGAATTGCATAGAGTTCAATGGAAGGAAGCACAGCGTAACTTAAATGATAAATTACTTCTTAGAGCGAAGAACAAAAGTTTTTTTCAAAAACAATCATATTATGAGGAGGGTGAGAAGACAGGTAGATTGTTGGCGTTGCTTTCTAAAGCACAACAACCCTCGGCATATGTCGCTGCTCTACGCGACGCTGAAGGGATTGTATGTACGACTCCAGATAAAATTTTAGATGTTATGCACGTATTTTACTCGTCCCTTTATGAGTCCAAAATAACAGCGGGAGATTTGGAGATTGCAGGCTTCCTAAACGGGATTCAGCTTCCCAAACTGAATGATGAGCAGGCGACGATTTTAGATGGTCCTATAACGATAACAGAATTAGAGACGGCTCTGGGAGACATGGCTAATAATAAGGCCCCTGGGAGTGATGGATTGCCGGTGGAAGTATATAAGACATTTGCCCTTATCTTACTCCCCCAGTTATTAGAAGTGTTCAAGGTGGCGCAACTACAACGTGGACTGCCACTAAGTATGAATGAGGCGATCATAGTCGTTATTCCCAAACAGGATAAAGATCCTTTGATGGCAGACTCCTATTTCCCTACTTCCAGTAGATGTGAAGCTACTAGCGAAAGTGCTAGCTAATAGACTCAATGCAGTGATAACGACGCTGGTGCACACAGATCAGGCAAGATTCATGCCTAATAGGTCGACTGCGGTTAACATTAGGCGGCTCTTCCTTTAATATACAGGTTGGTCGGTCTCATGCGTTAAATGCTGCGGTCGCATCTCTTGATGCGGCCAAAGCGTTCGATAGCGTGGAGTGGCGGTACCTGTGGGCTGTGCTCAAGAAAATGGGCTTTGGGACAACCTTTATTCAGTGGATCCAACTTTTATATACTTCCCCCACAACCAAAGTTAGGGTGAATGGAGCTCTATCGCGGTCTTTTCATTTGCATAGAGGAACTAGACAGGAGTGCCCTCTATCTGGGTGCCCTCTATCTCCCCTGCTCTTTGCAGTAGCAATTGAGCCTCTGGCCACGGCACTCAGGGAAGCACAGACAGTCAAGGGATTTAGCTATGATGGACTTACAGAAAAAGTGTCTCTTTACGCTGATGACATGCTGCTATTTCTGGATGAGTGGAGTTCCTCTCTTCCGGCAGCCATGAATATTATAAATGGATTTAGTAACCTGTCGGGATTGTCCATTATCTGGTCCAAGTCTGTATTGATGTTGCTCTCTGATGACAGTGGGAATAGTCATCTCTCGACAGAGGGTTTACAGTTAGTCACGTCCTTTAAATACTTAGGAGTTCATGTCACAACTAATGACAGGGACTATGAAAAACTGAATTTAACCCCACTGTTGCAGAGGTTCGACAGAAGGTACAGAGTTGGACAAAACTGCCGCTTTCAGTAATTGGAAGGGTTAATCTGCTAAAAATGATCTTAATGCCGCAGCTCCTATACCTGCTGCACAATGCACCTATATGGATTCCTGCTTGGTTTTTTGTCACGGTTAATGCCATATTTAGAGACCTAATCTGGAAGAAAGGGGTTCCACGTATAAAGTTGGCTACGCTTTGCAGACCAAAAACTGATGGTGGACTTGGGGTTCCAGATCCGCGGATTTATTATCTGGCTGCCCAACTTCAACATCTGAGGGGTTGGGGGATGAAAGATGACCTTGATAAGGCAGGACGGATCACGCGAATCCTGGTAGGGGGTAAAAACTTGATAACAGCACTGGAGGATGGGTCACTGGATACAAAAGGGGACGAACTCCTGATACTTCGAACAATCCATAAGGTATGGTGGAAAGCGAGGAAGGTGGCAGGGATACAGGGCTACACTAAATTTACCCTGATTTGGCCCAATCTCATGTATGCAGAATTGCATAAAGTATCTAATGTTCAGACCTGGGGACGCTATGGGCTTACACACATACACCAACTCTATGATGGAGATACTCTGAAAGAGTATGCTCAATTACAACGAGAGTTCCAACTCCCACACTCCCAATTTTACTTGTACTTGCAGCTTCATGCTATCAATTCCCAGGGAAGGGTGAATGAGATTAAGTTGGCCTCCAGACATCTGATCATAGATCTGGCAAGCTCAAAAGGTTCCACTAGCTGTGTCATATCGCTACACTATAACAGTCTTATGGAATCACAAATTAAAAAGCAGCCTCTCCGATTGTATGACAAGTGGTGGACAGATATAAATGACTTATCGGAAGAACAGTGGCACACAGTGTTAAGAGGGTCCACTGAGGTAGCGGTGAGTGAAGCGCATAGAATGTCGCAGCTATTGCTGTTGCATAGAGTTTATAGAACTCCGGCCCTTCTGAGAAAGATGGGATATCGATTAGAAGACCTATGTTCCAGATGTGGTGCACCCAATGCTACGCTGATCCATCTCATGTGGAACTGCCCTAGGCTAAGGAGGTATTGGGAGGGAGTGGTAGCTATACTACGAACAGTGTTTGAGACGCAGATTGAGGGTACCGCCAGATTATGTGTACTGGGGTGTGTTGAAATTCCATCATTACCTGCTGAACAAAAATTGGCGATTATTCGCATACTATATCAAGCACGGAAGGTGATTGCGTACCACTGGGTGGATCAAGACCCTCCTAAAGTTAGGGAACTAGTGAGTAGGGGTCATATCTTACTGCAACTAGAAAGATTTGTGTATCAGAAGAGAAATAACCTTAAAAAGTTTGAAAAGATATGGGGCAGATGGGCGCAACATTATAATATTGTGGATTAACTTAGAGAAAATAGGTGGATCTGTGAACGGGTGGGTGAGTACTCTGCTTTGATCTCGCAAACATATGGGCTAGTGTGATAATGTACTCTAGTAGCATATTTCTAACAATGCAGTTATATGTGCAATATGGATGGTGGGTGTGTACATTCTGGTTTAATGCTGAATTTATGCCTGGAAAAGAACCGGATGGAATTGCCTATACTCTCAACGTTGGGACTTTTCCTACCAGAGACTCTTGGATGTCTTCCCCTTTGATCCGGGACATTCGGGACTTGAGGTGGGGAGTGGGGGATGGGCAGGGGGGGAGACTGTCTTCTTTATTTGTTGAAAAAGTGTTCAATAAAAAAAATCAGATTAAAAAAAAAACTATGTGAGAGGCATGAACACGCCACAAAAAAAAAAATCTCAATTATGTCGTCTATTACGTAAGTCTAAGACAAACATATGTTTCTTGCAGGAAACACATTTTAAGGTGGGACGCATATCACAAGCATACTTTAAAATGTGGTTCCAAAGCCCTTATGTTAAAGCCTCGAGAGGGGAGTGTGTGGCCATATCTAGAAATGTTCCTTTTACACATATTCTCACACAGTCAGACCCTGAAGGACGCTTTATTTTTTGTTAAGGGGAAGATAGGGCTGAATGTTGTTACCCTTGCAAGGGTAACACACGCTATCTAAACTACACCAGTTTGCAGAAGAAATACACATAATAGGAGGTGACAGCAATGTGGCCTTGTCACCAATAACCGACACCTCCTCAGGTACCGCCATACATTCTCAGGCGTCTCTGGGGAGAATTCATAAAACATTAAGGGATGCGTGTCTAACTGATGCATGGTGTCTTTTACATCCAACTGCTAAAGATTAAACATGTTTCTCCAATGTACACAACACTCACCAGAGATTGGACTACATTTTTATATCAGAGTGACACATTGATTTATTGCATTCTGCCAACATAGATCCGATCACTATATCTGACCATGTGCCAGTGAACATATCGCTATGCTTCAGAAATATGCCAGCCAGAACATGGACTTGGCGCCTGAATGAGACATTGTTGGATAGGGAAAAGGACTTGCAAGCGGTGCAGCAGAAACTCTGTCATTTATTCCAGGAAAACTTACCTGGTGATACATCTACAGCAACAGTGTGGGAGGGAGACTCATAAGGCGGTGATAAGAGGGGAACTGATTTCTCTGGGAAGTAAATTTAAAAAAGAAAGACAAAAACTATTGCACTCCCTGCTCTCTCAGATAACCACAATAGAGGCTCTCCATAAAAGGTCTAGGATTATGTGTGCACAACAGAAATTGACTCATTTAAGGAAACAATTGAGGGACTTACTTACCCTGGTTTCACACCTGAGCGTTCTGAAAGGAGCGCTCTGTATGCGCGATTGTACGGGGGTTTACAAGCGCGCATACAGAGACAAGCAAACACACATTGTCGCGCTTTCCCGAAAGTCTATGTACGGGAACGCGCGACAAACGCCCAAAAAAACGCTCAAGTACTTGTTTGAGCGTCTGGCGTTTTACAGCGCGATCGTACGCGCTGTAAAACGCCCAGGTGAGAACCATTCCCATAGGGAAGCATTGGTTTCTCCTTGTTGTGCGTTTTACAGCGCGTAGAAACGCGCTGTAAAACGCTCAGGTGTGAACTGAGGGTTAATGCCCAATCTGCCAGAGCCTACCAATATGCTAAATTCTAATTTTATGGGCATGGGGATAGGGGCACAAAACTTATGTCCCGCCTTATAAAACGCCGCCAGGATGTCTCTTTTATCCAAGCAATTAGACAAGCACATGGAGGCAAGGCCACGAAAACTAAAAAAATTGCAGTTGCTTTTCAGGAGTTCTATGCACAACTTTATAACTAAAGAGGGGATGGGGATATAACAAAACAGGAGTCTTGCAGGGCCATTGATAGCTTTCTTAACTCACTACTTCTTAAGACGATCAATCCAGAAGATCACGCACTCTTGCTTCAACCGGTCAGAGAGGACGAAGTAGCTAAAATAATAAAGTCAATGCCACTGGGCAAAAGCCCAAGACCGGACGGCCTCCCAGTAGGTTACTATAGGAAATTGCTGCCAGCACTCCTCCCCCAGATGACGGACTGGTGTAGAGCCCTAATGTCAGGTGCCACCTTACACCCCCAAACTCTAAGCAGTAGTCACAATTTTACCCAAGGAGGGGAAAGACCCAGAGCAATGTGGAAGTTATAGACCCATATCGCTTTTAAATATAGACGTAAAAATCTGGGCTAAACTTTTGGCCTCTAGACTGAGTCAGTATTACCTAAGCAAATTAACCCCGAACAGGCGGGATTTGTCCAGGGAACTGAAGGGAATCACAACTCATGTAGAATTCTTACTGCCATATCACATGCCAAAAAATCTGGACAGTCACTAGTCCTTCTAAGTGTTGACGCAGAGAAGGCCTTAGATGGAGTCAGCTGGATTTTTATGCAGAAGACCCTCTTAAAATTTGGCCTACCAGCTGTCTTTGTCGAAGCCATAAAGTCACTGTATAGATCCCCTAGTGCAAGAGTCAAAGGAAGGCTACTTTCACACTAGCGTTCAGAGCGGGTCCGTCTGATGTCTGCACAGACGGATCCGCTCCTATAATGCAGACGTTTGGATCCGTTCAGAACGGATCCGTCTGCATTATAGTTTAAAAAAAAATCTAAGTGTGAAAGTAGCCTGAACGGATCCGTCCAGACTTTACATTGAAAGTCAATGGGGGACGGATCAGTTTGAAGATTGAGCCATATTGTGTCATCTTCAAACGGATCCGTCCCCATTGACTTACATTGTAAGTCTGGACGGATCCGCTTGCCTCCGCACGGCCAGGCGGACACCCGAACGCTGCAAGCAGCATATAATAAAGTAATTTTGAGGAAGGAACAGGGTGGCTTTGGTTTACCAGACCCATTAACCTATTATAGAGCGGTACACCTTAGGAGGTGGCTACAATTAAATACTATAAACAAACAGGCCTTGGGCACTGAACTCAAGCTACAATCCATATCCCCAGAGCAACTGGCGGGATTGTGGGGACAGTGAAATGCCAGCTTTTCCCGACAGCCCCCTTCTTAAGGGGACTTTAGCGGTGATTCAAGCTGTCACAGGAGATTGGGATACATTGGGCTCTCCATCTCCTCTCTTACCAGCTCAGCTGATCCTATTCCTTATACGCCCTTCGACCAGACAACCACCCCCAATAAGAAATAAGTTCAAAGGTCAGATTTTAGCAACCTTTTTGGAAGACCTGGAAGCACCAGATGGAATACCACAACCTAAAACCTTAGCATCCATAACAAATAACTTCCTTGATAAGGCAGAACTACTATCTGCTTGCAAGGAATTAACACAGATTAAAAGCGGGTAAAGGAGAACATATGTGGGTCAAAAAAACTACTTACTCAAGATAAACTACCTAATAAGTTGATCTCCATACTAAATAACTCGCTCCTAACCAGAGCAGAGGTACTCCAGCGTATATATCTGCAAATGGTCAAATGAACTTGGCAGAACCTTTTCGGAAACTGAAAAGTTACGCATACACTTGTGTTCACATGGTTTCTCCAGATGTGTGAGAATTCAAGAACATTCATATAAAGTGATGACATATTGGTATAAAACTCCCAAACAAATGTATTTATTAGGTTTGCATTTATCAGACAAATGCTGGAGGTGTGGAGATGGGGAAGGCTCACTGAGCCACTTTTTTTGGTCTTGTCCAGGAATAACAGGTTATTTGGAAAGAGTAATAATGGAGGTCAACAGAATCACCACAAATACTATTAAACTGACTCCTGAAACTGTACTACTTTGGCTCCCGAATGACACCTGGCGACCAGCCAAAAAGGATCTAGCAACCCATTTAATACAAGCAGCAAGACTATTAATCCCTCTCAAATGGCTTAGCAGCGAACCCCCTACATTAGATCAATGGATGGAGAAAGTAGATCATATCTGTCGTTTGGAGGAATTGGCGGGTTGGGAAAACAGGAATCACCAGGGCTATATGAAACTCTGGGGCCCATGGAAGCAATACCTTGCTCCATGATATGATCAGGTGCGATATGTCAAAAACCTCAGCCTACACTGGCCTTTCCCATTAGGATACACAAACTACCCCTTATTATTTAGAATTCAAGGTGACAACCTTAGCAGGTGGCAGCATTAGCTCTATGTCCAGCTTCTGTCACTACTAGTTATCACTACTTAAGGAGAATTGTAGGCCGCAAATCCCCCCCTTCCCCATCTCCCTATCTCCCTACCCCTCTTTCCTACTCATCCCTTCCCTGTTCTCTTATTTTTTTATTTCTTTTTCAACATAAATGGCTCATAAAAGTTCATAATTATCACTATGTACTTTAAAACTGAACTCAAGGATGTAGATCTGACTCCAATCTTGTATTCTGAAGAAAACGATAACCTCCTCATAGTGCCCAGAAACAATGCTTACTGTTTTCTATACCCCTTGAGCTATCATTGTAATGCAATGTATGTTATCATTTCAATTGTATAACTACACTTTTCAATAAAAAGAAATTTGAAAGAAAGAATATTAATAAGATGCTTCCAAGCTGTATTTCTTTGGGGAGAATTACTCGCCAAGGATGTCCACTGTCTCCACTATTATTTGACATTTATATTGAGCCTCTCGCTGTTAAGGTCAGGCAGGATCCTAGGATTGAAGGGTTTGGGATATCGGGAACAGAAGATCGTACTTCCTTTTACGCCGATGTTGTTTTATTTTATATACAACATACTAATACTACACTCCTGAGCGTTATTCAAGTTGTTAACTTTTTTGGTGAAGTTTCGGGTCTTGATATTAATTGGTCTAAGACCATTCTTATGCCTTTAGATAGACTAGAACCTTTCACTGAGGAGTTTTCTAGTAATTTGAAGCTCTCTGATTCATTTGAATACTTGGGTATCACTGTTTCTTCTAAGATTGAAGACTTCTTACAGCTTAACTTGATCCCATTGATAACTAAATTGAGATCTAAAATAAAGATATGGCTACGACTCCCGCTATCTAGAGCTGACAGAATATCTCTGATGAAGATGGTGATTTTACCCCAATTACTGTATATCCTCAGAAACTCCTCAGTATGGATTGAAGATACGTTTTTTTTTAACTGATTGAGAGAATTATCAATGATCTACTTTGGGGGAGTGGTCCAAAACGGATCAGTTTTGCCCTAATGCATTCTGAATGGATAAGGATCCGCTCAGAATGCATCAGTTTGGCTTCGTTCTTCCTCCATTTCGCTTTGGAGGCGGACACCAAAACGCTGCTTTCACGGACACAGTCTGGCACAATAGAAAATGGATCCGTCCCCCATTGACTTTCAATGATGTTCAAGACATCCGTTTTGGCAATGTTAAAGATAATACAAACTGATCCGTTCTGAATGGATGCATGCGGTTGCATTATCGGTGAGGATCCATCTGTGCAGATCCATGACGGATCCGCTCCAAACGGCAGTGTGAAAGTAGACTAAGGTTTAAATTGGAGTATTTTTAAAAGCCGATGGAACGGGGAGGATTAAATCTTCACTGTTTCAAGTGCTATTTTATAGCATCACAGCTATGGTAGTATTGTGAATGGGAGAAAAGCCCACTTTGCAGAACCTTGGTGAAGATTTCTTCACATGATAATATCTTTACTTTATTGGAATCTGGTCAATTAATCTATCTTGAACAGGACTATATATATATATATATATATATATATATATATATATATATATATATATATATATATATATATATATATATATAAAAGAAAGTCGATCGGCACTCAATATCTGTTCCAAACTGCTAGCATTTAATTCAACAAAATAATACTGCAATAAAAACGATAAAAATGTCTTTGATACTATCACAATAAAACAGCAACTTTCACTAAAAAGCAGTATTGGTTTTCACGCTAAAATACACGCTAAAATACACGTAATACAAAACCTGCGTATGGATAGCTTATTAGATGCTTGTATAAACACCAGAGTCCTTAATAGAACAAATGTCCTGTAAAATAATCGTTCCAAAAAAATAGTTATAAAATACTCAGTCCAAAAAAATCGTGTCCAGAGAATATTGTAGCTTATCAGATTTTTTACGATTATTTGGTTCAATTATAATCGATATTTTGCGAATATTTTCCCCTATCAATGAACTATGGTTTCTGTATTGCAGATAGGCTTAAGGCTGCATTCACACGTCCGTGGTGTGTTGCGGACCCGCAAATTGCGGGTCCGCAACACACCAGCCCATCACCCCCATAGAAATGCCTATTCTTGTCCGCAAGCTGCGGACAAGAATAGGACATGCTCTATCTTTTTGCGGAGCTGCGGACCCAAAATCGGGGCCGCGCTCCGCAATTGCGGCTGCAGACAGCACACTGTGTGCTGTCCGCATCCATTCCATCCCCATAGAGAATGAATGGGTCCGCACCCATTCCGCAAAATTGCGGAAAGGATGCGGACCCATTTTGCGGACGTGTGAATGGAGCCTAAGTCCTATGGTAAGATTATGCGATGATTGCTATATACAGTCACAGTTTTGCGGATTGCGATTATACCACTTATAAACTTTCGTGTATGTATGGTACTCACTGATACATGGGTCTCTTTTGGTATTTCTCCGTGCTGTGTGGCGTCCCACGTGTAAAACAGCCGGTATGCGCTTACCTCTGAGGTCCAAATATATCTCACGGTTTTACCACAGGTGTGTGGCTTGATTGGAATTCAGCAATCACAGCATCATCAACTTTCCTCTGTTTGTTCCACCCTTGTGAAGTGGCAAATTCTTACCCCTTTAGAGTCGCTTCAAAGTTTGATGAAACAAACCATCTATGCTGGCATGTGGTAGTTGATCTTCTTATAGATGATAAGGTATTTTTCAATGCTTCAGCATTCATTTTTATCGTTTTTATTGCAATATTATTTTGTTGAATTAAATGCTAGCAGTTTGGAACAGATATTGAGTGCCGATCGACTTTCTTTTATATAATCTTTTGTATGTGATTGGAGGTATCATATCGATCAGAGCACCTGCCATTACTTCTGGTTTAGTTGTGCAACTCCTAAATATATCCAATAGGACTATATATATAGTTGCTGTGAAGCATATTTTTTCGTTTTTGGAGTTAGCACAAAGAGAAAATATATCTAATTTATCTTGGTTTAGGTACTTTCAGTTACATTCCGCACTTTCTAGTATAAAAGAAAAATCACTTTTTGATATAGACACTTCCACATTTTTGCATGATTTGATAGTAAAGCCAGCACGGAGGGTTAAGATTTCTCAATGTTATAAAAATCTACTTAAAGCACGATTTATTAACATATATTCCCCTGGGCAAAAGGCCTGAAGAAGGGATTGCCCAATGATTCAGTTGGATGATTGAGATAATATACTGGTGAATGTGGGATTAGTTTCTCATAACTTTAATCACATACTAAAAGAATATTGGGAGGGAATTCATAACTATCTTACCCAAAAATTTAAAGTGGTGATTGCATTTACAGTGGAGTCTTGGATTTTCAGTGATCTTGCCAAGGATTGGTGTAAGAAATATAAAAGGATTCTTTTGGTTAAAATTATGTTTTTGGCAAGGCTCTTGATTGCACGGGCTTGGTTCTCATCTAATACTCCAAGTATAGATACATGGTAAAGCTCGTTATCAAGATTAAAAAGTATGAAAATATTTTATATAAACAAAGAAGTTCGGAGGATAAATGGTTCAAGTTATGGGGAGAATGGAATTTTTAATTTTTCCTGCCTCAAACTCCTCACTACCCCCCTGTTCAGTTTTTTTTTTTTTACGCAAATCTGTGCACTAAAATGTACTGGAATGAGAAAATGTTGCGCTAAGATAAAACCTAACGGGGCACATTTACTACAAGACGAGGGATCGTCAGCCTCTGACACTCCAGGCGTTCTAAAGCTGCAACTCCCAGAGTGCCCCATTCACTTTTATAGGAGTTATGAGAAGGGCTGAGCATGTTTGCATGCTGGGAGTTGTGGTTTCGCAGCAGCTGGAGTGCCGGAGGTTGCTGATCCCTGTACTAGACCATGTGACAGTGTGATATTCCAGTGCAGTGATGGCTGACCGACTCTCAGCATGCTCCATTAATTTCTATGGAGTTCTGAAAAATAGCCGGGCAAGTGTGCATCTTAGGAGTTGTGGTTTTGCCTGGATTGGAGTGCCGGAGGTTAGCCATCACAGGGCTAGTATAACGATCTATTGAGGGCTTGATCAATATGGCATTTAGGGCTCATGCACAAGAACGTATTTTCTTTCCATGGTTGCTCTGTGTCAATTCCATTTCCGTGTGTCTGTTCCGCAAAAGTATAGAACATGTGCTATTATTGTCTGTATTGCGGCCGGGAATGGTGCTGTTCTGTTGGGGGTCAGCTGTTCCATTCCGCAAAATACAGAATGCACATGAACGTGATCTGTCAAAATACATACGGTCGTGTTCATGAGCCGTTATTCTGATGAAAAATGGTGCAATGACCTTAGCAGGTGGCAGGGCTTAAAGGGGTTGTGCCGCGAGGAATGTTCTAAAGTTTTCAAACCAGCGCCTGCATCTGAATTATTTTGTGGTTGCATATAATTAAAGATTTTGTATGGCCAGGTTAGTAGGATTACGATTCCAAATTTATATATTTTTTTATAAACAATAAAACAAAATGTTGTGCCGTTCTATTGTACAGATACATAAATGGAAATGACATGTATAAAGTACAATGTTTCACAGCTCTAGTTCTCAAAGAACCTCAACAAAAGGTATTTTGAGGATCTGTATTTGTTTCAATTAGTGTCAATGGATCAGTAATGTGAATCACTAGAAGTAGAGAAGGTATTCTACACAAAAAATTACTATAGCGACACAACTCCAAGCGTCCTATGGAGACGGTAACCTCTCCTAAAGGTAGGACAATGATTTACACAAGGTCAGAACTTAAATTATACGATGAGCTTGTTTCTTGATTTTACAGAGCAATGTCACACACCCAGTAAACAGGTCCAGTCTGCTTTCACCTCACACTGTTGATACTTTAACATTAATCATAAAGCAAAACAAGTGTAAAGTAACAATATTTAGGGCTCTTTCACACGAGCGGATGCCGTGCGTGGAATCCGCTGCGTGAAAGAGTTCCAAGCCCTGCTACGGACAGCAGAGACACGGAGCATTAACATGATGGCTAATACCCCGTGCCTCTATGTGATCTTTTTACTACAAAATCACGGTGACAACTTTATCTCACTGTGATTTTGTAGTAGAAAGATCACAGAGCGGCACAGAGCATTATGAATCATGTTAATGCTCTGTGTCTCTGCTGTCCGGAACGGGGCTTGGCACTCTTTCACGCAGGGGATTCCACGCACGGCATCCGCTTGTGTAAAAGAGCCCTTACTGTCTAATCTGGTTTTTACTTTAAAATCAAGTACTATTGGTTTATCTTTTGCCTTTCAGTAAACCCTGTAGTAAAAAAAAAAACAGGATGAGGTGGGCAAGACAACTCAAGGTGTTAATACAGTTAAGAATTTCAACAGATACCACAGTACATGATCACATATTAAAGGGGTATTCCCATCACATACAATGGGGACATATCGCTAGGATATTCCCCCATTGTCTGATAGGTGCGGGTCCCACCTCTGGGACCCACACCTACAACGAGAACGGAGTGGGGAGAGCTGTGGCTGGAGGACCCCGGATTTCCCGGGGTCCGTCCACCACCAAGTGCTGCTCCCATAGAAGTGAATTGGAGCACACCACGCACACGCGGCCCCTGCTCCTATTCATTTCTATGGGGCAGACAGAAATAGCCGGGCCAGCGCTCTGCTATTTTCGGCGGCCCCATAGAAATGAATGGGGGGGGACGGCTGTGAATGCGCAGTGCGCCCTCCGTTCATTTCCCCGCTCTGTTCTCATTGTTGGTGCGGGTCCCACCTCCGGGACCCGCCCCTATCAGACAATGGGGGCATATCCTAGCGATATGCCCCCATTGTCCGAGGTGGCAAAACCCCTTTAAAGCCCAAATAATGCTCACCTTCTGACATTCTCTGAAATTCTTCTTTCCCCTTCTCAATTTCATTCTTCAACATTTCATTCTCTCTTTTGATTTTTGGTTCATTATCACAGACTTTACTTGCATCGAGAACCTTCAAAATAATAGATCATTCATATGTTCATAAAGTGGTCGAATGAATATATACAGTCCAGTACACCCAATTGTCAGAATGAGTTCATATGGCCTATGATTCCATAAAATACAGGTTTGTACTTATGCTACCAGTAAGGCCTAATGCACATGACCATATGCATTTTGCAATATACAGATGGCGTCCGTGTGACGTCCATGTTGCATCCCTTTTTTTGTGGACCCATTGACTTCAATGGGTCAGTGGTCCACATTTTGCAGCCAAGAATAGGACATGTTCTATCTTCGCAGAGCGGACACACAGATGCAGAAAGTACACTTTTTTTTTTTTAGGTTTTACTACTTTTGCACAATAAAAACCATTAGAAAAAAATGTTCGTGTGAGCACTTGTAGTCTTCAATTTTGAGGTAGATAAGTTTTTATTTATTTAATTTTTTTTATAAAGGTGTTCACTGTGAAGGATAAGTTATGTGATAACTGTATAGTTCAGGTCATTATGGATGCAGTGATGCCAAATTAGAAAAATTTTCGGGGAAAAATATGGATTTTTCTTTTTTTCACCTGGGGATTATTTTTTTTTTATAAAACTGTATTTATTTCTTATTTTTACCACTTACTAGTCCCACAAGATTACTTGCGGTCATTTGATAACATAATATACTGTACAACTTGTGCAATACAATGTATTATGCTGTCACTAGGAAACTGACAGGCAATTTATTAGGCCGTGAAGGCAGAACTGGGAGCCTTCAAAAAGACCCACAGCTGGCATGTAAAGGCAAAATTACCCTGCTGTCGCATTCGCGAGGGAGAGAGGCAATGGGTGACAGAAGGAGCCTCCTCTCTCAAACCAGTTTGATGCCACAGCCACTATTGACACCTGTGTCAGGCTAAATCTTCATCGCCATAAAAAGGCATTGTGCGGTTTTAAAGCTCATTAGTGACCGTTGTAAAAACAAGCATGTATGATCAGTTATATGTTAAAACTATATGCTGTCCATGATTCGGGCATGAACCTGATAACATATTCCCATTAAACTATTTATCATAGAAAGATCAGAATTATACCTTCTTCAGATGCTCATTGTCCTCCAAATACTTTTTTGCAGCCTCATTGTTTTTTTCCACTTGTGCCTTCAGTGCATCACAGGATTCCATCTCTGATGCCAACTGCACTATCAGGTTAGATACTCTTCTCAAAACACTGTAAAATAGATGAGGATAGATGCATCAGACATTGTTTGAATAGCATTTCTGACACCATAGTTACCACACCAACTGGATATATTAAAACAAAGTCCCAACATCCTTAAATAGACCTTGGCTTTTGTGCCTAGAAAAGATATGGGCAGAGATTGCACATTTAGGATTAGTGGCATACTCCAAACAGACTGACAAAGCAAAGTGGTCTCAAGAGGCAGAGAAATGCTCAAAACCCCAAATGCTGTTGCGCATTTATAACCAGGGGAGCAGATCCTGCCCATGTGATCCGTTGCTAACAGCAATCCCCAGCAAAAATGCATACAATGGGGGATGCCTGGAACGGACCACATGTGCCACAAGAACATCCTACACAGGATAGCTAAATGTGTGGATGCGAATAATTATGTAAAATGCTCAACAGAATTTAGGGTTTTGAGCGTTTGTATATGTGTACCTGGAGGTGTAGAAACTCCAGTTGAGTATTATTTAGGTGCACCTGTGTAGCCTGCGTCACATGACTCAGTGATAGGTGGGACTCACAGCCTCCTCCCATTCACGCTGGAGGTAACCTGGGACCTGTATCTGCTCCCATTGTATGTTTGATTTCACGCTGGAGGTAACTGGGAGTCGATTGCTGGGTGTCGGACCTTATGCTCCTGTAATAGCCCATACGGCCCCTGTAATTGCTTATACGGCGCAGGTATGTTCTTGATATAAGAATATATTGGCGAAAGTCTCATTTTAATATCAGAGTGAGGGTTTAGCCATATATTGTCAATTACACTGAACATTGTATTGTAGTGCACAATTTTTGCAGTGTTTAGTGGCATACTCCTCATAGAGGTAGACCCTGCAACTGCTGTGGGGCCTGAGGTGACAAGGGACCTGGCGCCAAACTCCTTACCAACATAAATAAATGGCATTTTCCTGCAGAAAGCCACCAATAGAGGGGCACAGCGTAAAGAAGATTTTTTTCTGGCTTTGGCAGAAAAACCTGCAGGGAAATTAGCCTCAAAACCTCCTTAAAAAAAACCCAGTGTGAACGTATCCTAACAGCCTCGGCCATGTCATGGTGTGCAGCTTTTTTTTTTTTAATCCAAAGTCAGATTTCACATTTTGTTGGATTGTACTACTTGAGAGCTGTGCAATAAAATGTTTACATATTGTACATTGGGAACTTAAGAGACTTCATTCCTGCTCAGTCCAATACTAATACCAAACATGTAGAACTCAGTGTGAACCTACCTACCCCACAATGACACAGGACAGGGAACCTCCACCATCAGGGGGTGACCCTGGGCTGAGAAATATTTAGGGTAAAACAGGGAACATTTTCCCTACCACCCTCTTCCTGCTATTGAGATCATATTTTCTTAATATTTTTTTGGGGGGGAACTTATTTTTGGACACATTCGTATTCATACCCATCTACAGAAATATAATAAAGATATATATATATATATATATATTTTTTTTAATTGTCACGTTAGCCTTGAGATATTAAACTTTTTTTTTTTGCGTAATTGATAATTTATCTGCTGGAACATCTAATTTTTGTTCATTCACAATGACACCTCTGCTGATTACCACTAACTGTTATTACATCTGGAGTAAAATAATAAAGTGGGCAATAATGTCATAAGCTTTTCTTCCTATGTGTGTTAATACCAGTTAAAAAAAAAATTTAACACCTAGGAAAAAGGCGAGTGAATTGTTGCATGTACTTAGAACAGCCTGAATCTTGGGCCAGATATATCAGGATATGCCACATTTGTGGCATGAAAAAGTCGCAAACTGCCTGGGACTTTTTCCAATGCCTTTTACACACATGGCGTTTCTCCACTGGCCTCAACACTTTCCCGAAAAGGGGGCATGGCAAAGGGGGCTTCTATCCCAAACGCAAGGCAGGAAGTATCTGTTGGGGTTAAAACAGAAATAAGCAGCGCACCATAGGGTGAGTACGTCAGGACTATGTATCGTTACACCCCAGTAAATTGGAGGCTCACCTGTATAGGTTGTGCTCGATTAGGCACAACTATAATGTATGCGTATCAGGATCGCATAAGTTGTATGGGATGCAGCCACAGTCACTCGAACTTCAAGGATAGGTGCCCAGTCTTCCAAGGAGATAAGTAGAGTTGAGAAAGATGGACCGCCAGGCGCAAAGGACCACATCAACTGTTGTGCGATCAATGGATTCTTTTTCTTGCGAAAAGCAGCACGTTTCTGATATATAATTCTCCTTCTTCAGGCTTACAACAAGAATAATTAATGTCTCCAAACCGCGTTGTTTTTCGCAATAAAAAGAATCCATTGATCGCACGACAGTTCATGTGGTACTTTGCGCCTGGTGGTCCATCTTTCTCAGCTCCACAATTATCTTCTATGTCAGTTTTTTGGTATAGAAGAACAATGAAATCTTAGCTGAGGCACGTGGACTGCTGGATGCTGCGCCTAACGTATGCCTAGTCATAAAATAGGCGCAGCATCCGGCAGCGCACCTTGATATTGTAGCCCTGTCTTTACTTGCTGATAAACAGGCAAAATATACTACTTTTTACTTACAGCCACAGAAATAGGGAGAATCCAGAGATATAAAGATTCCGTTGGCCTCTAAAGAGCTTCATATGTAGAGTATCATAGGCGTTAGGGATAAACTTTGCTGCCTTATCAGTGCTCGCATTCACAGAATACTTTCTCACCTCTCTCACTGCATCTGTAAATAAAAAGAAAATAGTTCATCAAATTATAAAAAACCCTAAGCTATATAAAACAGGAAATAAACAAATGGGGGGAAAAATTGCTACAACACTGGAAGAAATGTATTCATAAGACTAACCACACACGTAGTTTTCCACTGCAGTTTTTGTGCCAAAACCAAAAGATGATTCAAAAGGATTGAGAAATCTAAAAGGAAGACTAATACCACTGCTTCCTTCAGGTTAGGTGTCAAACAACTGCATCAAAAACCACTGTATGTGTTTATAGCCTTAAAATGAGATGAAATGCAATTTTGAGGCAATATGACTTTTAGTTTGTTTCCTAATCCCAACTAGAACTTTTCAAAAACCTCATCATGGAGTTTTCCTTATTTTTATTATTAAAGGGTTTTTTATAGACTTAGAATCCATGGTCAGGGGGCCAGGCATGGTGCCAAAGTATTAAGTATTTAAAAACAAAAAAAAAAACTCACCTGTCCCTGCTGCGCTGGGTCTAGCACTCTGGTGCCTTCTCCGTTGCTTTCGCTCTTCCCTAGATCACAAGAGCATGCATGTAACATGCATGTCACCGCTTCTGCCCAATCAACGGCCTCAGTGTGCCGGTAGGGGTAACATGTATCTAAACCGTGAGTTACACTTTCAGTCCAGAAAGGAGCAGGAGCGGTGGAGATGGAAGCTCAGCATGCTTATGATAGGCGAGTCTTTTTTTTTAAATTATATTTTGGACCATGCCCGGTTCCCTCACCATGAGTTCCTGGTCTCAAAGAATCTTGTTTAAGGGACCTGCCAGATACATAATTTATTAATATTACAATCTATTGAAATACACTAAAGAGGGTTAATAGTTATGCACTCAATTAATTAGTCCTTAGACATTTTTAACGGGTGTAATTTGTAGAAAATTGTATGAAAGTATTAATGGGAGGAAGACTGCATTATTTAATGGAAGAAACGTTTTCGGTTCCCTTTTTGAAATCCGCCATATTGAATTTAGCTCAGGTTTCTCCAATGGCAAGGGGGGCATGTGATATATCAGTCTTGGCTAGAATTGACACACTGGAAATTTGAGTTTTGACCTCTCTACCTGTTTAGGAGTTAAGCTAGATCAAAGTTTCCAAAAGCGTAGGACATATGTGACGTGTGCACCATTCTGCCGGATGCACATGTTTAAATGTTTAATCCAGTCTTCGTGAACATGCTGAAAATACCGCAGGTGATACTTCTTTTACTGCACTGTAGGATTCGCCATTTCAGGTAAGCCATATTGGTTCGGTGGGGTATTTGGGGGACTCTTATCATGGCCTTTTTTAATTGGCGAATCACAACATCTGGAGGTAGCGCTCACCATTAAAGGGGTTCTGCAGATTTTTCTTACTGATGATCTATCCTCTGGATAGATCATCAGTATCTTATCGGTGGAGGTCCGACACCAGGGATCCCCGCTGATCAACTGTTTGAGTGGGCAGCAGCGCTGGCAGTAGAGCCGAGGCCTTCTCGCTTTTTACCTCAAGCCCAGTGACGTCACGACTAGTATCACTGGCCTTGGCGCTGCTAAGACCCATAAGTGAACGGGGCATAGCCGCGGCCAGGCCAGTGATACTAGCCGTGACGTCATTGGGCCTGAGGAAAACAGCGAGAAGGCCACAGTGCTGCTGCCAGCGCCACTGCCTTCTCAAACAGCTGATCGGCAGGGGTCCCGGGTGTTGGACCTCCACCGATCACATACTGATGATCTATCCAGAGGATAGATTATCAGTAAGAAAAAGCTGCAGAACCCCTTTAATGGTGAGAACTACCTCCAGATGATACGATACCATATTCCCATCTGTCCTCAATGTGAACAATTAGTTCCCACATTACTTTCAACAGGATGGTGCACCTCCGCCCTTTGCTGTGGCTGTACACAGATGGCTGGATGTGCAATTCCCTGACCACTGGATTAGGCATGGAGGTCCAACAGAATGTCCTCCAAGGTGGTCGGACTTTTATCTCTGAGGTAATTTAAAATCCCTTACAATCCTCGATTTTCTACCATTTACACCAGTTAAAAGGGAGTTTCCGGACTTTTGCCTCAATATATACATACATGATATATAGATTTGCATTAACTACAAGGGCATTCTTCAAACATGTAGAGATGGAATTTGTCATGCAGAACAATGTAGCTTAGCTTCATATTACAATCATTTTATTATAGTAAAAATGAAAGGGGTATTCTAATGACATAATTTTAAATAAAAAAATGGGGTCAGAAAGAGCGAAAATATCAAAACAGTGAGAACTCAGCTTACGGCTGCCTAGGGGTGCTATTCAGCTGCTGCTCTGGTCCCTGCTCCTTTCTGTCCTTGGACTGCCGCTCAGGTCATCATTGGCAACAATGGTGACTCACCTCTGCCAGTGATTTGCTCAGCAGGCAGCCTAGGCCATTTTGAGTAAGTTGGGCCAAAGAACAGGAAGTGGGGCGTAGTGGCCAAACTGCAGTGCCAAGGGAACGGGAAGTTAAGTACTGACTGTTTGCGATATTAGCCCTTTCCAACCCCATTTTAATTTAAAATTATGCCACTGGAATACCCCTTTTAAGATTTTAAAATAAATTAAATTTGGAATTCATTGTTCTCTGCAATGATACCACTGACAGACATAAGACAGGTAGTTTAATCAGCATCATCAACCCTACCAGGTTATATGCCTGGTAGGGTAGGGTTGATCCGGGTGACAGAGCCGCTTTAAAGAAAGGCATTTTTTTCCCTTAGCTGCACAAAAATTCTAGTGACTTAAGAGTGACACAAGACTTCTGAAAAATATGGTGTTGCCATAACAGAGTGAAAATAGTTACAAAGGGCATGAAGCTGGGCTCCCTATGTGCCTCTTAATGATAGAGACAGGAGTGGCAGTCCTTGGACACAGGGTTCTCTGATGTTTTGTATACACAAATGTTGCATGTTAAGTCAAATGAACACCAATATCACATTGTCACTTCACAGACAGCCTTATCAGCATACATATTGCCAATCATAGTTATCAATTTTGGGGGTTAAGATGCTGTGTTTACTTCACTGAATCAGCCTGACATTAAAGGGAGGGTAGCATAAAGGGGCCTATTGGCACACTGTCAGTGGGAAACTGACAGATAAAATGTAGTACACAATACAGTATAAACCAGTACTGCATAGAACCAGTGATCAGAGCCTCAAAAGTTGAAGTCCCATACTGGGACAAAAAAAAAAAAAAGTAAAAAAAAAAAAAAAAAAAAAAGTAAAAAAAAGTATTTTATAAAAATAAAGTTTCCATTAAAAAGTGCCTCTTTCCCTTCATCAAGCCATTTAATAAAAAAATAAAATAAATTTAAATTAAAAGAAAAACACAAACATCCAGCTCTATGAAATATCACATGACCTACCTACCTACCCAGTCAGGTGAACGCCGTAAAATAAATAAATAAATAAAAACTATGCCAAAACATTTTTTGGTTACCTTACCCCAAAAAAGTACTATCGATCGATCAAAAAATCATAACAGTAACAGTAATTTTGACCAGGGGTGCCCAAACTTTTGCCTGCCACTGTAAGATAATTTTTCAGAAAATAGGGTATTATTGTGGTCAAGGTACCCGCAATGAGGAACCAAGCCTGCATGACCAAGCAACATAAGAGCTGTCATCGTATCTTCTTGTGAGCAAAGAAAATCCAATCATCATAATCAGCAGATAAGCACTAAAGAATTTCAAAGTTAAGCAGTACAGAATACAATCTCACATTCACAAAGGCGATCAAGATTTATCAAGTTCATATAAAATTAAAGGAAAAAGAGGAAAAACAATAACATCACAACTTGTCCTATCATCCGCTATTCTTCACCCAGCACCACAGGAAGATAAACTAGGCTATGCATATCTAACCTAAATGTCAACTGGTAAACCCTCCTGCTCTCCCAACAGTTATTCATTCATTAGATGCTCAGGTAAAGTATATACCATGCATTGTTCTTAGTACCAAACAGTGGCTTCAAAACAAGAGTCACTTTATTTTATCAAGTCAGTTCTCACGTGTAGCACTGAAACAAGAGTGTAAGGCCAGAAGATTGATGAACCGTCACCAAAGTTGAAAAAAGACATTTCCAAAGACAATGGTAAAGAGTTGCCTCATGTATTCTACACTTAAAGGGGTTATCCAATACCATGTGCTGGGCCCCTCACAGGAACTATACTTACCCCGCTCCCCGTGCTGCTCCTGGTCCCTTAACCACCACTGCTGCTTCTCCCCGTGCGCAGATGAAAAGATCCGGGGGGATGGGGGAAGCCAATGGCAGGCGCGATGCCTTGGGAGGCTCGTCCCCAGACATCGGATGTATTCATCCGCGCACGGGGAGAAGCAGCAGCGGCAGTGCAGGGACCAGGAGCGGCGCAGGGTAGCGGGGACCCAGGTAAGTATATTCCATGTGAGGGGGCCAGGCACATGGGTGGGGGGGAGGGGAGTTCATGATATTGGAAACCCTTTTAAATCAGCAGGAGCTTAAAATAAAGCCATTCGACAACCCCCTAGGTGGTGTTAGATAAGCTCTATGGATCACCTAGAGCAGTGTTGGCGAACCTATGGCACGGGTGCCAGAGGCGGCACTCGGAGCCCTCTCTGTGGGCACCCGCACCCTGGAAAAAGTCTATGGCACACTAATATGACTTTGATTTTTCCTGCCCTTCATCAGCGCAGGGCTCGCTATGAACAGCACAAGCAGCGCACTGAGTGTAGCAGGCTATTATAGCTAAATGATAGAGTACATGGAAGATATACTATGTTTGACTGTAGAATTTCGGTTAAATTACTGTGTTGGCACTTTGCGATAAATAAGTGGGCTTTGGGTTGAAGTTTGGGCACTCAGTCTCTAAAAGGTTCACCATCACTGACCTAGAGTAACATAAGGGGCCAATGGTAAAAATGTATGCGCCCAATTAATAGACTGCAAAATGACGAAGGAGAAAAGGGAGGGTGTTACGGAGTTTAATTAGAAACAATGTCACTTGTCTCACATAATCCTTAGATGTATGCAGATATTTATAAAGGTGGGAAATGCAAGACTTTCTACTGGCATCGTTTTTAGTTAGGTGGCATTATGGTCTTGCTTGCTTCTTCTCAAAAACTCAGCATGATGGAGCTTGACATTTTTTATTTTAGGTGGATTGCCAAAACCTTCTCTACAGGAAAAAATGGTATGACAAAAACGCTAGTAGTAAGATACACTGAAACCAGTTTTAATAATCTTAAAGATAGTGTAAACTTAGGGTCCATTCACACGTCCGCAAAACGGGTCCGTATCCATTCCGCAATTTTGCGGAAAGGGTGCGGACCCATTTATTTTCAATGGGGCTGAAAAAGATGCGGACAGCACACAGTGTGCTGTCCACATCCGCACTTCCGTTCCACGGCCCCGCAAAAAAATATAACATGTCCTATTCCCAGCCACGGACAAGAAAAGGCATTTCTATTATAGGGCCGGCCATGTGCGATGCGCAAAATGCGCAATTTGCAGACCGCAAAAACTTGCGGACATGTGAATGGACCCTAAGACAGGCTTTCTAGCCATGATTTATCACAGAGGCTCAGGCTGGATGAATGTGACACAGGGAGAGACACATTTCTCTGACTCTATACCAAGTATTGGTTGGCTTACTTTGAGGCAGATTTTTAAGACAGAATTGTGGTTCAGTTTTGGTGTAAAATGATGCTTGCTGTTAATCTGGTGGGCTTTCTTTTACAGATAAAAAAAAATGCCAGAGCCATGTGTCTAAAGACCCTTAAAAAATAAAACCTGCCAGCTCAAGATCACATCTAGCCCAAACTTTAAGACCATATTCAAAGGCTGCAGTCAAATTCAACACAATCGCTTTGGCAAAAAAACTAAACAATGTGGTTTTACAAAATTGCAGCATTTTGACACAAATTAGTGCTAATCGCAGCAAAAACTGCCACATAACTACAACTGAGCCAGGCTTGCATATGTATGGTATGATCAGGAGAGATAGCTGTCTGCTTAACAAGGATTTGGACGGCAGTTATCTCACGTGTATGGCCAGCTTACACTGTGCAATACTTTCATATATGCGTTTTGCATTCTGGTTTTGAGATTTAGCAGAGGATCTCAAAATCGGAGCAAAACGCTTCTGTTTTGTCCCCATTCATTGTCAATGGGGATAAAACGGAACAAACCAGATCAGGATGCATTCCATTCCGGTTTGTTCAGTTTTTTGACAGGACATAAAACCGCTGCAAGCTGCGGTTTTGTGTCCGGTCTGCGAAACTGAACAAACCGGATCAGTCACTAGAAACAATTTAAGCCAATAGTGCTGAGTCCGTCTTTTTCAGATCTGGAAAAAAAAAAGGATCCGGCACCTATTGACTTACAATGTTTTAGTGCCGGATCCAGTTTGTTCAGTTTGAATTTAATACAACCACATCTGAACGGAACAGATGCATCTAGATGTAATAAATCGAACTGAAGCGTTTTGAGATCTTCTGCCGGATCACTAATGCGCAATGCAAAACACAAATGGGAAAGTAGCCTAAGATGACCTTAACCTCTCTACAACGTTGGCAGGAAGTTTGGAGTTAAATATCTCCAGCCATTAATATTGTCAGGATAGGTTATCAATATCTGTTCGTCGGGGGTCCGACACCTGGCACCGCCGCCGATCAGCTGTTTGATGAGAAGGTGGTGATCCATGTGAGCACCGCGTCCTGGTCTTTACACTATACCGTGTCTCCTGTGGAGCGGTGGTGTAGTGCAATTACAAGTATTCGCTCCATTGACTTGAATGGAGCGGGTACTTGTGTTACACTGCAATTCCGAGATGAAGTGCAGTGTAATGAAGAGGAAATGGCGCTTGCATGGAGCATTGCATGAAGCAGTTCCAACAGCTCATCAGTGTGGGTGCCGGATGTCGGACCCCTGCCGATCAGATATCGATGACCTATCCTGAGGATAGGTCATTAATATTAATGGCTGGACAATCAATTTAAGCTCAATGAAACCTAAATAAAGGAATATCACTTTCCCCGTTTCTGTCTGGTCTAAACATGTGAACTGAATGACACAGGAATCTCCAGTAGGCAGTAATATAATATGGTTTTAGCTTTTCAGTCTGCCTGTCTTCTATAGTTTACACTTCCTTGTACTTTTTTCCTTGGTTTTTATGCCTATGTTGCAACCTGTTTAACTTTACAAATATAAAAATACGATTTAAAGGAAATTGGGGTGGAGATTTTCTAAGTTTATTTTGGGCGGAGTTCTCCTTTATTTCACCTCAGCTATTGTTGGTAAAAATACAAGCTATTTTGCAGATGATGTGACGCATTCATTACCCAATATTGCAATAATATCTCTATGAAGATTGATTATGTTTTGTATTTTTTAGATGATACTTTACTAGCACAGTCACTTTTTTATTGTGCTACAGAATTACAACAAGTGTGCTCATTTTACAGTTTTATATCGGCTGCTGCGAAGAATTACACAGGGGAGCAGTCAGACGTACAGCATTTCAGACATGTCTGGAGTTATGTGATATTTGGTACAGGGTGATATATATGTCTCATTACACAATTCAGTATTAATAATAATTGCAACAGTAAATCTAACGTGCAGGTCTTACTACAATAGGCATACACATTCCTGAACAGATTTCTCCAAACTTACCCAGGAAAAGAATAATCAATATGACTATGATTGATAAAAATGCCTTGTTCCAGTAGGGAGATATTTTGCTCCATAGCTGAAATCTAAATATCTTCTTCCAACTAAAAAACAAAACAAATCGCAGAATTAAAAGCATATGAGGATATATTGTCAGATAAAGTGACCTGTGTAAAAAAAAATAAAAAAAGTTTTAGAAATTGTAGAATTGCTTTTCCATGCACTCTGCCATTCTAAAAATGTGTACACATTAGGTTAAAGGGGTCTTCCAAGTTATTTGAAAAAAAAAAAAAAAAGACAATAAATGTGATAAAATTAAAACACTCACCAGTTAATCCCATCCGTTTCCAGTGCCGTCACACGTCACAGTGCCGTCTTTCCTTCCGGGCATTTTTTTTTATTTTGCTGTAAGCCAATCACTGGCTTCAACAGTACATGGCACAAGCCTACTGAAACCAGTGTTTGGCTGCAGCAACCACATAATGTAAGGTGAACAGCATGACATTGCTGCAGCCAAGTAAAAACAGCCCGACAGGAGACACAGAGTTGAGGGATTAACTAGTGAATATATCTTTTTAATTTTATCACATTTAGTGACTCTTGGCACATTTTAACAACCTCCTTAACTTTTAGGAAGTCCAAAATGATGTGTGACAAAATATACAACTCATGCCTCAAAAAAGGCCTCAAACAGCTATGTAGCCATGCAAAAAAAAAAAAGTGGTTGCTACAGTATAATACAGTGAGGCATACATAAAAAAAAATATATACTGTATATCTTCTGTAATGCCCAAGCCTTTCTCCTGAAGAAGATTTATATTTTCCTGCTCCAGTCCTCTGTTGTCTCCATCTTCTGGTCCCCGCACTGTTTACATCCAGCTGGCCATGGGCATGGTCACTTACACAGCTCCAGCCAATGACTGGCTTCAGCAGTGATGTGCTGCTTGTGGCCACATCACTGCTGAATCCAGTAACTGGCTGGAGTGCTGCACAGGACCATGCCCATGGCAAGCTAGAAGGAAACAGCACGGGGACTAAAAGAAGGAGACAGAGGGGCAGCATGGGGGACCAGATTGGCAATGGAGCAGGTAAGAATGAATCTTCTGTTTACTCTCTTCCTGACACATGACGTACTAGTACGCCATGGCGGCAAGTGACTTGCCGCATTTTGACGTACTATTACACCATGGTGATCGGGCCAGATCACTGCAGGGGCCCGACAGTCCCTGATAGCCGGACCCCTGCTGTATCCGCCGGCTGTAAAAGCCGTTGCCGGCGGATTAATCCCTTCTATGCTGCGGTCAGCGCTGACCGTGGCATAAAAGGGGTTTCCGGTCAGTTAAGGAGCTCATCGGGTCCCCGCTCTGCGGTGACAGGGACCCGATGTGTAAGTAGGCAGCCCGATGCCTTGCAGAGGCTACCCAATGCCATGCAAGGCATCGGGACCTGCCTTCAACAGAAGCCGAGGACATCCAGCCCCAGGCTGGGTCTCCTAGGCAACCTGTTAGTGTATTACTCAGTGTAATAAACTAAACAGGCAATGCATTATAATACAGATGTATTGTAATGTATTGCAGAGGTGATCAGACCCCCAAAATTTGAAGTCACTGAGTGGGACAGAAATAAAAGTTAAAAAAAAAGTACAAAAAAATAAAATAAAAGTGTTTAATAGTAAAAATATTCAAGTAAAAAAAGAAAAGAAAAAACAAAAACGCCCCTTTCCCCTGATTTTATAATAAAAAACGAAAAAAAAAAAGAAAAAAAAAACACAAATTGGGTATCGCCTCGTCCGTAACGACAGTCTCTAAATATATCACATGATCCACCCTGTCCGACAAACACCGTAAAAAAAAAATATATAAAAACTGTCAAAAAAGCCATTTTTGGTCACCTTACATCACAAAAAGTGCAACACCAAGTGATCAAAAAGGCGTATGCCCCCCAAAGTGGTACCAATAAAAGTCACCCCATCTTGCAAAAAATGAGCCCCTACATAAGACAATTAGCTATACTATAGCTCTCGGAAAATGGAGACACTAAAATATGATTTTTTTGGTTTAAAAAATGCTATTACTGTGTTAAAGTGAAATAAATAAATAAAAAGTAGACATATTGGTATCGCCACATCCGTAACAACCAGCTCTATAAAAATATCACATGACCTAACCCCTCAGGTGAACACCGTAAAAAAATAAAAAAAATAAAAAACAGTGCCAAAAAAGCCATTTTTTGTCACCTAACATCACAAAAAGTGCAACACCAAGCGATCAAAAAAGCGTATGCCCCCCAAAATAGTACCAATCACCCATTAAACTGTCACCTCATCCCACAAAAAATAACACTCAACCTAAGGCAAATCGGCCAAAAAATAAAAAGCTATGGCTCTCAAACTATGGAGACACTAAAACATAATTTTTTTTTTGTTTCAAAAATGCTTTTATGGTGTAAAAAAGAAATTAGAAAAAGTATACATATTAGGTATTACCATGTCCATGTTTATTTTCCATGTCAATATCTATAAAAAAAAATCCTGCAGTTTTCACAATGACGACTAATAATAAGCTCCACTTTTTGGTCTTGTTTTTCGATGACCCATTCACTTTAACCCTTTCCCGATCTCCACCGTAATAGTATTTCAAAAGTCAGGACTTTAAAGATGGCGCCTACTGCTCTCTGGAGCAGGCCAGGTTTCTGCAGTTTCATAAAGCAGACACCCAGGGCCAATGCCTGTGATTGGCGATAATGCAAATGTCATTTAACCTTTTAGATGCCGTGGTCAAATGTGACCATGACATCTGAGAGCACAAAACCCGGAAGTACCTAGCTTTCGGTACTGGAACGGCTCCCCAGTGGAGTGATTGGGGGAGCTCTTCGTTGGCTGTGAAAGGACAGAGCCTGTTGTAGGCTCCAATGCCTTTTGCAGGTATATTGCAATGTAGGCCTGCAGGTAGCAGAACTACATTGCAATATACACTCACCTAAAGAATTATTAGGAACACCATACTAATACGGTGTTGGACCCCCTTTTGCCTTCAGAACTGCCTTAATTCTACGTGGCATTGATTCAACAAGGTGCTGATCGCATTCTTTAGAAATGTTGGCCCATATTGATAGGATAGCATCTTGCAGTTGATGGAGATTTGAGGGATGCACATCCAGGGCACGAAGCTCCCGTTCCACCACATCCCAAAGATACTCTATTGGGTTGAGATCTGGTGACTGTGGAGGCCATTTTAGTACAGTGAACTTATTGTCATGTTCAAGAAACCAATTTGAAATGATTCGAGCTTTGTGACATGGTGCATTATCCTGCTGGAAGTAGCCATCAGAGGATGGGTACATGGTGGTCATGAAGGGATGGACATGGTCAGAAACAATGCTCAGGTAGCCCGTGGCATTTTAACAATGCCCAATTGGCACTAAGGGGCCTAAAGTGTGCCAAGAAAACTTCCCCCACACCATTACACCACCACCACCAGCCTGCACAGTGGTAACAAGGCATGATGGATACATGTTCTCATTCTGTTTACGCCAAATTCAGACTCTACCATTTGAATGTCTCAACAGAAATCGAGACTCATCAGACCAGGCAACATTTTTCCAGTCTTCAACAGTCCAATTTTGGTGAGCTCGTGCAAATTGTAGCCTCTTTTTCCTATTTGTAGTGGAGATGAGTGGTACCCGGTGGGGTCTTCTGCTGTTGTAGCCCATCCGCCTCAAGGTTGTGCGTGTTGTGGCTTCACAAATGCTTTGCTGCATACCTTGGTTGTAACGAGTGGTTATTTCAGTCAACGTTGCTCTTCTATCAGCTTGAATCAGTCGGCCCATTCTCCTCTGACCTCTAGCATCCACAAGGCATTTTTGCCCACAGGACTGCCGCATACTGGATGTTTTTCCCTTTTCACACCATTCTTTGTAAACCCTAGAAATGGTTGTGCGTGAAAATCCCAGTAACTGAGCAGATTGTGAAATACTCAGACCGGCCCGTCTGGCACCAACAACCATGCCACGCTCAAAATTGCTTAAATCACCTTTCTTTCCCATTCTGACATTCAGTTTGGAGTTCAGGAGATTGTCTTGACCATGACCACACCCCTAAATGCATTGAAGCAACTGCCATGTGATTGGTTGACTAGATAATTGCATTAATGAGAAATAGAACAGGTGTTCCTAATAATTCTTTAGGTGAGTGTACTGAATCTTCTATTTGTCCATGGATTTATTCCTATTGATAAAGAGAAGTGGCAATCTAACGACTGCGTGATATTAGTCCCTTAGGAACCTAAAAAAAAGTTTTTAAAATGACAAAAAATATAAATTCAAATCATCCCCCTTTCTACAAAATTAAAAATTGAAGAACAAAAAATAAACATCATATGCATCACTGCATTTGAAAATACCTGTACTATTAAAAACAAAAAATATTTATCCCATACGGTAAAAGACTTAACGGGAATAAAAAAAAAATCAATACAGCATGCATTTTTTTTCCCGTCACTTCACCTCCCAAATTTTTTTTTAATAAAAAGTGATGAAGTCACACACGCCAAAACAACAAGTCCTCACAAAGTTCCATAGTTGCAACTATAAAAAAGTTATGGGGGCAATAAAAAGAAAAAATACATTTCAAGTTTAGTTTTTTTCAGTATAAAAACTATATAAATACAGTATTGTTGCAATTGTACTGACCCAGAGAATGAAGGGCATGGGTCAGTTTTACCACATAGGACACGCCATAAAAGCAAAACCCATGAAACTGTGGCATAATTTTTTTTTTCCAGTTCCACCCCATTAGAATTTTTTTTCAAGCTTCCCACTACATTGTATGCTTGCAGATACAGTATGTGCGCTCCCAAAACGCATTAAATGTATTATTGTTTCTCAATCAAGATTTGTATTAAAGGGGTTCTTTACCTTATTACTGATGATCTATCCTTTGGATATGTCATCAGCATCTGATAGGCAGGGTTCCGACACCCGGGACCACCACCAACCAGCTGTTTGAGAAGGCAGCGGCATTCACTTCAATGGGGCTGAGCTGCAACCAGGCCATGTGACATAGTCGTGACATCACTAGCCTGCGAGAAGGCCGTAGCGATACTGCAAGCACTGCTGCCTTTTCAAAAGCTGATTGGCGGGGGTTCCAGGTGTCGGACCCCTGCCAATAAGATGCTAATGAACTAACGAAAAGGACATATCATCACGGTAAGTAAAAAGGTAAAGAACCCCTTTAAATTTCTAAATGTTCAAAAAGGAAGCATATACAAAAGATGCCACTTGTTCTAAGAATTACAATAAAGGACAGAGAAGTGGTGCATTAAGAACAAAGCTTCAATAAGAAAACATCAATAGCATACAAATGTATTATTGTTTCAGTTGTAGTCTGCTTCATCAACCTATCCAGTTACAAAAAAAAAAAATCTGGAAGACTCTGAAGTAGATAATGACACAAATGCATTTATCAAGTGCTTTATCCCCTTTATTCTAGCAATCTGTGGGGGTCTCAACAGCTAGAACAATACCATACCATTTTGTAAGGGATTTTCCAGGAGTTTAATATTAATGGCCTATCCTCAGAATAGGTCATCAGTATCAAATCAGTGATGGTCCGACTCCTGACACCCCCACTAATCAGCTGTTTGAAGATGCTGTGGCACTCCTGTGAGTGCTGCAGCCCCCTTTTAGGCCAGTGACATCGTGCTCCCAGTGACATCGTGTTAATCTGTAATGTGGCCTTCAAGTGAATGGACCTAGGATGCAATACCAAGCACAGCCACTTTACAAGGTACGGTGCTGTGCTTGGCATGCTGTGAGGAGGCCATCTCTTCATACAGCTGGTCGGTGGGGATGCAGAGAGTTGGACCCACATAAATCAGTTATTAAAAATAAATGTAGGGCGGCTCACTAATTGGTATATGGAAGCTTGGATACGATTGCAAAGTAAAATGGAGATCCCAACCCCACTAGATCGTGCTGAATATTGCAGTAGAGAATAGAGCAAATTATTAGAGAAATAAGATCTCCTACACATTATAATATAATACAAATTCTAAGAAACATAATTGTAACACAATCCTGGTCACAAAATTGTATGTGTGAAGTGGGGTCCTCGCAATCACACCACTCTTTCATGAAGCCCAAAATGTTGCGGTACCGCTAAATTGAGTAGAAAAATAATTCACAGTCTACTTCAAATTGCTGGTGAAGGCTATCAGTAATACATACAGTGTAACATAAGTCTCCACATGTCTATATCACCCATTAACAGTTCTTGGGAAGTATATAAAATTATAGTGCATCAGCACGTCATCATTTCAAGCTCTCCCTATAGTAATAATGTACAGTCGTGGCCAAAAGTTTTGACCGACACAAATTTGTTTTTTACAGTTTGCTTCTTCCGTTTTTATGGTGGCAATTTGCTTTCAGATTGTTAGAAGAGTGATCAGATGAAGTTATTCCTTACAATAAAAATTAACTTAATATGTACACCTCATTTTGAGTTAAAAATAATTTTTTAATTGGTCTTTAATAAAATATGGCATCCTTTTTTTCTATACAGAGCAGACATACAGACCAGGAACAGACAGACTCCTTATCTCTGCTCTATGACCTCATTATAGCTCAGTTCTTATCTTACTGATAAGAATGTGGCTTAAATAAGTGTTTATGACCTCTTATTAAATTAGAGATGAGGTTTATTAGACAAAGTGAAAGTACCAGTCACACTGCTAGAAAAACTGTTAACCCTTTGTGACAGAACAGCTCAATATTTTTAATAAAGGCCAATAAAAAAAAAAAAAATTTTTAACCAAAAATGAAAAACATGCAATCACAAAAAAATTGTCTCTGAAGGTGTACATAGCCTTTAACCCCTTCGCTACAAGCTGGAGCAAAGTGCAAACATTGCGCCAATCGTGTTCATTAAAGTCTTTAGATGCCATGCTCCAAGTATAAATCACCCCCCTTTCCGTAGAATAAAAATATAAACATCAAGGGCATCACCGCATCTGAAAATGCCCATACGATTAAAATATTAAAATATTTTTCCAATACAGCGAATTGCGTAACGGAAAAAGGGTCAAAATAGAAATTTTTTCATCGCTTCTCTTACCCAAATTTTTTTTTATAAAATGTGATAAAGTCACACACTCCAAAATGGCATCAATAAAAACTACAGATTGTCCAACAAGAAAGGAGCCCCCACAAAGCTCAGTAGATATAAACTATAAAAAAAAAAGTTATGGGAGTTAGAATATTTTGGAGGTAAAAATTTTTTTGCAAAGTTTACATTTTTTTTTTTACACTATTTTACATAAAAATCTATACATATAGGGTAACGTTGTAATCATACCGACACTGACCCAGAGAATGAAGGGCACAGGCGAGTTTGGCCACAAGCGGAACGCCGTGGGAATAAAACCCGTAAAACAGTGGAGAAATTGCATTTACTTTTCAATTCCACCCCATTTGGATTTTTTTTCCGCTTCCCACTGCATTGTATGCCATATTCAATGGTGGCATTAGAAAGCACAACCTGTCCCGCAAACAATAAGCCCTCATACAGCTATGAACGGAAAAATTAAAAAGTTACAGCTCAAGGAAGAAAAATGAAAATGAAAAAATGAAAAAACGTGGATATCCTAAGGGTTAATAAAAAACTTAACTTAATCAAAAACCCAATTTCCACTGCATTTTAGGCCTGCCACAAAATGACCTACTAGCATAAATTTCTGTGATCTTCTAATTAGCTCAGGAGAAAACATTAACAAGGACAAGGCAGCTTAGATAACTGTCATGCTTATTGAATTAGGAAAGCGGACTGATTCCTTTTGGCAGTGGTGCGTGAAATCATTGTCTTCTTTTGTTAACCATGGTTTCCTCCAAATAAACACGACAGTCATCAACCATTCACCGGATCATCAAGGACTTGCCCAAGAAAGTCCAGCAAGTGCCAGGATCATCTCCGGAAGAGGCTTTGGCTATGGGATCAGGTCACCACCAGTGCAGATTGTGTTCAGGAATGGCAGCAGGCAGATGTGAGAGCATGTGCACGCACAGTGAGCCGGAGGATGGCCTGGTGTGAAGAAGGGTAGCAAAGAAGCCACATGACATTGTGCAGCGAGCACATGAAGAGGACTGCAGAGGGCTGAGGTAGTTATTTTCTTTAATGAAGCCCCTTTCAGACTGTTTGGGACATCTGGAAAAAATGATTGTGCAGAGAAGAAAAGATGAGTGCAACCACGAGTCCTGTGTTATGCCAACAGTAAAGCATCCTGAGACCAATAATGTCTGGTGCTGCTTCTTATCCAAGAAGTGGGCTTACTCACAATTTTGTCTAAGAACAGTGCCATGAATAAAGAATGGTATAAAATCATTTTTGAACAGCAATTTCTCCCACCTATCCAGGAGCAGTTTGTTGAGGAACAATGCTTTTAATCATGAACAAACGAAGTAAAACCTACCGTGACCAATTGGTGCACGCTGATATTGGCCCTATGAGTGTTCTCCCACGACAGAGCTTGCTGAGGCATCAGAGGAATGGTACATATCCTTGTATACATTGTGCGCAATGTTCACACATTATTAAAGGAGAATCCTTTTATCATCCGCATACTGGTAAAGCTTTTAGAGTTCAGGGCTACTTCACATGTGACTCTTCTAATGTTATATATTTAATAAAATGCCCTTGTGGCTTGGCTTACGTCGGTGAGACAATGCAAACTGTGAGAGATCGCATCTGTAAGCACAAGTCCACGATACGGACCAGTAATTTACTATTACCTATACCAGCCCATTTTCATGACTCCCGCCACTCCATTTCCCAATTAAGGTTTCAGGTGTTGGAGCAGGTAAAAAGACAGAGAAGAGGGGGTGATATCAAAAGGCAGTTACTCTGCAGAGAAGCATATTGGATCCATACCCTGGGTACATTACAACCCAGGGGATTGAATAGAAACTATGAGGTTGTCCATTTGTAGTAATGATAAAGCTGCAATATATGTAATCAAATGACGGTTTCTTCTTTGCAGACGGGAAACCTGCGATGAACCACTGAATTAGCGGTATCGTCGGTATTGTTAATTTTTTATTTACTTTGTGATTTACTTTTAATATGTTTTGTTTGTTATATATGATTGTCTATATACATCACATGATTGATTGACATGCGCCTGGGTTCCACCCCTTGGCGTCTGACGTCACTACACATGTAGGACTAACTCTGATATACAGTCAGGTCCATAAATATTGGGACATCGACACAATTCTAACATTTTTGGCTCTATACACCACCACGATGGATTTGAAATGAAACGAACAAGATGTGCTTTAACTGCAGACTGTCAGCTTTAATTTGAGGGTATTTACATCCAAATCAGGTGAACGGTGTAGGAATTACAACGGTTTGCATATGTGCCTCCCACTTGTTAAGGGACCAAAAGTAATGGGACAAAATAATAATAATCATAAATCAAACTTTAACTATTTATTACTTTGTTGCAAATCCTTTGCAGTCAATTACAGCCTAAAGTCTGGAACGCATAGCCATCACCAGACGCTGGGTTTCATCCCTGGTGATGCTCTGCCAGGGCTCTACTGCAACTGTCTTCAGTTCCTGCTTGTTCTTGGGGCATTTTCCCTTCAGTTTTGTCTTCAGCAAGTGAAATGCATGCTTAATCGGATTCAGGTGAGGTGATTGACTTGGCCATTGCATAACATTCCACTTCTTTCCCTTAAAAAACTTTTTGGTTGCTTTTGCAGTATGCTTTGGGTCATTGTCCATCTGCACTGAAGCGCCATCCAATGAGTTCTGAAGCATTTGGCTGAATATGAGCAGATAATATTGCCCGAAACACTTCAGAATTCATCCTGCTGCTTTTGTCAGAAGTCACATCATCAATAAATATAAGAGTACCAGTTCCATTGGCAGCCATACATGCCCACGCCATGACACTACCACCACCATGCTTCACTGATGAGGTGGTATGCTTAGGATCATGAGCAGTTCCTTTCCTTCTCCATACTCTTCTCTTCCCATAACTCTGGTACAAGTTGATCGTGGTCTCATCTGGCCATAGGATGTTGACTTTGACACACATACACCTACCTCCTGGAGAGTGTTCTTGATCTGGCCAACTGTTGTGAAGGGTGTTTTCTTCACCAGGGAAAGAATTCTTCGGTCATCCACCACAGTTGTTTTCCGTGGTCTCCCGGGTCTTTTGGTGTTGCTGAGCTCACCGATGCGTTCCTTCTTTTTAAGAATGTTCCAAACTGTTGTTTTGGCCACGCCTAATGTTTTTGCTATCTCTCTGATGGGTTTGTTTGTTTTTTCAGCCTAATGATGGCTTGCTTCACTGATAGTGACAGCTCTTTGGATCTCATCTTGAGAGTTGACAGCAACAGATTCCAAATGGAAATAGCACACTTGAAATGAACTCTGGACCATTTATCTGCTCATTGCAATTGGGATAATGAGGGAATAACACACACCTGGCCTTGGAACAGCTGAGAAGCCAATTGTCCCATTACTTTTCGTCCCTTAACATGTGAGAGGCACATATGCAAACTGTTGTAATTTCTACACCGTTCACCTGATTTGTATGTAAAAACCCTCAAATTAAAGCTGAGAGTCTGCAGTTAAAGCACATCTTGTTCGTTTAATTTCAAATCCATTGTGGTGGTGTATAGAGCCAAAAAATTTAGAATTGTGTTGATGTCCCAAAATTTATGGACCTGGCTGTATAAGTGTGTGAGATGTATTATAATACTGCGCTGATGAAGGCTGGACGGGCCAAAACGCGTCCTTGAATTTTTCCATCTATGAAATAAAAGCAAATGAATTGAGAAAAAGAAACGCCCGCTGAGATTTATTATACTACGTTTAAGCATGATGGGGCATCATGTCACAAGACAAAATAAAAATCCATAACTAAGTGGCTCAGTGAACAAAACATTAAAGTTCTTGGTCCATAGACAGGAAACTCCCCGTAGATAGCTATCCCACTGTGAACCTGTGGTCAATCCCCAAAAAGCAGGTGGACAAATAAAAACACAGAAATTCTGATAAACTCCAAGCACTGAATACGCAATAATGGGTTACCATCAGTCAGGATTTGGCCTAGAAGCTCCTTTCCAGCGAATTGCAGAAGTCTTGAAAAAGAAGGGCTAGCACTGTAAATACTTAAAGGATAACTGTCACACTTAGACCCTAATTAAAATTTTCATATATGTAGTTGAATGTTGAAATAAATTCGCCATTAACAGTGTCCTGTCTGACCCAGGAAGAAGTACAACAGCGACTTAAAAAGATCAAAATAGACAAATCGCCAGGACCGGATGGCATACACCCCCGTATCCTAAGGGAATTAAGTAATGTCATAGCCAGACCCTTATTTCTGATATTTGCGGACTCTATACTGACAGGGAATGTCCCACAGGATTGGCGCATGGCAAATGTGGTGCCAATATTCAAAAAGGGTCCAAAAACAGAGCCTGGAAACTATAGGCCGGTAAGTTTAACATCTGTTGTGGGTAAACTGTTTGAAGGTTTTCTGAGAGATGCTATCTTAGAGCATCTTAACGGAAATAAGCAAATAAAGCCATATCAGCATGGCTTTGTGAGGGATCGGTCATGTCAAACTAATTTAATCAGTTTCTATGAGGAGGTAAGTTCTAGACTTGACAGCGGCGAATCAATGGATGTCGTATATCTGGACTTCTCCAAAGCATTTGACACTGTACCACATAAAAGGTTAGTATATAAAATGAGAATGCTTGGACTGGGAGAAAACGTCTGTATGTGGGTAAGTAACTGGCTCAATGATAGAAAACAGAGGGTGGTTATTAACGGTACATACTCAGATTGGGTCACTGTCACTAGTGGAGTACCTCAGGGGTCAGTATTGGGCCCTATTCTCTTCAATATATTTATTAATGATCTTGTAGAAGGCTTGCATAGTAAAATATAAATTTTCGCAGATGACCCTAAACTGTGTAAAGTAATTAACACTGAAGAGGACAGTACACTACTACAGAGGGATCTGGATAGATTGGAGGCTTGGGCAGATAAGTGGCAGATGAGGTTTAACACTGACAAATGTAAGGTTATGCACATGGGAAGAAATAATGCAAGTCACCCGTACATACTAAATGGTAAAACACTCGGTAACACTGACATGGAAAAGGATCTAGGAATTTTAATAAACAGCAAACTAAGCTGCAAAAAACAGTGTCAGGCAGCTGCTGCCAAGGCCAATAAGATAATGGGTTGCATCAAAAGGGGCATAGATGCCCGTGATGAGAACATATTCCTACTACTTTACAAATCATTAGTCAGACCACACATGGAGTACTGTGTACAGTTCTGGGCTCCAGTGAACAAGGCAGACATAGCAGAGCTGGAGAGGGTCCAGAGGAGGGCAACTAAAGTAATAACTGGAATGGGGCAACTACAGTACCCTGAAAGATTATCAAAATTAGGGATATTCACGTTAGAAAAAAGACGACTGAGTGGAGATCTAATTACTATGTATAAATATATCAGGGGTCAGTACAGAGATCTATCCCATCATCTATTTATCCCCAGGACTGTGACTGTGACGAGGGGACATCCTCTGCGTTTGGAGGAAAGAAGGTTTGTACACAAACATAGAAAAGGATTCTTTACGGTAAGAGCAGTGAGACTATGGAACTCTCTGCCTGAGGAGGTGGTGATGGTGAGTACAATAAAGGAATTCAAGAGGGGCCTGGATGTATTTCTGGAGTGTAATAATATTACAGGCTATAGCTACTAGAGAGGGGTCGTTGATCCAGGGAGTTATTCTGATTGCCTGATTGGAGTCGGGAAGTAATTTTTTATTCCCCTAAAGTGAGGAAAATTGGCTTTTACCTCACAGGGTTTTTTTGCCTTCCTCTGGATCAACTTGCAGGTTAACAGGCCGAACTGGATGGACAAATGTCTTTTTTCGGCCTTATGTACTATGTTACTAGTTACTAGTAACATGATATTCCAGAATCAGTTACTATTAGACTGACTGACTTACCCCATATTTAATAAGATTCAGCCCTTAGCAACCAGTCTGCATAAAACTGCAATTTCACTATTCAGTTAAGATGGCCGCCACTGCCCTCATCCTAAGGCTAATCCCGCCTGCCCTCACTAGCCAGTAACAATAGCCCCCCAAAAGTGTCAGTAACCAGAGCCCTCCACTTAAAGTGTTAATCTCCTGCAGCACAAAGGGGTCCTCTTACTACATGTTGCTTTCATTTATACACTGAGCAGATGGCAGATCTCGCTTCACTGCTCTGCGCTGATTCAACTCTGCATTCTCCAGCTCTGCTGAGTGAGGGAGCGTCTGCCAAGCGCAGGGACAGGGAGAAGTGCACACAGCCCAGGCACTGTTATCAGCTGCTGGGGAGGACCTGGCTTTAACCACTTAAGGACCACAGGTTTATACCCCCCTAAAGACCAGGCCCTTTTTTACAAATCGGCACTACACTACTTTCACCGTTTATTGCTCGGTCATGCAACTTACCACCCAAATGAATTTTACCTCCTTTTCTTCTCACTAATAGAGCTTTCATTTGGTGGTATTTCATTGCTGCTGACATTTTTACTTTTTTTGTTATTAATCGAAATTTAACGATTTTTTTTGCAAAAAAATGACATTTTTCACTTTCAGTTGTAAAATTTTGCAAAAAAAAACGAGATCCATATAGAAATTTTGCTCTAAATTTATAGTTCTACATGTCTTTGATAAAAAAAAAATGTTTGGGTAAAAAAAAAATGGTTTGGGTAAAAGTTATAGCGTTTACAAACTATGGTACAAAAATGTGAATTTCCGCTTTTTGAAGCAGCTCTGACTTTCTGAGCACCTGTCATGTTTCCTGAGGTTCTACAATGGCCAGACAGTACAAACACCCCACAAATGACCCCATTTCGGAAAGTACACACCCTAAGGTATTCGCTGATGGGCATAGTGAGTTCATAGAACTTTTTATTTTTTGTCACAAGTTAGCGGAAAATGATGATTATTTTTTATTTATTTTTTTCTTACAAAGTCTCATATTCCACTAACTTGTGACAAAAAATAAAAACTTCCATGAACTCACTATGCCCATCACGAAATACCTTGGGGTCTCTTCTTTCCAAAATGGGGTCACTTGTGGGGTAGTTATACTGCCCTGGCATTCTAGGGGCCCAAATGTGTGGTAAGGAGTTTGAAATCAAATTCTGTAAAAAATGACCTGTGAAATCCGAAAGGTGCTCTTTGGAATATGGGCCCCTTTGCCCACCTAGGCTGCAAAAAAGTGTCACACATCTGGTATCTCTGTATTCAGGAGAAGTTGAGGAATGTGTTTTGGGGTGTCTTTTTACATATACCCATGCTGGGTGAGATAAATATCTTGGTCAAATGCCAACTTTGTATAAAAAAAATGGGAAAAGTTGTCTTTTGCCAAGATATTTCTCTCACCCAGCATGGGTATATGTAAAATGACACCCCAAAACACATTCCCCACCTTCTCCTGAGTACGGCAATACCAGATGTGTGACACTTTTTTGCAGCCTAGGTGGGCAAAGGGGCCCATATTCCAAAGAGCACCTTTCGGATTTCACAGGTCATTTTTTACAGAATTTGATTTCAAACTCCTTACCACACATTCGGGCCCCTAGAATGCCAGGGCAGTATAACTACCCCACAAGTGACCCCATTTTGGAAAGAAGACACCCCAAGGTATTCCGTGAGGGGCATGGCAAGTTCCTAGAATTTTTTATTTTTTGTCACAAGTTAGTGGAATATGAGACTTTGTATGAAAAAAAAAAAAAAAAAACTGCATTTTCCACTAACTTGTGACAAAAAATAAAAAATTCTAGGAACTCGCCATGCCCCTCACGGAATACCTTGGGGTGTCTTCTTTCCAAAATGGGGTCACTTGTGGGGTAGTTATACTGCCCTGGCATTTTCCAGGGGCCCTAATGTGTGGTAAGTAGGTAAATGACCTGTGAAATCCTAAAGGTGCTCTTTGGAATATGGGCCCCTTTGCCCACCTAGGCTGCAAAAAAGTGTCACACATGTGGTATCGCCGTATTCAGGAGAAGTTGGGGAATGTGTTTTGGGGTGTCATTTTACATATACCCTTGCTGGGTGAGAGAAATATCTTGGCAAAAGACAACTTTTCCCATTTTTTTATACAAAGTTGGCATTTGACCAAGATATTTCTCTCACCCAGCATGGGTATATGTAAAATGACACCCCAAAACACATTCCCCAACTTCTCCTGAGTACGGCGATACCAGATGTGTGACACTTTTTTGCAGCCTAGATGCGCAAAGGTGCCCAAATTCCTTTTAGGAGGGCATTTTTAGACATTTGGATACCAGACTTCTTCTCACGCTTTGGGGCCCCTAGAATGCCAGGGCAGTATAAATACCCCACATGTGACCCCATTTTGGAAAGAAGACACCCCAAGGTATTCAATGAGGGGCATGGCGAGTTCATAGAAATTTTTTTTTTTTGGCACAAGTTAGCGGAAATTGATATTTTTAATTTTTTTCTCACAAAGTCTCCCGTTCCGCTAACTTGGGACAAAAATTTCAATCTTTCATGGACTCAATATGCCCCTCACGGAATACCTGGGGGTGTCTTCTTTCCGAAATGGGGTCACATGTGGGGTATTTATACTGCCCTGGCATTCTAGGGGCCCTAAAGCGTGAGAAGAAGTCTGGAATATAAAGGTCTAAAAAATTTTACGCATTTGGTTTCCGTGAGGGGTATGGGGAGTTCATGTGAGATTTTATTTTTTGACACAAGTTAGTGGAATATGAGACTTTGTAAGAAAAAAAAAAAATAATAATTCCGCTAACTTGGGCCAAAAAAATGTCTGAATGGAGCCTTACAGGGGGGTGATCAATGACAGGGGGGTGATCAATGACAGGGGGGGGTGATCAATGACAGGGGGTTGATCAATGACAGGGGGGTGATCAGGGAGTCTATATGGGGTGATCACCACAGTCATTGATCACGCCCGTGTAAGGCTTCATTCAGACGTCCGTATGCGTTTTGCGGATCCGATCCATCTATCAGTGCATCCGTAAAAATCATGCGGACATCTGAATGGAGCTTTACAGGGGGGTAATCAATGACAGGGGGGTGATCAGGGAGTCTATATGGGGTGATCACCACAGTCATTGATCATGCCCCTGTAAGGCTTCATTCAGACGTCCGGATGCGTTTTGCGGATCCGATCCATCTATCAGTGGATCCGTAAAAATCATGCAGACGTCTGAATGGAGCTTTACAGGGGGGTAATCAATGACAGGGGGGTGATCAGGGAGTCTATATGGGGTGATCACCACAGTCATTGATCATGCCCCTGTAAGGCTTCATTCAGACGTCCGGATGCGTTTTGCGGATCCGATCCATCTATCAGTGCATCCGTAAAAATCATGCAGACGTCTGAATGGAGCTTTACAGGGGGGTAATCAATGACAGGGGGGTGATCAGGGAGTCTATATGGGGTGATCACCACAGTCATTGATCATGCCCCTGTAAGGCTTCATTCAGACGTCCGGATGCGTTTTGCGGATCCGATCCATCTATCAGTGGATCCGTAAAAATCATGCGGACGTCTGAATGGAGCTTTACAGGGGGGTAATCAATGACAGGGGGGTAATCAATGACAGGGGGGTGATCAGGGAGTCTATATGGGGTGATCACCACAGTCATTGATCACGCCCCTGTAAGGCTTCATTCAGACGTCCGGATGCGTTTTGCGGATCCGATCCATCTATCAGTGGATCCGTAAAAATCATGCAGACGTCTGAATGGAGCTTTACAGGGGGGTAATCAATGACAGGGGGGTGATCAGGCAGTCTATATGGGGTGATCACCACAGTCATTGATCACGCCCCTGTAAGGCTTCATTCAGACGTCCGGATGCGTTTTGCGGATCCGATCCATCTATCAGTGCATCCGTAAAAATCATGCGGACATCTGAATGGAGCTTTACGGGGGGGTAATCAATGACAGGGGGGTGATCACCACAGTCATTGATCATGCCCCTGTAAGGCTTCATTCAGACGTCCGGATGCGTTTTGCGGATCCGATCCATCTATCAGTGCATCCGTAAAAATCATGCGGACATCTGAATGGAGCTTTACAGGGGGGTGATCAGGGAGTCTATATGGGGTGATCACCACAGTCATTGATCATGCCCCTGTAAGGCTTCATTCAGACGTCCGGATGCGTTTTGCGGATCCGATCCATCTATCAGTGCATCCGTAAAAATCATGCGGACATCTGAATGGAGCTTTACAGGGGGTTGATCAATGACAGGGGTGTAATCAATGACAGGGGGGTGATCAGGGAGTCTATATGGGGTGATCACCACAGTCATTGATCATGCCCCTGTAAGGCTCCATTCAGACGTCCGTATGCGTTTTGCGGATCCGATCCATCTATCAGTGGATCCGTAAAAATCATGCGGACGTCTGAATGGAGCTTTACAGGGGGGTAATCAATGACAGGGGGGTAATCAATGACAGGGGGGTGATCAGGGAGTCTATATGGGGTGATCACCACAGTCATTGATCACGCCCCTGTAAGGCTTCATTCAGACGTCCGGATGCGTTTTGCGGATCCGATCCATCTATCAGTGGATCCGTAAAAATCATGCGGACGTCTGAATGGAGCTTTACAGGGGGGTGATCAATGACAGGGGGGTGATCAGGGAGTCTATATGGGGTGATCAGGGGCTAATAAGGGGTTAATAAGTGACGGGGGGGGTGTAGTGTAGTGGTGCTTGGTGCTACTTTACTGAGCTACCTGTGTCCTCTGGTGGTCGATCCAAACAAAGGGGACCACCAGAGGACCAGGTAGCAGGTATATTAGACGCTGTTATCAAAACAGCGTCTAATATACCTGTTAGGGGTTAAAAAAAACACATCTCCAGCCTGCCAGCGAACGATCGCCGCTGGCAGGCTGGAGATCCACTCGCTTACCTTCCGATCCTGTGAGCCCGCGCGCCTGTGTGCGCGCGTTCACAGGAAATCTCGGCTCACGCGAGATGACGCCTATTGGCGTTAGCGTAGCCTGGGGGAGCCGCCGCAATGACGCCTTTCGGCGTTAGCGTGGCGGCAAGCGGTTAAAGAGGACCTTTCACCAGAATAAAACATCTAAACTAACTATACAGACGTGTAGAGCGGCGCCCAGGGATCCCCCTGCACTTACTGTTACACCTGGGCGCCGCTCCGTTCTCTCGGTATAGCCTCCGGTATCTTCATAGTTAGGCTCCACCCAGGGGAACCTGCCGGCGTCTCATTTTCCCATGCTGTAGCGCTGGCCAATCGCAGCGCTCAGCTCATAGCCTGAGAGGTTTTCTTTTCTCTCAGGCTATGAGCTGAGCGCTGCGATTGGCCAGCGCTACAGCATGGGAGAATGAGACGCCGGCAGGTTCCCCTGGGTGGAGCCTAACTATTAAGATACCGGAGGCTATAACCGGAGAACGGAGCGGCGTCCAGGTATAACAGTAAGTGCAGGGGGGTCCCTGGGCGCCGCTCTCCGTGTCTGTATAGTTAGTTTAGATGTTTTATTCTGGTGAAAGGTCCTCTTTAATCGTTTACTTACAGTCCCTGGCTGTCAGTAATGTGACCTTGCACGCAGCCTGCTTCTGCGTCCTCCGTCAGACCATGCCTAGCAACCCTATTTTAAGCACAGGTAAAAGTAGGCAGTACAGGGAACAAAACTGTGGAATTAAGGGGTAATTGAATACACAGTGAAAAGTTGAAATAGGGCCACCATGGTGATATTAATCACCACAATCCAATACAAAAAAAAAATAAAATATGACAGTTATACTTTAACTTTGCATAAACTTAATGTATTTATGAATAAAAAAAATCTGACAAATCTCAAAACACTGAGGCAGCAAACTATAGCAAACAGTAAACGTAGCAGCACCCTGCTCCAAGTAAAAAGACAAATGCAAACACTGGAAACATGGATTAGGCTACATGCACACGAACGTTGTTTGTTTCCGTTCCGTTGAATTTTTTTGCGGATAGGATGCGGACCCATTCGTTTCAATGGGTCCGCAAAAAATGTGGACAGCACACCGTGTTATCCGCATCTGTATGTCCGTTCCGTAGCCCCGAAAAAAAAAAAAAAAAAAAAAGAACATGTCCTATTCTTGTCCGTTTTAGGCATTGTTACAATGGATCCGCAAAAAAGCAAAAAAAAAAAAAAACGGATGGCAAAACACATACGGTCGTGTGCATGTAGCCTTACTCTGAATTGCATTACTTCCATACTTACTATATAAAGAGATTTGAAGCTTTAAGGCCTCATGCACACTACCGTTGTGCGTTTTGCGCTCCACAAACCACGGATCCGCAAAACACGGATGGCGTCCCTGTGCGTTCCGCCCCAAGCTGAACTCATGCACAAGGGCCCATGAGCCTTTAGTTACACCCCTGGCCATGCACCATAATGTGCAACTTTTTTACACCACAATATAAAGTAAAAGATTAGCTTCAAGAAATGTCCCTCATAGTGTTTGCTTGCTTTTTCTTGTCAGCCATGGTAGCATGTACCTGTACTTTATTATATATTGTTTGGAGATGCTGGTCTAATTTCATTTCTTGCAAAATTTGTGTCAGTCTGAAAACTTTTGGCCATAACCGTATGTCACAATTGATAGTAACTATACAAAACTGTAGTGTATCAGCGCTACTAACCTCATTGAGGTCTGCCCGTGGTATTAACTTTTCTGCAGGTCTATTAATTTAAGGATGGAAATTGCCCTATTTTAGTACAGCATCTCGCTATCTCTCCTGCTTATGTGAGACAAAGCTACGACAGCCCGAGTGATGATAGCTATGATGCCATTTCATTATAGTCGTCTACTTCATATATAGGTTGGGCCGTGTTCATATGTTTTTGTTCCAAGTTTAATGTATGCACATAACATATACGTCAAAGAGATGCCTCTAATGGGTGCCGTACAGTGGCGTCCATCATCATAGGGTTCCACAGTAAAAAAAAAAAAAAAAATGTATCCGATAATGTATACTTTTTTTTGCTGGACTTTGCAGGATGGAAAAGCATAGTCTACTATGTAGGGCTGGGCGATATAGAGGATATAAATTTGGCCAACGATAGAGATTTTGTCTATATCGCCCTACCGCGATAGAACATGGCGCGCACAGCTCTCGGCACACACCATATTATCCTGAGTCGGCACAGTGGAGAAGGAGTCCCTCGCTTTTCACTGTGTGCGGCTGCCGCTGACCACCAATGAGAACAGAGAGGAGCAGGAGGGGAGGGACTGTGGCCACTGCGCCACCAATGAATATAGTTAATGCTTGAATACAAACGTAGCCTGCGTGTGCTGGCCATATCCCATACCTGGCCTCAGGTCCTGAGGGGTTAATTGCGGCGGATTGCAGCACGCAGTCACAGAGGCCAGGTATGGGATATGGCTGACACCCACAGCCTACGTTTGTATTCAAGCATTAACTAAATTCATTGGCGGCGCAGTGGCCAAAGTCCCTCCCTTCTACTCCCCCTCTTCTCAGTATAAATTGCAGCCCCCGCCCCCAATGCAGTGCCTGGACCCTGGCTGCCATGGTAAGCTCCCTGCTGCCGTGTGCACAAAGCACAGGGCAGCAGGGAGTGTGTAAAGTCCTATTCACCCTGATAGAGCTCTATTAGGGTGCATAGGACAATGGTTCTATCCGTTCTAATAGTTAGTAAATAAAAAGTTAAAAAATAAAAATAAATGACCCTGCCCCCCCCTCTCAAAATATGGAAAATAATATATTGCGTTATATCGCAATATAGATTTTAGGCCATATCGCCCATTCCTAGTACTATGCTTCTGAATCCTTTTTTCCCGTAACGTATATATGTTACATGTGAGGCAAAAACAAATCAAATGAATAGCCCCTTAGGCATCCAACATGAGACTCAATGTGTTGAATGAACAGGCAATGATTTCTCTAAAGGGGTATTCCCACCTGAGACAATGCGGGCATATCCTAGTCTGATAGAGGTGGGACCTGCACCTACACCAAGAACTGAGCGAGGTAGGTGGCGGCCGGAGGAACACAGGTTTTCTGGGGTTGGCCACCACCAAGCGCTCTACCCGTAGTACTGAATGGGAGCGCACCCTGCTTGTGAAGCTACCGCTCCCATTCATTTCTAAGGGGCCCACAAAGGTGGGACCTGCACTTATCAAACAATGGGGACATATTCTAGCGATATGCCTCATCGTCTGGGATGGGGAAAACCCTCACACAAACTTTTATTCTTCACTTGAGTCACATGACCATTTGTCATACTCCAAAGTGAGCAAGTCACTGCGGTAGCTAGCCATTGCTGGCCGCAGCATCAAAGTGGAACTATAAATCCCCGTAGATCAGCAGACCACGCCAGGAAGCAGGTAAGTATGCCAAATGCCCAAAGATAGAATAAAAATGTGAGGGGTGTACTCACTTTTGCAAGTATATATTATTTGTGTGTATATTAGGGTTGTTTCTATACCAAAATTTTGATTCAGTTTCGATACCATAAAAAAGCCGCGTGCATTCCGCATTTTATGGAACGTCTGGCCCATACTCGAACAGTCCTATCCTATTTTTTTGGGGGACAAGGTGACAAAAAAATAAAAAAATTGCGAATCGTGCAGTTTTTCTTTTTTTTTTTTTCCTTTTACAGCGTTCACCGCATAGCAGATATTTTTAAATATTTTAATAGTTTGGACTTTTCAGACGTGGCGATATGTAATATTTTATTTATTGTTTATATATTTTATATGTAAAATTGGGAAAGGGGATGATTTATACTTAATATTTTGGTGTGTTTTTTTTTTTTTTACAGTTTATTTAATATTTATTTCCCCCCTTAGGGGCTAGAACCTGGGATATTTTCATCCCTTGTCCTATTCGCCCTAATAGAGCTCTATTAGGGTGAATAGGACTTTACAATGTCCCTGCTGCCCTGTACATAGTACACACAGCAGCAGAGAGATTACCATGGCAGCCAGGGCTTCAGTAGCGTCCTGGCTGCCATGGTAACTGATCGGAGTCCCGCAATTACACTGCTGGGGCTCCGATCAGAAGCTGCCACCAATGATAATTAACGTTTAATATACAAATACAGCCCGCGGCAGAAACACATTGCCAGCACCCTGTCTCTGACAGGGCGCTGAGATCAGTGGCAGTTAACCCCTCAGGTGCGGCACCTGAGGGGTTAATTGCCGTGGGTTGGCAGCGCCCTGTCAGAGACAGGGTTCCGGCAATGTGTTTCTGCCGCCGCCTGCATTTGTAATGTATTAAACGTTAGTTATTATTGGTGGCGAAAAGTATCGATTGGGTATCGAAAGTTCGATACCTGAAACCTTAGTGTGTGTAACGAAACAGCATCATATCTATTGTCACCCGGACGGTCATAGTTTTGTCCCGCATGAGCAGAAAAGACATTGAGACGTCTGACTACAGAAGGGACAGCATGTGTTAATGAAATACAGAAGCGATGTGAAATTAAGAGAAATATGGACCTGCAAAAAAGTTAATACCACAGGGAGACCTCAGAGAGGTAAGAAGTGCTGATCCAGTACAGTTCGGTATAGTTACTTACTGTTCTGTTATTATGCACAACAGAGTTTCAAAACATTTTAAACATTGTAAAGAACTGAAAATGGTCATTTGTTGAATTTGAAGCATTAAGAATCCATTCATACGGTCTTTTGAATGCACCCTAAATCCGATGAACTTGTCTGGCAGAAACCTTCCCCATCATACCTTTATATGCACAAACCCCTCTGTGCTCCGAATCAGCCACAAATCTCTTCACAAGTACTGTGATCACAGTTAAAGTTAACTGCCTTTCTATTTTTATTTGTGTGATGTATAGGGGCAGTGATACTGACCATTTTTGTAAAATACTTTAATTACTGAAATCATATATTTCTATTAGAAAAATTGCTCTAAAGTGGCCCATTTTGAGCCTTAACAACGCTCCTCTGTCTTCTGTTTACATAACAGCGGAGACACGCTCCACACTGACTGTGCTATGTAAGCAGAAGACAGAGGAGCGTTGCTAAGGCTCAAAATGGGCCACTTTAGAGAAATTTTTCTAATAGAAATATATGATTTCAGTAATTAAAGTATTTTACAAAAATGGTCAGCATCAATGCCCCTGTACATTACACAAATAAAAATAAAACGGCAATTACACTTTAACCACCTCCCGACCGCCTAACGCACGGATGCGTCCGGAAGGTGGTTGATTCATTCCTCCTGGACGCATCCGTGCGTCATCTCGCGAGACGCGAGATTTCGGTCACAGCCGGCCCGCACATGCGCATCGCGGGCCGGCAAAAGTTAGATGAGTATTTCGTCAGCAACCTGCCAGCCAATGATCGTCGCTGGCAGGTTGCTGATTTTTAAAAAATCGAATCAAAAGCCATATAACACCTTATATTGATAAATATAAGGTGTTAAATGGCTTGACTGCTCCTCTGCAGGTCCTTTTCGTCGGTTGGTTCCAGCAGAGGAGCAGACATCACTGTGAGTACCCACCAAACACTGCACTTAGCCCCAGATCACCCTCCATCACCCCCATCACCCGAATTAACCCCTTGATCGCCCCCTGTCAATCACCTAGTGAAAGGGAAAAAAATTAGGTTTAGGTTAGTTTAGGTCCCTTGGTTAGGTAGTTAGCGCCCAGCCCACCGCACCGCAGTCACTTATTCGCTGATTAGCGTTTCGCTAATCAGCATTTGTACTTTTATAGTATCTTTAAGTGATCAAAACTGATCACAGTCAGATCTATAATTGTATTAGTGTCACCTTAGTTCGCCCTCCACCCAAAACGCAGTGTTTGCCCGATCAGGCCTGATCGGTCGCCCACACGTGCGTTCACCCACACCAGCCCTGCCGCAGTGACAAAAAATTATTATTTTTTGATCACTGCACAATCACTTTCCAAGCTCTGCGGCGATAAAAAAAAAATCAGTTTTAATATTTTTTATCAACCGCAGCGGCCTCTGGTACTTCGCTAGCCTCCCCTTTGTAAGACAGGCTTGCTTTTTTTCTTGGGTAGTCTCAGGGAATACCCCTAAATTTAGTAGTCCAAAATGTCAAACACGGGGTATTCTTCTGAAGAGGCCTACAGGATTCTGACCCAGTCGGATGAGGAATGGGAACCCTCATCTGATGAATCTAGCGGGTCAGAATATGAACCTGTAGAAAGCAGTGGCACTCTGACCCAAAGTTCGGACGAGGAGGTTGAGGACCCTGATAGCACCAGGCGTACCTGGCCCCGTGTCGCTAGACCACAGGTTGTGCAGGATCCGTTTCAAGGGCAGCACAGTGGGGCTGGCGCTGTCGGATTACGTGGTGAGGCATACACGCATACACGTGGTGAGGCATACACCTTCCAGAATAGAAGATGAAGCTGGTACGGTGGCACGTGCAGTAGTTACCCCGTCGCAGCCACCACAAAGACAGGCCCGTAGAGCCCCTAGAGTCCCTGAGGTGCTGGCAAACCCTGATTGGCAGTCACCAACTTCAGCTGCACCTGTAGTTCCCCCTTTCACCGCCCAGTCTGGAGTTCGGGTTGAGACAGCTCAGATCGGTTCGGCCCTGGGATTTTTTGAGCTGTTCTTGACTGCAGAGCTCTTGGACTTAGTTGTGGCAGAAACAAATCGGTATGCCACTCAATTTATAGCCGCCAACCCGGGAAGCTTTTATGCCCAGCCTTTCCGGTGGAAACCAGTCCAAGTTTCCGAAATTAAAATTTTTCTGGGCCTTCTCCTCAACATGGGTCTAACTAAAAAGCATGAATTGCGGTCATATTGGTCCACGAACCCGATTCATCACATGCCCATGTTCTCTGCTGCTATGTCCAGGACACGTTTTGAGACCATCCTGCGCTTCCTGCACTTTAGCGACAACAGCACCTCTCGTCCCAGAGGCCACCCAGCTTTTGACCGGCTCCACAAAATTCGGCCCCTCATAGACCACTTCAACCAGAATTTTGCAGATTTGTATACCCCTGAGCAAAACATCTGCATAGACGAGTCCCTAATACATTTTACCGGGCGCCTTGGCTTCAAACAATACATCCCAAGCAAGCGTGCCCGGTATGGGGTCAAATTGTATAAGCTCTGTGAAAGGGCCACAGGCTATACCCACAAATTTCGGATCTATGAGGGAAAAGATCAGACCCTGGAGCCGGTCGGTTGCCCTGACTACCTGGGGAGCAGTGGGAAGACAGTCTGGGACTTGGTGTCACCCTTATTTGGCAAGGGGTACCATCTTTATGTGGACAATTTTTACACAAGTGTGCCCCTCTTCAGGCATTAGTTCCTAGAACAGATTGGCTGCTGTGGCACCGTGCGACCTAGTCGCCGGGGCTTCCCCCAACGGCTCGTTACCACCCGTCTTGCAAGGGGGGAGAGGGCTGCCTTGTGTAACCAAGAACTGCTCGCGGTGAAATGGAGAGACAAGCGTGACGTTTACATGCTCTCCTCCATTCACGCAGACACGACAATACAAATAGAACGGGCAACCCGTGTCATTGAAAAGCCCCTCTCAGTCCACGACTATAATGTGCTCATGGGAGGGGTGGACTTCAATGACCAGATGTTGGCTCCAAATTTAGTTTCCCGACGCTGGTATAAGAAGGTGTCTGTATATTTGATTCAATTGGCTGCCTATAATAGTTTTGTTCTCTACAGTAAGGCTGGGAGAACAGGATCCTTCCTCAAATTTCAGGAAGAGATCATCGAGAACCTCCTGTATCCAGAAGGTTCCGTGGCCCCATCCACCAGTGTAGTGAGCCATCTACACGAGCGACATTTCCCCAATGTCGATGCTGGTACCTCAACCCAACCGTCACCTCGAAAAAGATGTCGTGTCTGTAGGAGGAGTGGAATAAGGCGTGACACCCGCTATTTCTGTCCTGACTGTCCTGACCACCCTGCCCTATGCTTAGGGGAGTGTTTCCGGAAGTACCACACACAGGTAAACTTAGCATAGGGATTGCATCTCACAGGACAGGCACACAGGGCTATTAGGGCCCTTTCTCTCACAGCTGCTGCAAACCTCTCCTTTCACCTGGGATAAAGTGCATAACGTACTTCGCCACATCTTTGGGCGATTTGCGCTTTGCACATTGTCCCATGGGGAAGGAGAGGTTTGTTCTATAAAGGTAAAAAAATAAAATAATTAACGGTAAGTAAAAAAGTTAACGTTCAGTTGAAAAAGTTAAAGTTTATATGTTCCGTTCAAATTTTATTATAAAGTTAATAAATTTATTGCGTTGCGGCCTGGTTTTTTCTTTTTTGTTTTGTTTTTTTTACCTTCCAGGTGGACCAACCGATCGACTAGCTGCAGCACTGATGTGCATTCTGACAGAAGCATTGCGCTGCTGTCAGATTACACAAAAGTCGGTGTATGCGGCACTGCAAGACGAGATTTCTCCTCTGCAGTAAAAGATACGTTTGCCGAGGCATATGAGCTGAGGAGGTGGCGGTGTTCATATACTTTGGCAAACACTTTGTATATATATAAAAAAAAAAATCCCGGCAATGATTTATTCATCCACATCGATTGATGTGAATGGAGAAATCTGGTTTGCCAGGGCATACGAGCTAAGTGGGTATGGATGTTGGGCGGAGCTCCTATGTCCTGGCAGACGCCTTTCCACTCCTTTTTTTTTTTGGGCAGAGATTTTTTCATCCACATTGATCGATGCGAATGAAGAAATCTGTGCCGTTCATTTTTTCTTTCAGCCCAGAGGCTGAACGAAAAAAAAAATAATATCTCATTACCCGTATGCTCAATATAAGGAGAATAGCAGAAACTCCTAATGCTGGCCATACATGTAATGATTGCGGAGACCCTCAAATGCCAGGGCAGTACAAACACCCCACAAATGACCCCATTTCGGAAAGACACCCCAAGGTATTCGCTGAGGGGCATATTGAGTCCATGAAAGATTGAAATTTTTGTCCCAAGTTAGTGGAAAGGGAGACTTTGTGAGAAAAAACAAAAAAAATATCAATTTCCGATAACTTGTGGCAAAAAGAAATATATTCTATGAACTCGCCATGCCCCTCATTGAATACCTTGGGGTGTCTTCTTTCCAAAATGGGGTCACATGTGGGGTATTTTTTCTGCCCTGGCATTTTAGGGGCCCCAAAGCGTGAGAAGAAGTCTGGTATCCAAATGTCTAAAAATGCCCTCCTAAAAGGAATGTGGGCCCCTTTGCGCATCTAGGCTGCAAAAAAGTGTCACACATCTGGTATCGCCGTACTCAGGAGAAGTTGGTGAATGTGTTTTGGGGTGTCATTTTACATATACCCATGCTGGGTGAGATAAATATATTGGTCAAATGCCAACTTTGTATAAAAAAATGGGAAAAGTTGTCTTTTGCCAAGATATTTCTCTCACCCAGCATGGGTATATGTAAAATGACACCCCAAAACACATTGCCCAACTTCTCCTGAGTACGGAGATACCACATGTGTGACACTTTTTTGCAGCCTAGGTGGGCAAAGGGGCCCACATTCCAAAGAGCACCTTTCGGATTTCACCAGCCATTTTTTACAGATTTTGATTTCAAACTACTTACCACACATTAGGGCCCCTAGAATGCCAGGGCAGTATAACTACCCCACAAGTGACCCCATTTTGGAAAGAAGACACCCCAAGGTATTCGCTGATGGGCATAGTGAGTTCATAGAAGTTTTTATTTTTTGTCACAAGTTAGTGGAATATGAGACTTTGTAAGAAAAAAAAAAAATCATAATTTTCCGCTAAATTGTGACAAAAAATAAAAAGTTCTATGAACTCACTATGCCCATCAGCGAATACCTTAGGGTGTCTACTTTCCGAAATGGGGTCATTTGTGGGGTGTTTGTACTGCCTGGGCATTGTAGAACCTCAGGAAACATGACAGGTGCTCAGAAAGTCAGAGCTGCTTCAAAAAGCGGAAATTCACATTTTTGTACCATAGTTTGCAAACGCTATAACTTTTACCCAAACCATTTTTTTTTTACCCAAACATTTTTTTTTTATCAAAGACATGTAGAACAATAAATTTAGAGAAAACTTTATATATGGATGTCGTTTTTTTTGCAAAATTTTACAACTGAAAGTGAAAAATGTCATTTTTTTGCAAAAAAAATCGTTAAATTTCGATTAATAACAAAAAAAGTAAAAATGTCAGCAGCAATGAAATACCACCAAATGAAAGCTCTATTAGTGAGAAGAAAAGGAGGTAAAATTCATTTGGGTGGTAAGTTGCATGACCGAGCAATAAACGGTGAAAGTACTGTAGGTCAGAAGTGTAAAAAGTGGCCTGGTCATTAAGGGTGTTTAAGCTAGGGGAGCTGAGGTGGTTAAGTTCTCGTGAAATATCTAATGTTTTCATACCTTGTCCAAGGCATTGCACTACTTGACACTTTTCGTCAATAGAGAGATCCTTTTTCTTTCTCATTTTGCTTGAATCCTGTGGCCTGTTGAATTATGTCGAACCTCCTTCTTGAGTAGTTTTCCTTTCCAGTTATTAGATCCTTCATAGGATCTCAATACCGGAGGAAAACGCTTCATTTCCAGTTATTAGATCCTTCATAGGATCTCAATACCAGAGGAAAACACTTCAGTTTTACATAGCAACATAGTACATAAGGCTGAAAAATGACATTTGTCCATCCAGTTCGGCCTGTCATCCTGCAAGTTGATCCAGAGGAAGGCAAAAAAAAAAAAAACCCTGTGAGGTAGAAGCCCATTTTCCTCACTTTAGAGGAATAAAAAAATTCCTTCCCGACTCCAATCCGGCAATCAGAATAACTCCCTGGATCAACGACCTCTCTTTAGTAGCTATAGCCTGTAATATTATTACGCTCCAGAAATACATCCAGGCCCCTCTTGAATTCCTTTATTGTACTCACCATCACCACCTCCTCAGGCAGAGAGTTCCATAGTCTCACAGTTTTGTCCCCATTTATTGTCAATGGGAACAAAACTGAACAGAACGGAATGCACACTGTTCTGTTTGGTTGCGTTCCCATACCGGACAGATTTTTCTGTCCGGCATGGGATGCGGAGCAAGACGGATCCATCATGAAACACAATCTAAGTCAATGATGCCTGATCCGTTTTCTTGGACACAAAAAAAAACAGATCCAGCACCCAGTGACTTATAATGGTTTTAGTGCCGGATCCATCATAGCCATTTTAGAGATAATACAACCGGATCTGTTCAGAACAGATGCTGTCGGTTCTATTATCCTAAGGCCTCTTGAACACGAAGATGTGAGCCCCCTGGCCGTGCTGCAATGCATGAACACCGACCGTGGGGCAGCCGCAGCGGATCGCGGACCCATTCACTTTAATGGGTCCGTGATCTGCCCGTTCTGCAAAAAGATAGGACATGTTCTATCTTTTTGCGGAACGCAAGTACGGGACAAAACCCCATGGAAGCACTCCGTAGTGCTTCCGTAGGGTTCCGTTCCGCATATCCGGATTTGCGGACCCACTGAAGTGAATGGGTCCGCTTCCGTGATGCGGAATGCCAACGGAACCGCGCCTGTGTATTACGGATCCGCAAAAGTGGTCCGCAATACGGCAACGGACAGCACACGTTCGTGTGAAGGAGGCCTAATTATCACAGGTGTTTGAGATTGATTTCAGTGATCCAAAGAGCCCGGACTATAAATGAAAAGCAAAAAAATTACATTTTTATGACACTTAAATCCAATTTGGATAATCATTTGGAGCACGGTGTACAGAGCCAGTAGTGTTTACAATGTCAGATAGGTCATCAATACTGAACCTCTGGAAAAGACTGCTTATTCTGACACAATCATCTCACTGGACATGTCAGGTCTTCTTTATTTACAGAATGTTGGTGAAGGTGGGGGGGGGGGGGTGATAATACCTATTGTTGCTTATTTGGAAATGCCATAAAAATTTAATTAGAATTGTATTGAGTTACAAAAATGATCTGTCACAGAGGTCAATAAGAAATAAGTGAATGTGACAGCGCTTGCGTGTTGGCTGGTGATGCTCAAAAGTTCAAGACTGTATATACTGCAGTGCCACCTGCAGGATCCAGAAAGCTACTACAGGCAGTCTCTCTGTCTCTCACAAGATAGTATGCAGTAGGCTCACATGTTCCCTCTAGTGGCAGCTGCAGGTAGCCATAGCATTATCTTATACACTCACCTAAAGAATTATTAGGAACACCTGTTCTATTTCTCATTAATGCAATTATCTAGTCAACCAATCACATGGCAGTTGCTTCAATGCATTTAGAGGGGTGGTCCTGGTCAAGACAATCTCCTGAACTCCAAACTGAATGTCAGAATGGGAAAGAAAGGTGATTTAAGCAATTTTGAGCGTGGCATGGTTGTTGGTGCCAGACGGGCCGGTCTGAGTATTTCACAATCTGCTCAGTTACTGGGATTTTCACGCACAACCATTTCTAGGGTTTACAAAGAATGGTGTGAAAAGGGAAAAACATCCAGTATGCGGCAGTCCTGTGGGCAAAAATGCCTTGTGGATGCTAGAGGTCAGAGGAGAATGGGCCGACTGATTCAAGCTGATAGAAGAGCAATGTTGACTGAAATAACCACTCGTTACAACCGAGGTATGCAGCAAAGCATTTGTGAAGCCACAACACGCACAACCTTGAGGCGGATGGGCTACATCAGCAGAAGACCCCACCGGGTACCACTCATCTCCACTACAAAAATAGGAAAAAGAGGCTACAATTTGCACGAGCTCACCAAAATTGGACTGTTGAAGACTGGAAAAATGTTGCCTGGTCTGATGAGTCTCGATTTCTGTTGAGACATTCAAATGGTAGAGTCCGAATTTGGCGTAAACAGAATGAGAACATGTATCCATCCTCTGATGGCTACTTCCAGCAGGATAATGCACCATGTCACAAAGCTCGAATCATTTCAAATTGGTTTCTTGAACATGACAATGAGTTCACTGTACTAAAATGGCCCCCACAGTCACCAGATCTCAACCCAATAGAGCATCTTTGGGATGTGGTGGAACGGGAGCTTTGTGCCCTGGATGTGCATCCCTCAAATCTCCATCAACTGCAAGATGCTATCCTATCAATATGGGCCAACATTTCTAAAGAATGCTATCAGCACCTTGTTGAATCAATGCCACGTAGAATTAAGGCAGTTCTGAAGGCAAAAGGGGGTCCAACACCGTATTAGTATGGTGTTCCTAATAATTCTTTGGGCTGAGTGTACATCTATGTTGTTGCAGAGGATTTGGAGCTCTGTATCACAAAACAAAGCTTTGACTGCTGTATGTATATAATGTGAAATAAGTTAGAACAGAACTTTGAACTTGTAAGAGGAATGATAAATAAAAAAGGTAGAAATTCACTTTAACCCCTTAAAGGCGCATTCCCATCACAGTCAATCGGTGCATATCACTAGGATATGCCCCCATTGTCTGATAGGTGTGGGTCCCAGAGAACGAAGCGGGGAGAGCTGGAGGCCACCACCAAGCGCTGCACCCATACAAGTGAATGGGAGCGCACCGGACATGCCCGGCCCCCGCTCCCATTCATTTCTATTCATTTCGGCAGCCCCACAGAGATGAATAGAGGGCACACTGCGCATGCTACTTTCCCCACTCCGTTCTCCATGTAGGTGCTGGTCCCAGAGGTGGGACCCGCACCTATCAGTCAATGGTGGCATATCCTAGCGATATGCCCCCATTGTCTGATGGCAAAACCGAGGCCTATTTTCATTCTTGCATTTTCCCTTGCCACGTTCCAGTAACCATAACTTTTTTAATTTTTCCATTCACATAGCTATATGAGGGCTTTTTTTTGCGGGACAAGATGCATTTTTTGCCACCATTTACTTTACCTTATCTCGTATTGGAAAAAGGGAAACAAATTCTGTGTGTGACAAAATAAAAAAAATATTAAAAAAATAGAATTCCACCAAGGTTTTTGGGGTTTTGACATCACAGCATTCACTGTGTGCTAAAAATGACCTGACATCCTTATACTGCAGCTCAATACGAATGTGGCGATATGAAACTTGTATAGGTTTTTTATTTTACTTTTTAAAAAACAAAAACCTTGTAAAAAAAAAAAAAATAATCTACATTTTCTTTGCATTGCCATATTCTGACAGCCATAACTTTTTTATATTTCGGTCTACTGAGCTGTATGAGGGCTTGTTTTTTTTGCATAACTACCGTATTTTTCGCCCTATAAGACGCATTTTTCTATTAAATGGCAGTGCGTCTTATGGGGCGAATGCTTCCCTTTAACACGGATACATCGCCAACCGTAATGTATCAGCGGGGAGGGAAGAGGGGCAGGGGGCCGGTAACTGATATTAGAATGGCAGCGGGGCCCGGTGCAGTCAATATATTCTATTACACCGGGCCCCGCTCACTGTAGTATTCATATCTAACGTGTAGGCATGGGCGCTTTGTTAAACTATAGCAATTATTTGCAGCAGTAGAGAAATCCATTGTAGTACTCACTTGAAACTCCCGTAGCAGGCAGTCCGAGCAGCAGCGTAACGTCACGCACCTGCTCCACCAGCTTCATTCAAAAAGAGGGAGGAGCAGGCGCGTGATGTAATGAGTGACGTTACGCTGCCGCCCAGCCTGCCTGCTACGGAAATTTCACATACTACAGATTTCTCTACTGCTGCCCCGCTGCCATTCCAATATCAGCTCATACCTGCCGTAGATTTCAGTAATCATTTACTGCAGAATACTGGTATAAATGACATTAATGTGCCGCTGTTCATGCCACTGCCCCTTCTCAGAAAGTACCGACGGTGGAGTACACACAGCACTTGAGCAAACATTTTTGTGAAAAGTACCATTTAAAAAAAGTCGTCAACTGTAAGGTTGGGTTTTTTATGCCGGTTTTCTGGCGTATGGAGAAGATAAATCAAAGACTCCAATGCTACTTTAGTTCGTTGTTTCTCTGATAACTTACTTAGGCTACTTTCACACTTGTGTTGTTAATTCCGGTAATGAGATCCGGCAGAGGATCTCAATACTGGAATTAAACTGATCCGTTTTGATTTTGCACATCAGGATGCATCCGTTCCGTTAGGATGCGGTTGTGTGAAATCAAATCTGAAAAAAACTGATCCGTCACCATTGACTTAGGGCTCATGCACACAAACTTTTTTTGCGTTCAGTATACTGGGCATTTTTTTAGTTCAGTATGCGTTACTTATACTAAACCATTCATTTCAATGGGTCAGCAAAAAAAAAGTGTCTCTGTGTACATTCCGTTTCTGTATTTCCGTTCAAAGATAGAACATGTCCTATTAATTCCTACAAATCATGTTCCGTGGCTCCATTCAAGTCAATGGGTCTGCAAAAAAGAAAACGGAACACATACGGAATGTACTCCGTATGTCTTCTGTATCCGTTCCGTTTTTGCAGAACCATCTATTGAAAATGTTATGCCCAGCCCAATTTTTCCTATGTAATTACTGTATACGCCATACGGAAAAACGAATGGAAAAGCGGAACTGAACCGGAAACACTACTGAAAACAAAAAAAAACAAAAAAACGGATCCGTTAAAAACAGCCCGCAAAACGCCATACAGTCGTGTGCATGAGCCCTTGCATTGTTTTCAGTGCAGGATCTGGTTTATTTTAAGTTTTTATGACCGAACACAAAACCACAGCTTGCAGCGGTTTTGTGTCCACTCTCAAAACGGAATGCTGCCGGAATGGAAGACATCCTGATGCAACCTGAATGGATCACTTAGGCCTCATGCACACAGCCGTTGCCCGGCTGTGGCCGTATTGCTGTGGTTCGCAATATGCGGGCACCGGCCGTATGCTCCCCGCATCACGGATGCGGACCCATTCACTTGAACATGTTCTAATTTTTTGTGGTGTGAACGGATCATGGACCCATTTAAGTTGAATGGGTCTCGATCCCTCCCAGATGCCGCACGGACATTACCTGTGCATTGGGGACCGGAACGGCTGCACAACAGTCGTGTGCATGAGGCCTTACGCTTACTTACACTGCAATGTACCACCAGTTCAAAACCTAAGATTTATTTTCCCATGATACTAGATTACTTGGCTCCTGAAGTATAGTCAATAAAATTTCATCTTGTGATTCATACTTTTCCTTAAAGGGAACCTGTCACCTCCAAAAACCATCCCAAGCCGGCAGCAGTCCCTGAGAGTAGCCAGCAGCGTGTTTGTAACGATCATTTTCTTCCTGCAGGCAGATGAAGCAAAAGCTGTAAAAACGATCTTTAATCCCCTAACCGCGCCCCCTTCCCTGCCCCTTCGCTGATTGACAGCGCTTATGCACGACAGTTCAGCTGGCTTTGCCAAACTGCCGGCTGTCAGTCATAGCGAAGGGGGCGTGGTTACCATGACTTGAAGCAAGGAGGCCGCTGCCCCCATGACTTTAAGCCTGACTAGAGAAGCGCGCCGGCAGGGGATTAAAGAACGGTTTTACAGCTTTTGCTTCATCTGCCTGCAGGAAGAAAATGATCGTTACAAACACGATGCTGGCTACTCTCAGGTACTGCTGCCGGCTTGGGATGGTTTTTGGAGGTGACAGGTTCCCTTTAAGGAAAAGTATGAATCACAAGATGAAATTTTATTAACTATACTTCAGGAGCCAAGTAATCTAGTATCATGGGAAAATAAATCTTAGGTTTTGAACTGGTGTTACATTGCAGTGTAAGTAAGCGTAAGGCCTCATGCACACGACTGTTGTGCAGCCGTTCCGTTTAACCACCTCAGCTCCCCTAGCTTAAACACCCTTAATGACCAGGCCACTTTTTACACTTCTGACCTACACTACTTTCACCGTTTATTGCTCGGTCATGCAACTTACCACCCAAATGAATTTTACCTCCTTTTCTTCTCACTAATAGAGCTTCCATTTGGTGGTATTTCATTGCTGCTGACATTTTTACTTTTTTTGTTATTAATCGAAATTTAACGATTATTTTGCAAAAAAATGACATTTTTCACTTTCAGTTGTAAAATTTTGCAAAAAAAACGACATCCATATATAAAGTTTTCTCTAAATTTATTGTTCTACATGTCTTTGATAAAAAAAAAATGGTTTGGGTAAAAGTTATAGCGTTTACAAACTATGGTACAAAAATGTGAATTTCCGCTTTTTGAAGCAGCTCTGACTTTCTGAGCACCTGTCATGTTTCCTGAGGTTCTACAATGCCCAGACAGTAGAAAAACCCCACAAATGACCCCATTTCGGAAAGTAGACATCCTAAGGTATTCGCTGATGGGAATAGTGAGTTCATAGAACTACTTGTGGGGTAGTTATACTGCCCTGGCATTCTAGGGGCCCTAATGTGTGGTAAGTAGTTTGAAATCAAAATGTGTAAAAAATGGCCAGTGAAATCCGAAAGGTGCTCTTTGGAATGTGGGCCCCTTTGCCCACCTAGGCTGCAAAAAAGTGTCACACATCTGGTATCTCCGTACTCAGGAGAAGTTGGGCAATGTGTTTTGGGGTGTCATTTTACATATACCCATGCTGGGTGAGATAAATATCTTGGTCAAATGCCAACTTTGTATAAAAAAATGGGAAAAGTTGTCTTTTGCCAAGATATTTCTCTCACCCAGCATGGGTATATGTAAAATGACACCCCAAAACACATTGCCCAACTTCTCCTGAGTACGGAGATACCAGATGTGTGACACTTTTTTGCAGCCTAGGTGGGCAAAGGGGCCCACATTCCAAAGAGCACCTTTCGGATTTCACCGGCCATTTTTTACACATTTTGATTTCAAACTACTTACCCCACATTTGGGCCCCTAGAATGCCAGGGCAGTATAACTACCCCACAAGTGACCCCATTTTGGAAAGAAGACACCCCAAGGTATTCGCTGATGGGCATAGTGAGTTCATAGAAGTTTTTATTTTTTGTCACAAGTTAGTGGAATATGAGACTTTGTAAGAAAAAAAAAAATAAAATCATCATTTTCCACTAACTTGTGACAAAAAATAAAAAATTCTAGGAACTCGCCATGCCCCTCACGGAATACCTTGGGGTGTCTTCTTTCCAAAATGGGGTCACTTGTGGGGTAGTTATACTGCCCTGGCATTCTAGGGGCCCAAATGTGTGGTAAGTAGTTTGAAATCAAAATCTGTAAAAAATGGCCAGTGAAATCCGAAAGGTGCTCTTTGGAATGTGGCCCCCTTTGCCCACCTAGGCTGCAAAAAAGTGTCACAGATGTGGTATCTCCGTACTCAGGAGAAGTTGGGCAATGTGTTTTGGGGTGTCATTTTACATATACCCATGCTGGGCGAGAGAAATATCTCGGCAAAAGACAACTTTTCCCATTTTTTTATACAAAGTTGGCATTTGACCAATATATTTATCTCACCCAGCATGGGTATATGTAAAATGACACCCCAAAACACATTGCCCAACTTCTCCTGAGTACGGTGATACCACATGTGTGACACTTTTTTGCAGCCTAGATGCGCAAAGGTGCCCAAATTCCTTTTAGGAGGGCATTTTTAGACATTTGGATCCCAGACTTCTTCTCACGCTTTAGGGTCCCTAAAAAGCCAGGGCAGTATAAATACCCCACATGTGACTCCATTTTGGAAAGAAGACACCCCAAGGTATTCAATGAGGGGCATGGCGAGTTCATAGAAAAAAAAAAATTTTGGCACAAGTTAGCGGAAATTGATTTTTTGGGGTTTTTTCTCACAAAGTCTCCCTTTCCGCTAACTTGAGACAAAAATTTCAATCTTTCATGGACTCAATATGCCCCTCAGCGAATACCTTGGGGTGTCTTCTTTCCAAAATGGTGTTATTTGTGGGGTGTTTGTACTGCCCTGGCATTTGAGGGTCTCCGCAATCATTACATGTATGGCCAGCATTAGGAGTTTCTGCTATTCTCCTTATATTGAGCATACGGGTAATGAGATTTTTTTTTTCCGTTCAGCCTCCGGGCTGAAAGAAAAAAATGAACGGCACAGATTTCTTCATTCGCATCGATCAATGTGGATGAAAAAATCTCTGCCAAAAAAAGAAAAAAGGAGGGGAAAGGCGTCTGCCAGGACATAGGAGCTCTGGCCAACATCCATACCCACTTAGCTCATATGCCCTGGCAAACCAGATTTATCCATTCACATCAATCGATGTGGATGAATAAATCATTGCCGGGATTTTTTTTTTTTTTTTATATATACAAAGTGTTTGCCAAAGCATATGAACACCGCCACCTCCTCAGCTCATATGCCTCGGCAAACGTATCTTTTACTGCAGAGGAGAAATCTCGTCTTGCAGCGCCGCATACACCGACTTGTGTGTAATCTGACAGCAGCGCAATGCTTCTGTCAGAATGCACATCAGTGCTGCAGCTGGTTCATCGGTTGGTCCACCTGGAAGGTAAAAAAAAAAAAAAAAAAAAGAAAAAACCAGGCCGCGACACAATAAATTTTTATTAACTTTATAATAACTTTTGAACAGAACATATAAACTTTTTTTGAACTGAAGTTAACTTTTTTGCTTACTTTTTTTTTTTTTCTTTACCTTTTATAGGACAAACCTCTTCTTCCCCATGGGACAATGTGCAAAGCTTTATCCAAGGTGAAAGGAGAGATTTGCAGCAGCTGTGAGTGTAAGGGCCCTAATAGCCTTGTGTGGCTGTCCTGTGAGATGCAATCCCTATGCTAAGTGTACCTGTGTGTGGTACTTCTGGAAACACTCTCCAAAGCATAGGGCAGGGTGGTCAGGACAGTCAGGACAGAAATAGCGGGTGTCACGCTTTATTCCACTCCTGCTACAGACACGACATCTTTTTCGGGGTGACGGTTGGGTTGAGGTACCAGGAACGACACTGGGGAAATGTCGCTCGTGTAGACGGCTAACTACACTGGTGGATGGGGCCACGGAACCTTCTGGATACAGGAGGTTCTCGATGATCTGTTCCTGAAATTTGAGGAAGGATCGTGTTCTCCCAGCCTTACCGTAGAGAACAAAACTATTGTACAGAGCCAATTGAATTAAATATACAGACACCTTCTTATACCAGCGTCTGGTGCGTCGGGAAACTAAATACGGAGACAACATCTGGTCATTGAAGTCCACCCCTCCCATGAGCAAATTATAGTCGTGGACACAGAGGGGCTTTTCAATGACACGGGTTGCTCGCTCAATTTGGATTGTCGTGTCTGCGTGAATGGAGGAGAGCATGTAAATGTCACGCTTGTCTCTCCATTTCACCGCGAGCAGTTCTTGGTTACACAAGGCAGCCCTCTCCCCCCTTGCAAGACGGGTGGTAACGAGCCGTTGGGGGAAGCCCACGCGACTAGTTCGCGCGGTGCCACAGGCGCCAATCTGTTCTAGAAACAAATGCCTAAAGAGGGCCACACTTGTGTAGAAATTGTCCACATAAAGATGGTACCCCTTGCCAAATAAGGGTGACACCAAGTCCCAGACTGTCTTCCCACTGCTCCCCAGGTAGTCAGGGCAACCGACCGGCTCCAGGGTCTGATCTTTTCCCTCATAGATCTGAAATTTGTGGGTATAGCCTGTGGCCCTTTCACAGAGCTTATACAATTTGACCCCATACTGGGCACGCTTGCTTGGGATGTATTGTTTGAAGCCAAGGCGCCCGGTAAAATGTATTAGGGACTCGTCTACGCAGATGTTTTGCTCTGGGGTATACAAATCTGCAAATTTCAGGTTGAAGTGGTCTATGAGGGGCCGAATTTTGTGGAGCCGGTCAAAAGCTGGGTGGCCTCTGGGACGGGAGGTGGTGTTGTCGCTAAAATGCAGGAAACGCAGGATGGCCTCGAATCGTGCCCTGGACATAGCAGCAGAGAACATGGGCATGTGATGAATCGGGTTCGTGGACCAATATGACCGCAATTCATGCTTTTTGGTTAGACCCATGTTGAGGAGAAGGCCCAGAAAAATTTTAATTTCGGAAACTTGGACTGGTTTCCACCGGAAAGGCTGGGCATAATAGCTTCCCGGGTTGGCGGATATAAATTGTGTGGCATACCGATTTGTCTCTGCCACGACTAAGTCCAAGAGCTCCGCAGTCAAGAACAGCTCAAATAATCCCAGGGCCGAACCGATCTGAGCCGTCTCAACCCGAACTCCAGACTGGGCGGTGAAAGGGGGAACTAATGGTGCGGCTGAAGTTGGTGACTGCCAATCAGGATTTGCCAGCACCTCAGGGACTCTAGGGGCTCTACGGGCCTGTCTGTGCGGTGGCTGCGACGGGGTAACTACTGCACGTGCCACCGTACCAGCTTCAACTGCCCTTCTGGTGCTCGCCACTTCACCATGTTGTACGGCAGTGCTGGTACTAGGTCCAGGGAGGGCTGCGCTGCTGGTGTATGCCTCACCACGTGATCCGACAGCGCCAGCCCCACTCTGCTGCTCTTGAAGCGGATCCTGCGTAACCTGTGGTCTAGCGACACGGGGCCGGGTACGCCTGGTGCTATCAGGGAACTCCACCTCCTCATCCGAACTTTGGGTCAGAGTGCCACTGCTTTCTACAGGTTCATATTCTGACCCGCTAGATTCGTCAGATGAGGGTTCCCATTCCTCATCTGACTGGGTCAGAATCCTGTAGGCCTCTTCAGAAGAATACCCCCTGTTTGACATTTGGACTACTAAATTTAGGGGTATTCCCTGAGACTACCCAAGAAAAAAAGCAAGCCTGTCTTACAAAGGGGAGGCTAGCGAAGTACCGGAGGCCGCTGCGGTTGATAAAAAATATCAAAACTGATTTTTTTATCGCCGCAGCGCTTGGAAAGTGATTGTGCAGTGATCAAAAAAATATATACAATATATACATTTTTTGTCACTGCGGTGGGGCGGGTGTGGGTGAACGCACGTGTGGGCGACCAATCAGGCCTGATCGGGCAAACACTGCGTTTTGGGTGGAGGGCGAACTAAGGTGACACTAATACAATTATAGATCTGACTGTGATCAGTTTTGATCACCTACAGATACTATAAAAGTACAAATGCTGATTAGCGATACGCTAAACAGCGAATAAGTGACTGCGGTGCGGTGGGCTGGGCGCTAAACAATCGCTAAACTACCTAACCAAGGGGCCTAAACTATCCTAAAACCTAACAGTCAATACCAGTGAAAAAAAAAAAGTGACAGATCTCTTTTTTCCTTTCACTAGGTGATTGACAGGGGCGATCAAGGGGTGATCAAGGGGTTAATTCGGGTGATGGGGGTGATCTGGGGCTGAGGTGTAGTGTTGGTGGGTACTCACAGTGATCTCTGCTGGAACCAACCGACGAAAAGGACCAGCAGAGGAGCAGACAAGCCATTTAACACATCATATTTACTAATATGATGTGTTATCTGGCTTATGATTCGTTTTTTTTTTAAATCGCCAACCTGCCAGCCAATGATCGTGGCTGGCAGGCTGGTGACGAACTTGTCCTCTAACTTTTGCCGGCCCGCGATGCGCATGCGCAGGCCGGCTTTGAGCGAAATCTCGCGTCTCGCGAGATGACGAGTATATGCGTGACTCTGCGCAGCGTTGCCGCCTCCGGAACGCGATCCTGCGTTAGGCAGTCTGGAGGCGGTTAAAGGGAGTCTGTCACCTCCATATGGCCATATACAGTGCTTACATGGCTCTGTAGCACACCTATACAGGATTGTAACGGTACCTTTGTTCTTTTCTTTAGACTTGCACCAACAGGAAAAACGAAGTTTAATTCATATACAAATGAGCATTCGCAAGTGCCCAGGGGCGGCGTTCAGTGTGTAGGTGCCCAGGCTGCTCTGCCTTCTTTTCACTTTACTCCTCCCCAGTCTCTGCCTTTGCCCGCCCTCCAAGTTTCTTGCCTCATCGACAGGTCTGGCTGAGGGCATGCGCACTAGGTGAAGCGATGCAGTGCCCACAATGGGCATCCCCAGCCCGGTGAAGCAGTGCACAGGCGTGGGATCTTGGCCGGACCTAGCGATGACGTAAAGTACTTGGAGGGCGGGCAAAGGAAGAGGCTGGGGAGGAGAAAAGTGAAAAGAAGGCAGAGCAGCCTGGGCACCTACACACTGAACGCCGCCCCTGGGCACTTGCGAGTGCTCATTTGCATATGAATTAAACTTAGTTTTTCCTGCTTGTGCAAGTCTAAAGAAGAGAACAAAGGTACCGTTACAATCCTGTATGTGTGTGCTACAGAGCCATGTAAGCACTGTATATGGCCATATGGAGGTGACAGACTCCCTTTAAGGAAGAAGTAAGCTTTTAAAACAACTTCTATTTTTTTCAGTGCTATTTATAGGATATGTGAAACAAAAACCGAAATCTCAATATAGGGTGTCCCAGATTAGATTCCATCTGGCTTTCAAGTACGTAAATCATTAAAAATAAAATGGGGAAAAACAGCCATAATACTAAAAATACTGTATCAATATCTAAATGTAACTTATATAAGCAAACATGGAGTTCAAGACAAAATTGTTATGAATGAGAAGCCACATTTGGAAGTTCGGAAACCCTGCGTTGCATATTTGCAGCTTTATGCTGGTGCAAAAATATCCTAAGCAGCTGGTGAAATGATATTCCATCATTTGGAATAGCGAAGTTATTTGCTGTATGGGAAGAAGATGGCAGAACAAGCTAACACATTGTGCAAGGAAACAAAATGGACACAACACAGAGTAACATGAACCCAATTAGTACCTCAATGGAGAAATAAATGGGATGCAAAGAATTAAAATAACTCCAATTTCCCCATACAGGAACGATGCCACTGCTGTCCACTGAAACGTCATATTAAGGCCTTGAAATCTAGAAAAAGGAAACAGAGGTGTTAAAGGCTCCAATGCTATAGAATTTGTATTTGCGTGTATTTGCATTTTTATTGACAGAACAGTTATAGACCCTGTGAAGTTATTCTGAGCATTAGATGAACCTTGTTACGTGGCACCTACTGCCCAGTCTGCTCCTCCTCCACACCGAGATATGGCAGCCAGACTGGGTGCCTGTGGGTCTATTGGGAGATATTCTTCATTGAACCTCACCTTATTCTGCAGTATGGCAAGGGTTAACCCTCCTTGGGTTCCGTGTGCAGTGGCTTCTGATGTGTTAATCAGCTCTGCTATATATGCTGGGTTGTTTTTCCACTCCCTGCCTGAGCAACAGGTTTAATAGCGTGCTAAAATCTGTAAAGGTGCTATAATCTTCTTGTCTGCCCATGTACCGACTTCTGCTTGATGCCTGGATTCTGGTTCTCTGCTGTCTGACCAGACCCATGTCTGATCACTGTACTGAGCCTGAGCTACCTGCCCTGATCATCGGACTTGTTTCACAGATTTCCACAAAGTCTGCCTGCCCTGACGTCGGCCTGTTACTGACTACAAGTTTAGCCTTTTCCCTTGATGCCCCACACTAGTGTCTCTGACCCCCGTGGGTCAGCAGTCAACTACACTGGGACTACCCCAAGAGGTAGCGGCCTGTCTGCAGCTAAGTCCAGATCCCTGTATAGGGCTTAAAGCGTGAATACTAGGGGACAGCAAGGATAACACCCTTAGGTTTAGCCAAAGGCAAACCGGTTGGTTAACACAGTGGTTCGACACATTGATTTGAACATACCTATTGTAATATGGTACTCCTACTTGACCGTAGCACCAATATATTACAAAAGAGAGGAGTCAAACACCAACCATTAGCTGGGGGGATGCATGGCAGCCTCTTCTTTTACTGTTCAGAGCTGTTCAATTTACATTATGTGAATACAGTACAAACCTTCCTTTTAATTAAGACATTTTTAAATGCTGATAATCTCTCCTCTGTGTAGGTCACCAATATCAGCTGGATGAACGGCTGACACCTGGCATACCATGGCAAAACAACAATGGACAGAGCCTGAAGGAGAATCAGTTGATGTGCAGCTCATCTCCCATTCCCAGCTGACCATGAGGGTGCTGGGTGTTGAACCCTAGTCTGATACTGATGACATATCTGGAGGATAGATCAGCAATATGTAAAAGCTGGAATACCCCTTTAAGGGTCCCATACAGATAAAAGTTGTCCAAAATAGACAATTTTAGGCGACCATTGTTTGAAAAACGAATGCAAAAGATCGTCTGCAATGGCTGCTGACTACTGTCTGCCAAATGTGTGATCTGCAGGGGTTGGGTTTAAAATAAAAGGCCCATGAATCAGAACATAAGGGCTCATGCACACCACTGTATGTATTTTGCGGTTCGCAAAAAATACGGGTGACATCCATGTGCATTCCGTATTTTGCGGAACAGAACAGCCGGCCCCTAATACAGTCCTGATCCAAATTTTAAGACCACTTGAAAAATGGCAAAAAATCATATTTTACATTGTTGGATCTTAACCCCTTAAGGACTCAGCCCTATTTCACCTTAAGGACTGGTCAGATTTGCAAAAAATGCCAAGTGTCACTTTAAGTGCTGATAACTTTAAAACGCTTTGACTTATCCAGGCCATTCTGAGATTGCTTTTTCATCACATATTGTACTTCATGACACTGGTAAAATTAAGTCAAAAAAATTATTTTTTATTTATAAAAAAAAATACCAAATTTACAAAAAATTTGCAAAAAGAAATTGCAAATTTCCAAGTTTCAATTTCTCTACTTCTATAATACATAGTAATACCTCCAAAAATAGTTATTACTTTACATTCCCCATTTTATTTTTTGGGGATGTTACAAGGCTTAGAGTTTAGAAGCAAATCTTGAAATTTTTCAAAAACCCAATTTTTAGGGACCAGTTCAGGTCTGAAGTCACTTAGCGAGGCTTATATAATAGAAACCACCCAAAAATGACCCCATTCTAGAAACTACACCCCTCAAGGTATTCAAAACTGATTTTACAAACGTCATTAACCCTTTAGGTGTTCCACAAGAGTTATTGGCAAATGGAGATGAAATTTCAGAATTTCAATTTTTTGGCAAATTTTCCATTTTAATCCATTTTTCCCAGTAACAAAGCAAGGGTTAACAGCCAAATAAAACTCAATATTTATGGCCCTAGTTCTGTAGTTTACAGAAACACCCCATATGTGGTCGTAAACAGCTGTACAGGCACACGGCAGGGCGCAGAAGGAAAGGAATGCCATACGGTTTTTGGAAGGCAGATTTTTCTTGACTGTTTTTTTTTTACACCATGTCCCATTTGAAGCCCCCCTGATGCACCCCTAGAGTAGAAACTCCAAAAAAAGTGGCCCCATTTTAGAAACTACGGGATAGGGTAGCAGTATTGTTGGTACTAGTTTAGAGTACATATGATTTTTGGTTGCTCCATATTACACTTTTTGTGAGGCAAGATAACAAGAAAAAGCTGTTTTGGCACCGTTTTTATTTTTTGTTATTTACAACATTCATCTGACAGGTTAGATCATGTGATATTTTTATAGACCAGGTTGTCACGGATGCGGCGATACCTAATATGTATACATTTTTTTTATTTATGTAAGTTTTACACAATGATTTCATTTTTGAAGCAAAAAAAAAATCATGATTTAGTGTTTCCATAGTCTGAGAGCCATAATTTTTTAAGTTTTTGGGCGATTACCTTGGGTAGGGTATGATTTTTGTGGGATGAGATGACGGTTTTATTGGCACTATTTTGGGGTGCGTGTGACTTTTTGATCGCTTGCTATTACACTTTTTGTGATGTAAGGTAACAAAAAATGGTTTATTTAGCACAGTTTTTATTTAATCTGAGGGGTTAGGTCATGTGATATTTTTATAGAGCCGGTCGATACGGACGCGGCGATACCTAATATCAGGGCTGTGGAGTCGAAGGCAATTTTGGGTACATGGAGTCGGAAAAAAATGAACCGACTCCGACTTCTACTAAAGTCGGAGATTTAAATTGGAATAAAAAAATAAAAAAATGCAAGTTTAAATGTCCCAATTCACAAAAAGTTATAATTAATTACCGTATTTTTCGCCTTATAAGACGCACCTGCCCATAAGATGCACCTAGGTTTTTGAGGAGGAAAAATAAGAAAAAAAATATTTTTAACCAAAAGGTGTGCTTTTGGTGGGTTTTGAACTAATGGGGGCATCTGTGGGTGGCACTGTTATGGGGGCATCTGTGGGTGGCACTGTTATGGGGGCATCTGTGGGTGGCATCTGAGGATGACATATATAGCATCTTATCTTATGTGTCATCCACAGATCCCCCCCATAACAGTGTCCCTGTGTAGTGAATGGTGGCCGGAATCTGTTTCTGTAATGGCAGCGGGGCCCGATGCCTGCTTCATTCATAAAGTGGGCGGAGCAGGCGTGTGACGTAGTGAGCTATGCTACGAGCGCCCACCCTGACTGCCAAGAAGTTAGTAGTAAGTAGTACAGCGCTAGATTTAAGATGATTGGAATACTTTAAAAATACCCACAAGTTAGATATGATTACCATATACTACAGTGTGCGGGGCCCGGTGTAGTAGAATACAGTGACTGCACCGGGCCCCGCTGCCATTACAGAAACAGATGCCGGCCCCCAGCCCCTCCTCCCTCTCAGCCTATTCACCGGACGGTCGCAGCATTCGCCCCCATAAGACGCACTGCTATTTTCCCCCCACTTTTGTGAAAAATACGGTACTTCTCTACTGTAAGAATAAAGGCCAATGCATGCAGTGCGTCACGTTACCGCAAAACGAACACGTTAAGTGACCATGAAGAAGCATGCTTTTCATATGCTTCACTATATGGCACGCAACGCACAGTTAAGGAGCGGCAATACTTTTACTTTCCATTGTGTTGTGTTCCGATGTTACAGGGAACGCAACGCCCATGTGTAACCTAGCCTCTCACTGATAACTGATTAAGTAAATATGTTTTTTGCAGGACTAGACACTTGCATAAGTGAAGGGAATAAATAGTCAATAGTTCAAGACTGAAGCTGTAAACCATTTGAAAAACTTCTGTCATTCAGCTAAGGCTATAAAAACTTGTAAACTCAGATTGTTAGCTTAAACTTTAAACATGGCTATGGGATTCTCCTAGGGAAATCCTGTTTTACAATAAATGCCCCTTCCCCTGCCCCTTCCTGGATACCCCCACTGCCCGATCTTCAGCAGAAGATCAGCACACAAAGGAGAAGGCAGCGGCTCCTGGCCAGTAGTCCTGTGGTAATGACCTGTATGTTGCCTTTCTTTCCTTCAAGGAATGTATAAAATACATTCGCATATTAAAGACAGAGGAATCGGAAGTACCAAAAACTGAGGAGTCGGAGTCGGACCATTTATCTACCGACTCCACAGCCCTGCCTAATATGTATACTTTTTTTTTATTTATGTAAGTTTTACACAATAATATAATTTTTGAAACAAAAAAAAAAATCATGTTTTAGTGTCTCCACATTCTGAGAGCCATAGTTTTTTCAGTTTTTGGGCGATTATCTTAGGTAGGGTCTCATTTTTTGCGGGATGAGATGACGGTTTGATTGGCACTATTTTGGGGTGCATATGACTTTTATCGCTTGCTATTACACTTTTTGTGATGTAAGGTGACAAAAATGGTTTATTTAGCACCGTTTTTTTTTTGTTTTTTTACGGTGTTCATCTGAGAGGTTAGGTCATGTGATACCAAATATGTACACTTTTTTTTATTTATGTAAATTTTACACAATAGCAGCTTTTTTCAAACAAAAAAAAAAGATGTTTTTGTGTCTCCATATTCTGAGACATAGTTTTTTTATTTTTTGGGCGATTGTCTCATGTAGGGGCTCATTTTTTGCGGGATGAGGTGACTGTTAGATTGGTACTATTTTGGTGGGCAAACGCCTTTTTGATCGCTTGCTGTTGTACTTTTTGTGATGTAAGGTGACAAAAAAAAAGGTTTATTTAGCACAGTTTTTATTTTAATTTTTACGGTGTTTATCTGAGGGGTTAGGTCATGTGATATGTTTATAGAGCTGGTCGATACGGACGTGGCGATACCTAATATGTATACTTCCCCCCCCCCCCCCTATTTTTTACCAATTTTTTTTAACTTTATTTGGGGAAAAATGACGTTTTTGTTTATTTTTACTTGAAACGTAAATTTTTTTGGGGGGGGAAACTTTATTCTTCCAACTTTTTTTTTCACTTTATTTTTTGTCCCACTTTGGGGGGTATATTCCTTTACAATGCATTCCAATACTTCTGTATTGGAATGCATTGGCTGTATGAGTTATACTGTGTGTATTACTCATACAGCTTCCGGGGCCTGTGAGATCCAGGGGGCTGGATCTCACAGGTTCTTCACCGGAAGGCAGCGCGATGCCTTCCTTAGACATCGCGCTGCCTTCCATGCCATCGGGTCCCCCCCACAGCCGCATGGGGACCCGATGGCACCGCCGCCGCAACCGCAGGTAAAGCTGCAAACCGCAGGTCTGAATTGACCTGCGGTTTGCGCCGATCGCCGATACGAGGGGGGTCACATGACCCCCCTTGGCGTTGTGACAGGATGCCCGCTGAATGATTTCAGCGGGCATCCTGTTCCGATTAACCCCCGCCGCGCCCCAATTTAAACCCATGACGTACCGGTACGTCATGGGTCCTTAAGGACTCAGGAAACATGCCGTACCGGTACGTCATGCATCCCTAAGGGGTTAACAAGGTTCCAAGTAGAGCTTCAACATGCAACAAGAAGAAATGGGAGTGAGACAAAACATTTTTTGAGCATTCAATTTAATGAAAACAACGAATAAACTGAAACAGGCTGTTTTTCAGCTGATCAAAAGTTTAGGACAACATGCCTTTAAAAGGCCAAATCTGTGCTAAGATGTGGATTCATTGTCATTTTCTGTCAGGTAGTCACACATTGTGATAGCAAAGGCAAAAAAACTCTCCCTTTTTGAACGTGGTCGGGTTGTTGAACTGCATAAGCAGGGTCTCTCACAGCGCACCATCGCTGCTGAGGTGGGATGCAGTAAGACAGTCATTTGGAATTTCTTAAATGATCCTGAGGGTTATGGAACAAAAAAGTCAAGTGGAAGACCCAAAAAAAAATTTCACCAGCACTGAGCCGGAGGATCCAATTGGCTGTCCGTCAGGACACTGGACGATCCTCGACTCAAACTGACTGCAGCCCCATAACCATCAGACGGCATCTCAGACTGAAGGGCTTCAAAAATAAAAAACGTCTTCAAAGACCTCGTCTCCTTGAATGCCACAGAACTGCTCGTTTGGACTTTGCAAGAGAGCACCAAACATGGGACATTCAAAAGGTGGAAGAAAGTTTTATTCTATGATGAGAAAATATTTTACCTTGATGGTCCTGATGGTTTCCAACGTTACTGGCATGACAAGCAGATCCCACCCGAGATGTTTTCTACGCGCCACAGTGGAGGGGGCGCCATAATGGTCTGGCTCCGGCCGCTGGCTATGTCCAGATGTTGCAGAGAGCATTCCTCATGACTGAGGGCCCTCGTCTGTGTGGTAACGACTGGGTTTTTCAACAGGACAACGCTACAGTACACAATGCCCGCAGGACAAGGGACTTCTTCCAGGAGAATAACATCACTCTTTTGGCCCATCCTGCGTGTTCCCCTGATCTAAATCCAATTGAGAACCTTTGGGGATGGATGGCAAGGGAAGTTTACAAAAATGGACAACAGTTCCAGACAACAGTAGATGGCCTTCGTGCGGCCGTCTTCACCACTTGGAGAAATGTTCCCACTCACCTCATGGAAACGCTTGCATCAAGCATGCCGAAACGAATAAGTGATAAACAATAACGGCGGAGCTACTCATTACTGAGTTCATGTTTAGAAGTTGGATTTCTGTTTTGGGGGGGTTTAGTTCTTTTTTGGAGGTGTGATCCTAAACTTTTGATCAGCTGAAAAACAGCCTGTTTCAGTTTATTCGTTGTTTTCATTAAATTGAATGCTCAAAAAATGTTTTGTCTCACTCCCATTTCTTCTTGTTGCATGTTGAAGCTCTACTTGGAACCTTGTTAAGATCCAACCATGCTAAATATGATTTTTTGCCATTTTACAAGTGGTCTTAAACTTTTGATCAGGACTGTAGAACAGTACTACCCTTGTCCGTAATGCCGACAATAATAGGACATGTTCTGATTTTTTGCAGAACGGACATACGGAAACGGAATGCACACAGAGTAACTTCCATCTTTTTTGTGGACCCAATGACTGGTTCCGCATACGGTCCACAAAAAACCAAAAACAGAACGGACACGGAAAAAAAATACATTTGTGTGCATGAACCATTAATGTCTGTTAAAAACGGATGCAAAAGGGCAAAATGGGTGCACACAGATGTGAAATGGCCATGAAAAACTGCCATTTTGCATATTCGTGTGCATGTAATCTTTAGGCCACATGCACACAACCGTGGTTTGGGTCCACATCCCAACCGGATTTTTTTGCAGGTCAGATGCAGACACAGTCACTTCAATGGGGCCGCAAAAGTTGCGGACAGCATACAGTGTACTATCCGCATCCGTACGTCCATTCCGCGCGGTCCACAAAATTATAGAACATGTCCTATTCTTGTCTGTATTACGGACAAGGATAGGACTGTTCTACTAGGGACCGGCCGTTCTCGATTCTGGCAGGGGAACAGCCTGCCGGGTCCGTAACTACCGTGCGTTGCCAGAAGTCTGTCCAGCTCCTTCACTATAATGGGGACTGGTGGAGATCCGCACAGAAAATATGCCGAGCGGTGGCCAGACTAAAACCACTGCAGGGCCGACCGGACTTAAGGGGTTGTCTCATCATGGACAATGGGGTCATATTGCTAGGATATGCACCCATTGCCTTATAGGTGTGGGTCCCACCACAGGGACCCGCACCTATATCGAGAACAGGGCCCCGCAAGTGAAGGAGGGCGCACTGCGCATGCGCAGCCGCCCTCCATTCATTTTCTATGGGGCCGGCGAAAATAGCCGAGCGCTGGCTCGGCTATTTCCATCGGCCCCATAGAAATGGATGGGAACAGGGGCCACGCATGCGCGGTATGCTCCTATTCACTTCTATGGGAAGCCGGCTTGGTGGTGGCAGGACCGGAGTCCTCCAGCCACCACTTTGCGGGGCTCCGTTCTCGATATAGGTGCGGGTCCCAACGGTGGGACGCGTACCTATAAGACAATGGGGGCATATCCTAGTGATATGCCCCCATCGTTCATGATGAGACAACCCCTTTAAGGTGCTGCACGGCTATACATTGTAGTTTCGGATCTGTCAGAACGAGTAACGCCAGTGTGAAACAGGCCTAAGCCCACTTTCACATAAGCGGTTTTAGTCAGGTTTTGAGATCCAGCACAGGATGTCAAAACCTGAATAAAACGCTTCTGTTTCATTAAATACATCTGGATGAATCTATTTCGTCCAGATCCGGCTGTATTGAATAGAAACTGAACAAACCAGATCCGGCATGAAAATCCAATGGGTAGTGGATCTGTTTTTTTTAGTTACCGGAAAAAACTGATCTGGCACCACTGACGTACATTGATTTTCATGCCGGATCCAGTTTGTTCAGTTTCAACATAATTGAATAAACCATCAAGGAATGCATCCTGATCTGTTTTGTCCCCATTGGCAACAGAAGCGTTTTGCCCTGGTTTTGAGATCATCTGCCAGATCTCGAAACCGGAATGTGAAATTGCCTCAACAAAATAATACCACTGGCTCCTCACTGGCCGAGCCCCGACGCTGGCCGAGCCCCGACACTGGCTCCTCACTGGCCGAGCCCCAACACTGGCTCCTCACTGGCCGAGCCCCGACACTGGCTCCTCACTGGCCGAGCCCCGACACTGGCCGAGCCCCGACACTGGCTCCTCGCTGGCCGAGCCCCGACACTGGCTCCTCGCTGGCCGAGCCCCGACACTGGCTCCTCGCTGGCCGAGCCCCGACACTGGCTCCTCGCTGGCCGAGCCCCGACACTGGCTCCTCGCTGGCCGAGCCCCGACACTGGCTCCTCACTGGCCGAGCCCCGACACTGGCTCCTCACTGGCCGAGCCCCGACACTGGCTCCTCACTGGCCGAGCCCCGACACTGGCTCCTCACTGGCTGAGCTCCGACACTGGCTCCTCACTGGACCTGACACTTCCAGGGTGGTGGTGACATCACAGAATCACCTGTCAGATCCTGATGAGTGCCCAGTCCCAGAGGCGAGTTTTTTTGTTTTGTTTTTTCACACAAGCTGTGGATAAGTGGGCACTGTGGGTACAGCTTGGGCACATTTATCAAAGCAATGACAGTAGCTTTTCTCAGACTGAACACTGGGGTTATAAAGGCGTCCACATTACGTCAGCACTTGGCATGTGATTTGGCTGAGGTGGTACGCGTTATACAGCGGTACAGGTCCTGGGCATTGTATCTATGGCGCAATGTAACGCACCACCACCGCCCTGTATATCCCGCCAGTCAGGAAAATGAAAGGACGCACGCTTCACGGAGGGCCGCTCACTGTATGAACAGGAGCAACACTCACGGCGCAAACACCTACAGGCAGCAGGTAAGTGCCGTGACTTACCAGTCCAGCTGACTGCAGGCGCCACACTTATCACGGTCACGTAAACTTACCCACCACTGCCTCACACAACTCTGTCAAATTCTCTCAAGCAGGAAGAGGGAGGCGTTTCCTGCATATTCTACGTCGCAGACGTCTCCTCCGCGGCAGCCATGTTTGTCAAGGGAAATGCCCTGCAGTAAACTTATATGTGATAGTATTGAAAGAGTCCCGAGGCCGCGTGTGATGTCATTGGATTTGTTTCTAAGGCTACTTTCACACTCGCGTTTTTCTTTTCCGGTATTGAGTTCCGTCACAGGAGCTCAATACTGGGGGAAAAAAAACTGATCAGTTTTATCCTAATGCATTCAGAATGGAGAGCAATCCGTTCAGTATGCATCAGTTCAGTCCCTCGAATCAAAAATCCTGAACACTTGCCGGAAATTTCCATTGAAATGTATTAGTGCCGGATCCGGCATTAAGTGTTCCAGCAAAACGGATCCAGTTTTCCGGTCTGCGCATGCACAGACCTTTAAAAATGCAAAAAAAATAAATAAAAATACCGGATCCGTTTTTCCGGATGACACCACAGAGACGGATCCGGTATTGCAATGCATTTGTCAGACGGATCCGCATCCGGAACCGTCTGACAAATGCAATCCGTTTGCGTTCAAACTGCCTGCCGGAATCCTCTGCCGCAAGTGTGAAAGTACCCTAAGCAATTGCGGTACTGGTCGTGTAAATGGACACTGAAAGACTGCCCTCTAGTGGACTTGTTACCTACTGCAGCTACAGGCCCCTCATAACTCATGACAAGAATTCACCTGTTCGCTACATGGCCCTTCCCTTCACATGTGTCCCATTGTAGAATGAACACACATTTAAGCCTCATTCACACGTCAGTGTTCCAAGGACGTGTGCTATACATGTTCTCCACGTACAGCACACATCCCCATTCATTTTAATGTGTGTATTCACACATCAGTGTTTTAGCATGGTCCGTGGGTCAGTTTTTTTTTAGCACGGATGCATGCTCTATTTTGTCCGTGTTCACAGATCCATCACGTCCATTATAGTCTATGGGTCCATGAAAAACATGGATGCTATCCATGTTTCATCCATGATTCACGGATCATTAGGAAGAGATTCTTTGAAAATTATTTTTCAGCTGTGCAGTGAAACATGGATGATACACCGACAGCAAAAAAACGGACATGGACCCAACATGGACAGCTTCACGGATGCATTACTGACCACCTTTTCAACGAATTTAAGCACGGACGTGTGAATGAGGCTTTACTGTGGGATTTGACACTTGCATTTCTGCTGCGAATGCGCAGGTTGATGAGCTGCTGAACCGCGCAGTGATTATCCATAGCATGTGAACAGAACCACCTGTTTTCCGCTGCAAAGCTTGGGGAAAATCTGCATGTGTTTTTCCGAAGATTGAAAAGAATGAAATCCACAGTGAAATGTCCACACAAGAATGAGCATGCACTGGATTTGATCATCATTCTATACTATAACATGCTCTGATTTTTCCTGCGCTGTGTAATGATTGTATGGGTCAGTCCACACATTCTGGATTGGACAAGGATTTCGCCATGGATTCTGCACCAAAATCTTCATCAAATACACTCGCACGAACAATGAAAGTCTACTGGCAGGGATCAGCAATCTCCGGCACGTCAGCTGCGGTGAAACTACAATTCCCAGCATGCACACTTGCTTGGCTGTTGTCAGGACACCTACATAAGTGAATGGAGCATGCTGGGAGTTGTAGTCTCACCACAGCTGGAGTGCCGTAGGTTGCTGACCCCTGCTATGGGGTATTTCATACCCCATTCACATGCAGTGGAAAAACACTGCATGCTTTTTTGTCATGCTGCAAGAAAAAAAATCTACACGACAAACGTTCTCCAGGTTTCTATATGGAAAAGCCACAGATCACTTTGAATGGGGCTAGTCTTTATGCAGATCCACAGCAGAGATGCGAGTGTTGTGGATCTTCTGGCAAACACATGTGCGGTTTTCCATGGGCAAATCAGACACGTGTGGTCAGGGGCGTAGCTAAAGGCTCATGGGCCCTGATGCAAGAGTTCAGCTTGGGCCCCCCCCCCTTCCCTTCCTCAGCGCTGGTGTACCTAGCTTTCCTGCTGCCCGAGGCAAAAATTGAAACGCCCCCCCACGCCAAATTCTCAACCTAACCCCTTCCCTCCACTGCTACTGTTAAAGTTTTTTTTTTTTTTACAACTGATGACCTATCCTTAGGATAGGTCGTCAATAATAGATCGGCAGGGTCCCCCAGCACCCCTGCCGATCAGCTGTTTGAAGAGAGGGCAGCGCTCATATGAGAGCTGCTTTCTCTGTTCTGTTCACCTGCTCGCTGTAGCATTTGCTGTGGTGAGCAGGTAAACAGAGCAGAGAAGGCAGCGCTCATACAGAAAAAAAAAAAAAGCGGACAACCCTCTTTAAAGACATACTAGGAAAACATTACATACAGCACTACAGAACATACAGGGTAATACAGCGCCACATATGTACCTCTTCCATCCAGTGACTTCTCTTCTCTGATGTAGATATTCTCTTTTCTCTTCTTCTCCTCTCAGACCACACCACCATGGTGACTTCTTTCAGCCGTACCTCGTTTCTGCAGAGTTTAACAAACAGACATCTTACTTTCCTACTTTTCCATCATCCTCCCACCTTCTCAACACCCCATCCTGCCACCTCCAATACTGTGTCCACTGTGCTCCCCAATACTTTCCTGCAGAAACAGTCCCCCTGAAAATACTGCTACCACACAGATAGTGCATCAGTACAAAAACATCCCTTTATATTGTGCGCTAGTACAAAAAATACCCCTTTCAGATCAGACCCCCATATAAAACCCTAAATGAGACCCCCCCATCTCAGACCAAACCCCCTTTAGACCTTTATGTCAGATCCCAGTTTTAGACCTCAGATCAGACCCCCCCATTAGACCTCCTTGTAAGACCCTGACCCAATATCAGACCTCAGATAAGACCCCCATTAGACCTCCAGACCCCCAATCAGACGTCTATACCCCCATTACACCTCTCCAGACCCCCAGTCAGACCTTCAGACCCCCCCATTAGACCTCTCCAGACCCCAAATCAGATGTCTATACCCCATTAGACCTCTCCAGACCCCCAGTCAGACCTCCAGACCCCCCATAAGACCTCTCAAGACCCCGCAGTCAGACCTTTAGACCCCCCATTAGACCTCTTAAGACCCCCAGTCAGAGCTTTAAACCCCACCATTAGACCTCTCCAGACCCCCAGTCAGACTTACAGACCCCCCCAGTCAGACCACTTCAGACCCCCCCATGAGACCACTCCAGAACCCAATGAGACCCCCAGAACCCCCATTAGACCTCTCCAGACCCCCTGTGATACCTCTCCAGACCCACAGTCAGACTACTTAAGACCCCCAGTAAGACCTCCAGACTCCCCATTAAATCTCTCCAGACCCCCAATAAGACCTCCATATCAGACTGTAAAATATTAAAATAACTTACCTCTCCTGTCTCCTGCAGCCACTCTCCCTGTCCTGGTTCTCTTCTCAGGTCCCGCACTGCACAGTCAGCGTCAGGTCAGAGTGCACTCTGTACGTCCTGACACTGCAGGCAGCCAGGACATAGCAGCGCGGGACCTGAGAAGAGTAAGAAGAAGGAGGAGGGGTGGTACAGCGCTCACAGGGCTTCACCCCCGCCTCCTCCTCCTGCATACTAGTGATTCCCTTTATAAGATGCATTGCATCTTATAAAGGGAAAAGTACAGTACCACTGGCAAGGGGGCCCAGTCGCAACTGCAACCGCTGCGACCCCTATAGCTATCAGATTCGTTTTGTAAACTGGGATTACTTTAAAACATAACATTTACTAAATCATTTAAAATAATGGTTTCTGCAAGGTGATGGACAACAACAATATCTCCAATATACCACTTCAAATGCATGAAAAAGGGTGGATCTTACCCCATTCTGTGGGATCCACATTCAATGGAGAAATTTCCTGGTCTTGGATAGTACCAGGAACCGGTGTGACCAGGGTGCTTACGTCGGTATTGCCACTGCAGATAACTCCTAGTAGGCCCTATTCTGCCTTTCCTACCTCGTTAGGGGTCAGGGGCTACAAGCAGCGCCTACCTATCACACATGGAGCACCCGCCCCGACAGGGGCGACCCCACACCGAACCTTTCCCTCAGTATGGGTCTAGTGTTCTATATGGCCCTAATTACAAAGCCCTACATGCCATGTTTCTGTCTTTCTTTTGAGACATCATCAGGGGACTTCACACATGTATTCAAGGGCAGCTGGAAATAAAATCACAAACATACACTAAATACAGGTCACATATATTACTGAGTACCGCATATGAGATAATCATCAGCAGGCTCAGGTTACTTACTAAAGATCAAGGTGGTTTTGGCCTCGTGTCTTCACTCAGGATATTCAGTTGTTCCTATCCATGCTGTACAATGGGAAGTGTCCCATGACAGCCAGTGTCTCACCACAAACAGCAATGATTTGGGTGAGCATTCAACAGTTGTTATCCTCATCCTTATATACCTCACCTTCCGGTTAGTGTACGCCCCCCCCTAATTACCTACCTCACCTGTCCGAATCCATTGTGGTGCATGTTGCTGCAAGTGGAACGCACGCCGCTCACATGCGTTCCACCGGACCGGAAGTTGTAATCACATGGGTCAGGCTGACCGGAAGTGAGGTAAAGACCTGCATCTAGGCGTCGCTGGTAACATAGCAACCTCCAGACGCACGGCCAGTTCCCAGGCATATGATAATTTGCCTGCTCTTTTCTATATGCACAATCGCAAACCAGATTTATTAGGCAGGATTGCCAAACTCGATCTCCCACTCATCATAGCCATTACCAAATAGGCCTGGGGGACATACGATATCAGAATTCCATCTGGAAGGGGAGCAAGTGGATCCATATTTATACCGAATCGGCCATCACATCTCACATTTTTATTATGAGCTATGATGTTTCTACTCTATCCCAGTAGGTCTTCAGTATTCTGGTCAGATCATCCATTACATCTCACATGCCCATCACTATGGATGAGCTAATGTGAGTGGGAGGGAGATCTGGCCATTTTACAACACTAAACCGCTCCTAGGATTAAGGATTATTCATATAAAGCAGCAGTAATTTTGTTGTTCGTTTAGGCCAAAAGGGTGAACTGTCTTCAAATAGAAGATCCATTTTGCTTCACATTGAAGGATCCTTCTATCAAAATCGCCCCTTCTTATTCCTGGCTTGATTTTTTCAATCCCCATAAAGGAGAGACAGTCCAGCCTGCCATCATGTTCAGTGTTCACGTGTCGTGCCACCGACGTATCTCTGCCATTTCTGATGTCGCTCACGTGTTCTCCTATCCTTCTCCTCAGTTCTCTCCCTGTCTTCCCCACATATTCCTTTCCACATTTACATGTAATTTTGTACACCAATCCCATGCTTTTACAGTTAATCATATCATTAACTGTATACATTTTGCCAGTGTTATTGCTCCTAAATGACTTTGCCTTGGCCATAAAGGGGCACGCCACACATCCTCCGCACCTGAAGTTACCACTGATGCCTCTCTCAAGCCATGTTTTTTTATGAGGCACTGGTGTATAGTGGCTATGCACCATCATATCACGGATGCTTTTACCACGTCTGTACGTGATGCTGGGGTGCCCCTTTATGACCCTGCAAATGTCTGGGTCCATCTGGAGCACATGCCAATGTCTTGATATAATGTCTCTTATTGCAGAGGAACAGCCATTGTATGTGCTAATGAGTCGGATTTCCCTATTTTCACTGGCGCCACTAGTCTTGGGGATATCAATTTTTGGGGCCAATAGAGACCCCCTGTCCTTGTTTAGGGCCATTTGGTACGCTGGGGTGAGTACACCTCCTGGGTATCCACGATCTAAGAAACGGGTTTTGAGGTCACCAGCCTGTTTAATGAACTCTGAGCGCCTGGAGCAATTCCTCCTTAGACGTAGGTATTGCCCTCTCTGTATTCCCTTCCTGAGGGGATATGGATGGCTACTTTCCCATCTCAGGAGTGAATTTGTGGAGGTCGGTTTCCGATAGATAGATGTCTCCAGGCAGCCCATCCCGTTTATACTGACGCAAATATCCAGAAAGGGGAGTTTAGATGGATCGCATTCTGATGTAAAATGGAGGCCTATCTCGTTCTGGTTCAATTCTTGAACCCAGGCAGAGAACGTCTCCTTGCTCCCCTTCCAGATGACGAAAACGTCATCTATAAATCGCGCCCATTTTTGGACACACTGTAATTCCATTATGGACTCATCCCCAAATACTATGGTGTTCTCCCACCAGCCCAGGAACAAATTAGCATACGATGGGGCACATGGGCTCCCCATCGCAGTGCCCCTGAGCTGGTGGAAGAACCGCCCATTAAACAGGAAATAATTCCTTTTCAATGTGAATTCTAATAATTCCAACACAAAAGCATTGTGTGCCCCAAAATGTTTGCCTCTAGATGATAGAAAGTAGGCTACTGCATGCAAGCCCCACTTGTGTGGTATGGATGAGTATAGTGCTTCCACATCTACACTCCCCAATATACAGCCTGCATCCAGATGAATACCCTCCATCTGTCTAAGTAAATCCCCAGTATCTTTTACATGGGATGATAAGGAAAGTACGAAGGGTGCCAAGATCTTGTCAATGTACACTCCTAGGTTTTGATTCAGGCTATCAATGCCCGATACAATCGGACGCCCTTTTAAAGGGTCATAGCCCTTGTGTACTTTTGGCAGATTGTAAAATGTGGCGATTTGTGGGCATTCTGGGTATAGAAAATCCATTTCTTCCTGGCTGATTAGTTTATTGAGTTTTGCTTTGATCAAAATATTTTTTAACTCTTTTTGATAAGCCATGGTTGGATCACTTTTTAGGATTTCATAGCAATCCCGTGGAGCTAGCAGTTTCTCGCACATCACTTCATAATTCTTTGTACCCAGGATGACTGTGTTGCCACCCTTGTCTGATGGCTTGATGACAATACTTTTATTCTTGGACAATTCCTCCAAGGCACACAGTTCATCCTGGGTACAATTATGAGGTGATGAATGCAGGTGGGTGGTCTCCAGGTCAGTGCTGACCAGTTTGAGAAATACATCTACGCAGTTTGTCTCACCTACCGGGGGTGTCCTCCTGCTCTTTATTTTAAGAGCTGTAAAGGGCCCTTCACCCAAAGACGGTTCATTAGTCCCTGTTAGACCTTCTAAAAGTTTTACATCAGGTACCATCTCTCTGGGGACACCCATCTCTGCACTTTGTTTTTTCTCAATGTTGCAAGAGTACTTATACCAACGCAGTTTACGCGCAAACAAATGCAAATCCACAATCGTTTTAAACGGATTATATTTGGACGTAGGGACAAAGGAGAGACCCTTCTCAAGGACCTGCGTTTCTATCTTTGTAAGGTTATGATCTGACAGATTAATTATTTTGGGGCCAGCACTGTTGCTGTTCCCTGAGGTTGTTGTGGTGCTCGATTCCGTAGGGGGTATGGCGAGTTCTGATCTAAAAAACCTTGTCCACCCTTGTTGTAATATCCCCCCCGGTAGTTTTTCTTCCCACGTCCTCTACCTTTAGTTGGATTTTTTCGATTACCTGTGTATTGTTCTTTCTCTGATCCTGACAGATCTGTCTCTGTTGATGAGATATCAGTGTCTCTCTCTATCACCCTTCTCCTTTCCAATATTTGTACATATACCTTATTTTCTTTAAAATCAGCTAGGTCCCGTGTAAACTGTTTATGTTTACGCTCCTTAAGATGGTATTGAAACTTATCTAGGGAGGTCTGAAGCTGTTTCTCCTTTGTCCCAAAATCCGTCTCCTGTGAAAAAGATTGCGTGATTGCTATTTGATCTCGTAATTTGGTATCAAGTCCTGCCAGGGTCAGTCGTTCCTGTTCTATTAATAATCTCATAAATCTTAGTGAGCTACTGGTGGCCTCAGACTCCCATTTATTCATTAAGGTGGTATTTCTACAACGAATTGCAGGAGTGAGGTTAATGCGTAGACCCCGCGGAACAATATTATGTTCTAAATAATGTTCCAAACTTTGAACCTCCCACCAGGAAACTATTTGTTCTTTATACACTTTTTCTAGCTCCTTAAAGGAAGCACCATACGATGGAATATATTTCCTCTGGCAGAATGCTCTGTCAGAGAAAACCTCCTTGGCCTCAGTCAGCCAGCTATCCGAGTCAAAGCCCGTGCTCAGGAATCCTGCCATATCCAGTATATGTTCAATTCAAAAATAAAATTAATTATATCACCACACTGGATAAATCTGTGGTAATATCTGATTACACCCAAATAATTATCAGATTCGTTTTGTAAACTGGGATTACTTTAAAACATAACATTTACTAAATCATTTAAAATAATGGTTTCTGCAAGGTGATGGACAACAACAATATCTCCAATATACCACTTCAAATGCATGAAAAAGGGTGGATCTTACCCCATTCTGTGGGATCCACATTCAATGGAGAAATTTCCTGGTCTTGGATAGTACCAGGAACCGGTGTGACCAGGGTGCTTACGTCGGTATTGGCACTGCAGATAACTCCTAGTAGGCCCTATTCTGCCTTTCCTACCTCGTTAGGGGTCAGGGGCTACAAGCAGCGCCTACCTATCACACATGGAGCACCCGCCCCGACAGGGGCGACCCCACACCGAACCTTTCCCTCAGTATGGGTCTAATGTTCTATATGGCCCTAATAGCTATGCCACTGCGTGTGGCACTGTATACTGCACCACCTATTCACAGCAATTCCACTGTGTCTGCTTTCTATGTAAATAACACAGCTTTCTAATGTATGAAAGGATAAATATGTCCTAGCTCAATATAGCAAAAACACACTGACAGAAAGACAGAGGACAGCAGGAGAAGACAATATCCCTGATTTGTACCTATGAGACTGGCTGACCTGTTGCATGTTTGCTTGGCAGCTGAAGGTATCTGTGTTGGTCTCATATTCATATGTGCACTCATTGCTGAGAAAAATGATGTTTTAATATATGCAAATGAGCCTCTAGGAGCAATGGGGGTGTTGCTGTTACACCTACAGACTGCTCTCTCTGCAACTGTTGCACCCTCTCCACTTTGATTGACTTTAGAAGTCACGACCAGGCGTGATGACCTTTTCACTGCCTGGTCCTGTCAATCCTAGTTGAGAGAGCAGAGCCTCTAGGAGTAGCAGCAACACCCCGTTGCTCCTATACATTTAAAATCTGGGGGGTTGCGCAGGGGCGGATTAAGTGCATGATAGGCCCGGGGCTGTCTAACCAACTTGGGCCCCCCCCCACTTTAGTTTAGTTTTTGTTTTTTGTATGAAGAGGCTGCGGTGCTTCATGAGCACCACAGTCTCTTCTTAGGCCATATGACATCTTCAGACAAAAAAAAAATACCCCAAATTGGGTCCTAAACTGAAAAATTTGGTCGCCAAATTTAAAATACATATAATTATAATAAAAAAGACATGGAGGAGAATACAGCACCACATACCTCTTACATCCAGTGACATCTCCTGTCATGTAGACCTTCTCTTTCCTCTTCACCTCCATTTGACCCAGACCACCATGGCAAATTCTTTCAGCCGCATCTCGTCTCTACAGTTTGTAGCACAAACACGTTAGATTTCTCAATTCCTCCTCATCCTGGTGTCCCCACAGTGTCATCCTGCTGCCACTCCCAATACTGTGCTCGTTGTGCCCCCCAATGCCCCAGGTACTATACTGCTGAAAAAATAGTGACCCTAATAGACATAATTGGAGTCATTTATCAAACTGGTGTAAAGTAGAACTGGATTTCCAAAAGAGCTGTCAAATATGAAAGGTGGAATCTGATTGGTTGCTATGGGCAACTAAGCCAGTTCTACTTTACACCAGTTTGATAAATTACCCCAAATGTCCCTATAGTGTCCACAGCAATTATAATGTCCCCGAGAGTGCCCCAGTAATAACACCCTCTATTGTGCTCCAGGCAATAATCCCTGTATAGTGTCCCCAAAAATAATAGAATTGCCCCTACAGTGCCTCCCCAATAGCAACACCCCCATATAGTAATTTCCACCACACTGCCCCCACATAGTAATTCCCCCATAGTAATTTGCCCCCACACAGTAATTTCCCCCAAACTGCCCTCATATAGTACTTTGCCCCCACACAGTAATTTGCCCCACACTGCCCCTACATAGTAATTTCCCCCACATAGTAATTTGCCCCCACACTGCCCCCACATAGAAATTTCCACCACACTGCCCCCACATGGAAATTACCCCCACATAATAGTTTCCCCCCACACTGCCCCCACATAGTAATTTGCCCCTACATAGTAATTTGCCCCCACATAGTAATTTCCACTACACTGCCCCCACATAGAAATTACCCCACACTGCCCCCACACAATAGTTTCCCCCACATAGTAATTTGTCCCCACATAGCAATTTCCCCACACTGCCCCCACATAGAAATTACCCCACACTGCCCCCACATAGCAATTTCCCCCACACTGTCCCCACACAATAGTTTCCCCCACATAGTAGTCCCTCCCATAATAATTTGGCCCCACACAGCCCCATATAGTAATTTGCCCCCACACTGCCCCCACATAGTAATTACCCCACACAATAGTTTCCACCACACTGCCCCCATATAGTAATTTGCCCCCACATAGTAGTCCCTCCCATAATAATTTGCCCCCACACTGCCCCCACATAGTAATTTGCCCCCACACTGCCCCCACATAGTAATTTGCCCCCACACTGCCCCATATAGTAATTTGCCCCACATAGTAATTTGCCCCCACACTGCCCCATATAGTAATTTGCCCCCACATAGTAGTCCGGCTCCCATAATAATTTGCCCCCACATAGTAGTCCCTCCCCAAAAAATTTTTTGCCCCACACAGCTCCACATTCCCCCTCCCATGTACTCGAGGTCCCTTCCCTAATATGTCCTCCTCTGTGTCTCGTCCCCCACATGTCCCCCAAAGTAGGCACATGAAATAAAAAAATTAAAATCGGGAAGAAAAATGAAAAGCTAAATACTTACCGTCCAGGGCCAGGCACTTGATCGCAGACGAAGGCGGGATGAGGCAGGCACACGTCAATGTGCTGTGTCCCGGCACAGGCGCGTGATGATGTCATCACGCACGCCTGCGCCGGGATTTCACTACCGCATAGGCCTCAGGCCTACTAGGCCTGAAGCCTATGGCGGTGATAGGCGACGGGACAGGGAGCTATGCGCAGGGCCGGACTGGGGATAAAAACCAGCCCTGGAAAAAGTTGCATACCAGCCCCACAGCATTGTGTCCTTATTTACTTGTTTATAAAAAGCGAAAGCATTCATTTTAAAACACGTGTTTAAACACGAATATGAATTTTGCCCCACAATAGCTCTTTTGTAGAACCCCCATTGTTTATATTATCACAGTAGACCAGCTTTTCCCAAACAGGATGCGATAACGATATGCGATGCGATATTTTAAGGGAATTGTGGTAGAGGTCTATTTGCAGTGTTATGGGGGATCTGTGGATTGCGCTGTTATGGGGGATCTGTGGATGGCGCTGTTATGGGGGATCTGTGGATGACACTGTTATCGAGGGGATCTGTGGATGACACTGTTATGGAGGGGATCTATGGATGACACTGTTATGGAGGGGATCTGTGGATGGCACTGTTATGGAGGGGATCTATGGATGGCACTGTTATCGAGGGGATCTGTGGATGACACTGTTATGGAGGGGATCTATGGATGACACTGTTATGGAGGGGATCTGTGGATGGCACTGTTATGGAGGGGATCTGTGGATGACACTGTTATGGAGGGGATCTGTGGATGGCACTGTTATGGAGGGGGAAATGGGGATGACACTGTTATGGGGGATCTGTGGATGGCACTGTTATGGGGGATCTGTGGATGGCACTGTTATGGGGGATCTGTGGATGGCACTGTTATGGAGATCTGTGGATGGCACTGTTATGGGGGACCTATGGATGATGCACTGTTATAGGGGATGTGTGCTATGACACATAGGGCCATGAGGGGGGCCTGCATAAGATGCTATATGTGTGAATGACACACATATAGCATATTATACTGGCCCCTCTCATGGCCCTATGTGTCACAGCATTACTTTATTAATGTCCCCTCATGTGTCCTAAACCACGCACATAACTGTCTTTGTATGCAAAGTCTTTCTTTACTGCTGAAACAATCGCTCTCCTATTGAAACTCCTATTGATATTGAAAATCACCAGCCTCTCTGTATTCAGCCTCTTACCTGACACACAGCCCTAAACAGCCGGATGACAGCTCTGCACAAGCAGCAGCTAGCAGGCTAAAGGACCTTCCGTGATGTCATGATCATGTGATCAGTCACATGTGTGGGAGGAGTCAGGCTCCGGGCAATGTCTGTGCTGGAGCCTGCTGTTGGGGGCGGGGCCGGGGGATGGGATCCTCTCTCTGTCAGTCACTCTGTGTAATATACTACACCAGCCAAGAAGCCTCCTCGCTGTCGGCACGGCCGGCAGTATGTGGGCGTTCGGGTCGGCGCTGGGCCCCCCAGCGGTGCTGGGCCCGGGGCTGCCGACCCGAACGTCCCTATTGTAATCCGCCACTGGGTTGCGCATGTTCTGCAACCCCGGTAAAAGGGCCATTGTGACATTCCCTAGTGAAGGCCTCTTCATGGCGTTTCCAACTTGGTCTCCAACACTGCCACCCTAGGCTTGGGATGTGAGGTCCAATTTCACTTGTATTACAGAATGGATAATTACTCACTATTCTTCTAATCAGATGATCTGTCCATGCAGAGGTTCACCTCTGTGCACCTGTCCAATTTGTCGTTCTCCCAACCACCAGGACACACAACACTAAACAGTGCTGACATCTTGACCTAGGAGCGTAGTGATCTAGCAGAGTGATAAACCAAGGTCTCTGTTTAAGGATTCTGTCCCTTTCAGTTTGCAACAAGTGGCTATAACTTGCATGCCGACTAACAGGAGGCATCACACAATCAACTCAATCTGACTTTTATGCCCCATCCCCCATGGAGCTAGGTGTTTGAAAATTTACTGTTACTGTTTACTGTTACTTCTTCAGTGTGCACTCACAAACACTTTCCGCAGCATCACTGTTGAAGAGCTGCAAGCAGTATCATCCAAAATAATATGACGTGCCCAAAGATGCATAGACGTGAACGTGGACCACTTTCAGCATATTTTGTGACTTGCGGGTAATAAAATAAAAAAAAATTCACTTGCACGTTCATCTTGTCATACTATCGCTGGAGGTGGGCTATTTTTTGGTAGGCAACCCTGTACTATAAATGCCCAGTAGGCGCAGGTCGCGGCTTTGGCACCTGCTCCTATCTCAAGAATGGGGCTTTGCATCTATTGGACATTTTTGGCATATCCTGTGAACCCCAGGTCTCTTCAAATGCAACATGGGGCCCAAAATCCATTCCAGCAAAATCTGCCCTCCAAAAAAACATATGGTGCGCCTACCCTTCTTAGCCTTGCTGTGTGCCCATACAGCAAAATCAGGGTAATAAATATTGAGGTTTGTTTTGCTGTTATCTCACCTACTTCTACTGTATTAAACTAATGGCAATGCACTCCAAAGTGCCCAGCAGGGCATGATTAGCGGTCCCTGGAGCCCAAGTCCACCTTCTCCAAATGCGCAAGTCCACCTCCATCTAGATGTCGAGCCCGGCTCTCCACAAGTTCCTAGTAATGCCCCTTATTGTCTTGCCCCCTCTTCTGCGACATCTCTGTCTTCAGAAAACTCTGCCCGCCTGGTCAGGGTCTCCCTCTGCAAAATCTTGTGCACTTGCAGTGAGTATGATGCCCACTGCAGGGAAATCATTGTGTAAGTGCAGGCAGTTTCCTGTCCCGCGCATATGTGAGATTTAGCCGAAGGAATGTGCTGACTAGACGGGTGGTGATTTCTGAAGACAATTACATTGCAGAGGAGGGGGCAGAATGGGGTTATTGTCATATCCAGGTAAAATTGTGTTACATTTGGGTGCTTTTTAGCCTATAACCACTTGTGAAAATGAAACATTTGAGGCTAAAACTACATAAAATTGAAATACAATGTAATTTTTCATTTTCATGTCCCAATCTTAAAAAATTCTATGAAACATCTGCGGGGTCAAGCCAATCACTATACCTGCTGAGCACTGGGGTCTGACCATACAGCAGTTTATGACCACATATTGGGTGTTGCTGTATTCAGGAGAAAATGTGGGGTGCTTTTTCTCCTGTCTATGTTGTGAAAATGAAAAGATGTGAAGCTTTCTAACATCCTAAAAAAATAAAATGACATTTACAAAATGATACCAACATAAAGTAGACATTCGGAGAATTAATAACTATTTTATGAGGTATCACTAACCATCTTAAAAGCAGAGAAATTCAAATTTCCATTTTCTGTAAATTTTGGATTTTAGATAAATAAAGGTAAAACATATCAACTCAAATTTACCACTAGCATGATGTGTCATGAGAAAACATTCTCAGAAACTCTTCGAGAGTAAAAGCATTACAAAGTTATTACCAAATAAAGTGACATGTCAGATTTGCAAAAATACTATATGCTCTCAGGAAGATGAAAACTGTCTGGAAGGTGTTAACCCGTAGAAGAATCTCGCCGTACATGTACGGCGCTGGTGGATGTGACTTAAAGACCAGCACTGGGCTGGGTCTCACAGGCAGGCTGTCAGCATAAAGGCTGACAGCCAATGCATTACAATACAGGTTGTATTGTAATGCATTGCAGAGGGGATCAGACCCCAGAAGTTGAAGTCCCAAAATGGGACAAAAAAAATAATAAAAAACTAAAGTTTCAAGTAAAAAATGAATAAAAAAATTCCCAAAATAAAACACATAAAATTGTAAAAAAAAAAAATATGACTTTCAGAATATGGAGACACAAAATTTTTTTTCAAAAATGCTTTATTATGTAAAACTGAAACAAACAACAAAAAGTAGTTATATTTGGTATTGCCGCGTCCGTAACAATCTGCTCTATAAAAATAGCATGTTATCTAACCTGTCAGATGAACATTGAAAAAAACAAAAAATAAAACTTATGGATCTCAGAATATGGAGACACTAAAGCATTATTTTTTTGTTTCAAAAATGCTATTATTGGTTAAAACTTAAATAAATAAAAAAAAAGTATACATATTAGGTATTACCACACCCGTAAGAACCTGCTGTATAAAAATATCACATGATCTAAACCCTCAGGTGAACACCGTAAAACAAATAAAATTAAAACAGTTTCAAAAAGCAATTTTTTTGTCACCTTACATCACAAAAAGTGTAATACCAAGCGATCAGAAAGTCACACACACCCCAAAATAGGACTAATCAAACCGTCATCTCATTGCGCAAAAAGTAAGACCCTACCTAAGACAATCGCCCCAAAGAAAAACTATGGCTTTCAGAATATGTAAAACTGAAACAAACAACAACAAAAAGTAGTCATATTTGGTATTGTCGTGTCCGTAACAACCTGCTCTATAAAAATAGCACATGATCTAACCTGTCAGATGAACATTGTAAAAAACAAAAAATAAAACAGCTATTTTTTGTTACTTTGCCTCACAAAAAGTGTAATATAGAGCAACCAAAAATCATATGTACCCTAAAATAGTACCAACAAAACTGCCACCTTATCCGGTAGTTTCCAAAATGGGGTCATTTTTGGGGAGTTTCTAGTCTATGGCACCCATAGGAGGTCTTCAAATGTGACATGGCAACTTAAAATTATCCCAGTGAAATCTGCCCTCCAAAAACCACATGACGCTCCTTTCTTTCTGCGTCCTGCTGTGCGCCCGTATCACAAATGGGGTGTTTCTGTAAACTACAGAATCAGGGTAATAAATATTGAGTTTTGTTTGGCTGTTAACCCTTGTTTTGTTACCGGGAAAAAATTGATTAAAATGGAAAATCTGCCCAAAAAGTGAAATTCTGAAATTTCATCTACATTTTCCTTTAATTCTTGTGGAACACATAAAGAGTAAACAAAGTTTGTAAAATCAGTTTTGAATAACTTGAGGGGTGTAGTTTTTAAAATGGGGTCATTTATGGGTGGTTTCTATTATGTAAGCCCCACAAAGTGACTTCCGATCTGAACTGGTCCTTAAAAAGTGGGTTTTGGAAATTTTCTGAAATATTTCAAGATTTGCTTCTAAATTTCTAAGCCTTCTAATGTCCCCAAAAAATAAAATGGCATTCACAAAATTATCCAAACATAAAGTAGACATATGGGAAATGTAAAGTAATAACTATTATAACTATTACTGTATATGAGGTATCGTCATCTGCTTTAAAAGCAGAGAAATTGAAAATTGGAAAGTTGCAAATTTTTCCAAATTTTTGGTAAATTTGGTATTTTTTTAAATATAAATAAAAAATATTGACTGAAATGTACCACTATCATGAAGTACACTGTGTCATGAGAAAACAATCTCAGAATGGCTTGGATAAGTAAAAGCGTTCCAAAGTTATTACCACATAAAGTGACACATCAAATTTCCAAAAAACGGCCTGGTCCTTAAGGACACAGGGCGTACAGGTACACCCTGATGTCCCGGTACTTAAGGACACAGGGCGTACCCGTACGTCCTGTGTAGTTTTGATCACTGCCGCACGGTCGGCAGTGATCGGAACGGGGTGCCTGTTGAAATCATTCAGCAGGCACCCTGTGACAATGCCTAGGGGGGTCCTGTGACCCCCCTCCCCCGCATTGCCGATCGCTACAAACCGCAGGTCAATTCAGACCTGCAGTTTGTAGCGCTTATGCAAGTTTCTGATCCCTGCGGTCCGTGACCGCAGGGATCAGAAACCTCAAAGTGCCTGTATTTCGAAGTTAACCCCCCCCCTCCCGCAGTCCTCTGTGTTTTTGTGCCTGCGGGCGCAGCAGGGGGGAGGCAGGCGGGAGGCGGGTGGCAGTGTGGGGGGCGGGTGCGCGATCTTCCGCCCGCCCCCCGTTTATTCTCAGGATGACCAAGCGGTTGAATCAGAGTGTCAGCTCATTGCTGACACTCTGATTCAAACAGCTGACATCTGTGCAGATGTCAGCCGTTTTAACCCCTTCCATGCCGCGGTCCGTAGGGACTGCTGTATGGAAGGGGAGGGAGCTCCCTCCCTCTCCCATCTGGGGGCTGCTGTGCCTTTGCAGCCCCCGGACAGGATGGTAAGCCCCCCTCTCTCCTCTTACCCGTCTGCTCAGTTGTGGCAGATGGGGAAGATTCCCAGGGCAACAGGACGCCTTGTCAGGCATCCTGCTGTCCATGGTGCTGAACAGATCTGTGCTAAAGGCAGAGATCTGTTCAAACAAAGTTTGAGTGAAATATAGTGTACTATACTGTATTATACAGACATCAGACCCACTGGATCTTCAAGAACCAAGTGGGTCTGGGTAAAAAATAAAAAGTGAAAAAAAGTAAAAATAAAAAAAACACATTTATCCCTGATTAAAAAAAAATAATAAAAAAATCCCTACACATGTTATATAGCACCGCGTCCGTAACGACCTGATCGATAAAACGGTCATGTTTTATTCCCCGCACGGTAAACGCCATAAAAAATAAAAACTATGATGAAATTGAAATTTTGCCCACCTTACTTCCCAAAAAAGGTAATAAAAGTGATCAAAATACGCCAAAATAGTACCATTCAAACCGTCGCCTCATCCCGCAAAAAAATTAGCCCCTACATGAGACAATAGCCCAAAAAATAAAACCTTAATAAATAAAAAAAGGTACACATATTAGGTATTGCCGTGTCCATAAGAACCTGCTCTATAAAAATATTACATGATCTAACCCCTCAGGTGAACAATGTAAAAAAAATCTAATAAAAATGGTGTAAAAAAAAGCCATAATTTTGTCACCTTACATCACAAAAAGTGTAATAGTAAGCGATCAAAAAGGCATATGCACCCCAAAATCTACGATTAAAACAGTCATCTCATCCTGCAAAAAATGAGACCCTAACTAAGACAATCGCCCAAAAAATAAAAATAAATATGGCTCTCAGACTATGGAGACACTAAAATTATTTTTTTTGTTTCAAAAATGATATTATTATTGAGAAAATGATCAACAAGATATGCAATTCCTCCCTCCAGCTTTCTGCAACATCAGTTCTCTTGTGGTTGCCCTCTAAAGGTTGGTCCCCTAAATCATATGATCTGCCCACATGGCTAGTCCAGGCAGCTAGATCACTAATACCGCTATTATGGCTTAGCCCAGATCCTCCCTCCATTTCCCAGTGGAAAGCTAAAGTGGACCAATTATACCTCATGGAAGAACTCAGCAGCTGGGCTAATAGGTCCCACTCCAAGTTTCTAAAACGATGGCACCCCTGGAAAACAGGTAGAGATAAGTAGAATTCCCTATTTCACGACACAGGCTTTTTCCAATCTAGTGTACCTCACTTCACATGATAGAATAACTTACTAACTCATTTACTCTTTTAACTACATATCCATATATAATGAACACCTGAGTCAACAAGAAAGCTCCACTTGCTAGCTTCGCTTAATTTCACTGCATTTTCGAACAATTTTGAGATGATGTTGGAGGGATTTAGGATATTTATATCTGACCCTTATGATATAGTGGCTGCCATGACGGTGAAATTCCCTACTCCCTACTCTAATGAGGTGGCTTATCTTCAATTATATTCAATTCTCATCCCGCCTGAATGAGACAAAAGACATAAAAAGGACTTGCGAACTAAGTATTGTTAGGAGGATGTTCTTAACCTCCACTTGTTTGTTTAAATATCTGTGACCTAAATCGCTTAACCAAAGACAGCTTGATTAAGCCTTATTGTGTTTTTTCTCACCGTCTTAACTAAGCAACAAGATAAAAACTAATGTAGAGAATATGTTTTTTAGTCTTCCTTTTGCTATGTAAAACGCAATCAGATGTACTTAGGAGAGCAAAAACGTGCATTATGCTTTCTGGATATATGCTAATGTGCTCTGCAAATGCTGTAATGATAGCTCATATTTTTTACAGATGTGATGTAATTTGATGCATATGTTTATGTTGAAAAACCAATAAACAGATATTTGTTAAAAAAAAAAATGATATTATTGTGTAAAACTTAAATAAATGTAAAAAAGTAAACATATTAGGTATCCCTGCATCCGTAACAACCTGCTCTATAAAAATAGAACATGATCTAATCTGTCGGATGAACGTTGTAAATAATAAAAAAAAAAACGGTGCCAAAACAGGTATTTTTTGGCAAATTTTCCATTTTAATCAATTTTTTCCCATAACAAAGCAAGGGTTAACAGCCAAACACAACTCAATATTTATTGCCCTGATTCTTTAGTTTACAGAAACACCCCATATGTGGTCGTAAACTGCTGTACTGGCACACGGCAGGGCGCAGAAGGAAAGGAATGCCATATGGATTTTGGAAGGCAGTTTTTGCTGGACTTGTTTTTTGACACCATGTCCCATTTGAAGCCGCCCCCTGATGCACCCCTGGAGTAGAAACTCCAAAAAGTGACCCCATTTAAGAACCTACACCCCTCAAGGTATTCAAAACTGATTTTACTAACTTTGTTAACCCTTTAAGTGTTTCACAAGAGTCAATGGCAAATGGAGATGAAATTTCAGAATTTCTATTTTTTGTTACTTTGCTTCACAAAAAGTGTAATATAGAGCAACCAAAAATCATATGTACCCTAAAATAGTACAAAAAAACCTGCCACCTTATCCCGTAGTTTCCAAAATGGGGTCATGTTTTTGGAGTTTCTACTCTAGGGGTGCATCAGGGGGCTTCAAATGGGACATGGTGTAAATAAACCAGTCCAGCGAAATCTGCCTTCTAAAAACCACACAGCGCTCCTTTCCCTCTACGCCCTGACGTGGGGCTGTACAGTGGTGTACGACCACATATCGAGGTTTCTGACCTAACCCCTCGGATGAACACCGTAAAAAAAAAAAACAGTGTCAAAACAAGCAATTTTTGTCACCTTACATCACAAAAAGTGCAACACCAAGTGAGCAAAAAGGCGTATGTCCCACAAAATGGTACCAATAAAACCGTCACCTCATCCCGCAAAAAATGAACCCCTACATAAGAAAATCTCTCAAAAAATAAAAAAACTATAGCTCTTAGAACATGGAGACACTAAAACATAATTTTTTGGGTTTTAAAAATGCTATTATTGTGTTAAAATGAAATAAATAAAAAAAAGTATACATATTAGGTATTGCCGCGTCCGTAAAAACCAGCTCTATAAAAATGTCACATGACCTAACCCTTCGGGTGAACACCGTAAAAAAGAAAAACTGTGTCAAAACAAGCAATTTTTGTCACCTTACATCACAAAAAGTGCAACACCAAGTGATCAAAAAGGTGTATGTCCCACAAAATGGCACTAATAAAACCGTCACCTCATCCCGCAAAAAATGAGCCCCTACATAAGAAAATCTCTCAAAAAATAAAAAAACTATAGCTCTCAGAACATGGACACATTAAAACATAATTTTTTTGTTTCAAAATGCTATTATTGTGTAAAACTTTAATAAATAAGAAAAAGTATATATATTAGGTATCGCCACGTCCGTAACAATCTGCTCTATAAAAATGTCACTTGACTGAACCCCTCAGGTGAACGCTGTAAAAATAAATAAATAAAAACTGTGCTAAAAGAACCAATTTTTTGGTCAACTTGCCCCATAAAGTGTTATAGTGAATGATCAAAAAATCATATGTACACAAAAATAGTGCCAATAAAACTGGCACCTTATCCCCTAGTTTCCAAAATGGGATCACTTCTTGGGAGTTTCTACTGTAAGGGGGCATCAGGGGGGCTTCAAATGGGACATGGCATCTAAAAACCATGTGGAGTTCCTTTTCTTCTGCGCCCTGCCGTGTGCCCATACAGCAGTTTATGACCACATGTGGGGTGTTTCTGTAAACCGCAGAATCTGATTAATAAATATTGAGTTTTGTTTGGCTGTTAACCATCGATGTGTTGGATTAAAATGGAAAATCTGCCAAAAAAGTGAAATTTTAAAATTTGATCTCCATTTTCCTTTAATTCTTGTGGAACTCCTAAAGGGTTAACAAAGTTTGTAAAATCGGTTTTAAGTAACTTGAGGGGTGTAGTTTCTACAATGGGGTCATTTATGGGGGTATCCACTATTTAGGCCCCACAAAGTGACTTCAGACCTGAACTGGTCCTTAACCTCCTCAGGACCGCCGTACGCAGGATTGCGTCTTTGCGGCGGCCCTGCTCTTCTGGGTGGACGCGCCGGCGCGTCCTCTCGCGAGACGCGAGATTTCCTGTGAACGCGTGCACACAGGCGCGCGCGCTCACAGGAACGGAAGGTAAGAGAGTTGATCTCCAGCCTGCCAGCGGCGATCGTTCGCTGGCAGGCTGGAGATGTGTTTTTTTTAACCCCTAACAGGTATATTAGACGCTGTTTTGATAACAGCGTCTAATATACCTGCTACCTGGTCCTCTGGTGGTCCCCTTTGTTTGGATCGACCACCAGAGGACACAGGTAGCTCAGTAAAGTCCCACCAAGCACCACTACACTACACTACACCCCCCCCCGTCACTTATTAACCCCTTATTAGCCCCTGATCACCCCATATAGACTCCCTGATCACCCCCCTGTCATTGATTACACCCCTGTCATTGATCAACCCCCTGTAAAGCTCCATTCAGATGTCCGCATGATTTTTACGGATCCACTGATAGATGGATCGGATCCGCAAAACGCATACGGGCGTCTGAATGAAACCTTACAGGGGCGTGATCAATGACTGTGGTGATCACCCCATATAGACTCCCTGATCACCCCCCTGTCATTGATTACCCCCCTGTCATTGATCAACCCCCTGTAAAGCTCCATTCAGATGTCCGCATGATTTTTACGGATCCACTGATAAATGGATCGGATCCGCAAAACGCATACGGGCGTCTGAATGAAGCCTTACAGGGGCGTGATCAATGACTGTGGTGATCACCCTATATAGACTCCCTGATCACCCCCCTGTCATTGATTACACCCCTGTCATTGATCAACCCCCTGTAAAGCTCCATTCAGATGTCCGCATGATTTTTACGGATCCACTGATAGATGGATCGGATCCGCAAAACGCATACGGACGTCTGAATGAAGCCTTACAGGGGCATGATCAATGACTGTGGTGATCACCCCATATAGACTCCCTGATCACCCCCCTGTAAAGCTCCATTCAGATGTCCGCATGATTTTTACGGATGCACTGATAGATGGATCGGATCCGCAAAACGCATCCGGACGTCTGAATGAAGCCTTACAGGGGCGTGATCAATGACTGTGGTGATCACTCCATATAGACTCCCTGATCACCCCCCTGTCATTGATTACCCCCCTGTCATTGATTACCCCCCTGTAAAGCTCCATTCAGATGTCCGCATGATTTTTACAGATGCACTGATAGATGGATCGGATCCGCAAAACGCATCCGGACGTCTGAATGAAGCCTTACAGGGGCATGATCAATGACTGTGGTTATCACCCCATATAGACTCCCTGATCACCCCCCTGTCATTGATTACCCCCCTGTAAAGCTCCATTCAGATGTCCGCATGATTTTTACGGATGCACTGATAGATGGATCGGATCCGCAAAACGCATCCGGACGTCTGAATGAAGCCTTACAGGGGCATGATCAATGACTGTGGTTATCACCCCATATAGACTCCCTGATCATCCCCCTGTCATTGATTACCCCCCTGTAAAGCTCCATTCAGATGTCCGTATGATTTTTACGGATCCACTGATAGATGGATCGGATCCGCAAAACACATACAGGCGTCTCCCTGGAGCCTTCCAGGGGGGGTGATCAATGACTGTGGTGATCACCCCATATAGACTCCCTGATCATCCCCCTGTCATTGATCACCCCCCCCTGTCATTGATCACCCCCCCCCTGTCATGCTGCATTCAGATGTCCGTATGATTTTTACGGATCCACGGATACATGGATCGGATCCGCAAAACACATACGGACATCTGAATGGAGCCTTACAGGGGGGTGATCAATGACAGGGGGGTGATCACCCCATAAAGACTCTCTGATCACCCCCCTGTCATTGATCACCCCCCCTGTCATTGATCACCCCCCTGTCATTGATCACCCCTCTGTAAGGCTCCATTCAGACATTTTTTTGGCCCAAGTTAGCGGAATTTTTTTTTTTTTCTTACAAAGTCTTATATTCCACTAACTTGTGTCAAAAAATAAAATCTCACATGAACTCCCCATACCCCTCACGGAATCCAAATGCGTAAAATTTTTTAGACATTTATATTCCAGACTTCTTCTCACGCTTTAGGGCCCCTAGAATGCCAGGGCAGTATAAATACCCCACATGTGACCCCATTTCGAAAAGAAGACACCCCCAGGTATTCCGTGAGGGGCATATTGAGTCCATGAAAGATTGAAATTTTTGTCCCAAGTTAGCGGAAAGGGAGACTTTGTGAGAAAAAAAAAAAAAAACAATTTCTGCTAACTTGTGCCAAAAAAAAAAAATTTCTATGAACTCGTCATGCCCCTCATTGAATACCTTGGGGTGTCTTCTTTCCAAAATGGGGTCACATGTGGGGTATTTATACTGCCCTGGCATTCTAGGGGTCCTAAAGCGTGAGAAGAAGTCTGGGATCCAAATGTCTAAAAATGCCCTCATAAAATGAATGTGGGCCCCTTTGCGCATCTAGGCTGCAAAAAAGTGTCACACATGTGGTATCGCCGTACTCAGGAGAAGTTGGGGAATGTGTTTTGGGGTGTCATTTTACATATACCCATGCTGGGTGAGATAAATATCTTGGTCAAATGCCAACTTTGTATAAAAAAATGGGAAAAGTTGTCTTTTGCCGAGATATTTCTTTCACCCAGCATGGGTATATGTAAAAAGACACCCCAAAACACATTCCCCAACGTCTCCTGAGTACGGCGATACCACATGTGTGACACTTTTTTGCAGCCTAGGTGGGCAAAGGGGCCCACATTCCAAAGAGCACCTTTAGGATTTCACAGGTCATTTACCTACTTACCACACATTAGGGCCCCTGGAAAATGCCAGGGCAGTATAACTACCCCACAAGTGACCCCATTTTGGAAAGAAGACACCCCAAGGTATTCCGTGAGGGGCATGGCGAGTTCCTAGAATTTTTTATTTTTTGTCACAAGTTAGTGGAAAATGATGATTTTTTTTTTTTTTTTTTTTCATACAAAGTCTCATATTCCACTAACTTGTGACAAAAAATAAAAACTTCCATGAACTCACTATGCCCATCAGCGAATACCTTGGGGTCTCTTCTTTCCAAAATGGGGTCACTTGTGGGGTAGTTATACTGCCCTGGCATTCTAGGGGCCCAAATGTGTGGTAAGGAGTTTGAAATCAAATTCTGTAAAAAATGACCAGTGAAATCCGAAAGGTGCTCTTTGGAATATGGGCCCCTTTGCCCACCTAGGCTGCAAAAAAGTGTCATACATGTGGTATCTCCGTATTCAGGAGAAGTTGGGCAATGTGTTTTGGGGTGTCATTTTACATATACCCATGCTGGGTGAGAGAAATATCTTGGCAAAAGACAACTTTTCCCATTTTTTTATACAAAGTTGGCATTTGACCAAGATATTTATCTCACCCAGCATGGGTATATGTAAAAAGACACCCCAAAACACATTCCTCAACTTCTCCTGAATACAGAGATACCAGATGTGTGACACTTTTTTGCAGCCTAGGTGGGCAAAGGGGCCCACATTCCAAAGAGCACCTTTCGGATTTCACAGGTCATTTTTTACAGAATTTGATTTCAAACTCCTTACCACACATTTGGGCCCCTAGAATGCCAGGGCAGTATAACTACCCCACAAGTGACCCCATTTTGGAAAGAAGAGACCCCAAGGTATTCGTTGATGGGCATAGTGAGTTCATGGAAGTTTTTATTTTTTGTCACAAGTTAGTGGAATATGAGACTTTGTATGAAAAAAAAAAATAAAATAAATAAATCATCATTTTCCACTAACTTGTGACAAAAAATAAAAAATTCTAGGAACTCGCCATGCCCCTCACGGAATACCTTGGGGTATAACGATTCCCCCCCCTAGGGGCCAGAACCTGGGATCTTTTCATCCCTTGTCCTATTCACCCTGATAGAGCTCTATCAGGGTAATTAGGACTTCACACTGTCCCTGCTGCTCTGTGCTCTGTGCACACAGCATCACGGATGTTAACATGGCAGCCAGGGCTTCAGTAGCGTCCTGGCTGCCATGGCAACTGATCGGAGCCCCAGGCTTACACAGCTGGGGCTCCGATCAGAAGCTGCCACTGCACCAATGATTTTAATGGGATGCGGGGTTGAGGGGGGGGGGGGGAGAAGGGGCACACTGCACCACCAATGATAATTACCCCTTAATACAGGAGGCGGGTGTCAGGGGCAGGATGCCGGCAATGCGATTCTGCTACCGGCACCCGCCTCCTGTATTATGGGTTAAAGTCTACTTTTCCTGGGTCCAGACTTTCAGTATTAGGCTACACAGAGCGGCGCCCAGCGATGTCCCAGCACTTACTATTATTCCTGGGCGCCGCTCCGTTCGCCCGCTGTGCCCCATTACTGTCTCCTCTCCTGCTCCACATGCTGATTACTATCGGAGGGATGGGGAGGAGACATCAGCTTCACTAGTGGGCGTTCCTTCTCCCTGGCTGTAGCGCTGTCCAATCGCAGCGCAGGAAGGAACGCCCACTAGAGAAGCTGATGTCTCCTCCCCATCCCTCCGATAGTAATCAGCATGTGGAGCAGGAGAGGAGACAGTAATGGGGCACAGCGGGCGAACGGAGCGGCGCCCAGGACTAATGGTGAGTGCTGGGACATCGCTGGGCGCGGCTCTGTGTAGGAAAAGTACTATCATTGATGGCGCAGTGCGCCCGCCCCTCCTCCACCCCTCTCTTCTCATTGGTGGCAGCGGCGGCAGCAGCACAGGGGGAGGGAGAGACTGCTTCCTTCTCCCCGTGCTGCTGAGAGAACATGAGCGCGCTGAGAGCAGCGCTCTCATGTTCAGAGATACTAGACTGCGCAGAAGCGCAGCCCAGTATCGAAAAAATGGAAATCCCGGTATCGTATCGATACCGGGACAGAAGTATCGATTGGGTATCGAAATTTCGATACCCGCAACAACCCTAGTAACAAGTGGTGTTGCTCTTGCACAGCCGTGGGACGTCTCGGCGTGTGGGTTATCAGTACCGCACCACATTTACTGAACTTTGTTTGGATTTAACTATTGCTGTGGGTCCTTTTTCAGTCAATCTGCGGACATCCATGGTGTTTCATATGCATCAGCCCGTTTGAAGTTATATTGACTTTATTCATCGTTTTCAGGATGTTTTATTCGCTTAGGAAATACACTCTCAAGCACAAGCACTTTATATAGAGTATATTTCCAACCAAGCCGCCTTAACTGGAGTATCATTATCTGAGTTTAATTTTTGTTTTCAGTTTTTATATTGTGTTGTATTCTGATGTTTATTAAATGTTTCTATTCATACTAATGATGTTCGTTCCATATGCCCGTATGTGAGTGCTCGGACTCCACTACATTTTGATATATTTTTTCCTTGTTGACTAGGCGGGTCAATTTAGTTCTTGTAGCACCACTGCACAATTTAGGGTGGTTGAGCCTCAATATATATATATATACTTACCCTATAATAGTACCAATCAAACAGTCATTTCATCCCCCAAAAAAATTAGCCCCTACACAAGACAGTCGCCCAAAAAATAAATAAAACTACGGCTTTCAGAATGTAGAGACACAAAAAAATATTTTTTTTTCAAAAATGCTTTGTTATGTAAAACTGAAACAAACAACCCAAAAAAGTTGTCATATTTGGTATTATCGCGTCCGTAACAACCTCCTCTATAAAAATACCACATGATCTAACCTGTCAGATTAATGTAAATAAAAAATAAAAATGGTGCCAAAACAGCTATTTTTTGTTACCTTGCCTCACAAAAAGTGTAATATAGAGCAACCAAAAATCATATGTACCCTAATATAGTACCAACAAAACTGCCACCTTATCCCGTAGTTTCCAAAATGGGGTCACTTTTTTGGAGTTTATACTCTAGTGGTGCATGAGGGGGGCTTCAAATGGGACATGGTGTCAAAAAACCAGTCCAGCAAAATCTGCCTTCCAAAAACCGTATGGCGTTCCTTTCCTTCTGCGCAATGCCGTGTGCCCGTACAGCAGTTTACGACCACATATGGGGTGTTTCTGGAAACTACAGAATCAGGGCCATAAATATTGAGTTTTGTTTAGCTGTTAACCCTTGCTTTGTAACTGGAAAAAATGGATTCAAATGGTAAATCTGCTAAAAAAGTGAAATTTTATCTCTATTTTCTATTAATTCTTGTGGAACACCTAAAGGGTTAACAAAGTTAGTAAAAATCTGTTTTGAATACCTTGAGGGGTACAGTTTGTAAAACTGGGTTATTTTTGGGTGGTTTCTATTATGTAAGCCTCACAAAGTGACTTCAGACCTGAACTGGTCCTGAAAAAGTGGGTTTTAGAAATTTTCGAAGATTTGCTTCTAAACGTCTAAGCCTTCTAACGTCCCCAAAAAATAAAATAGCATTCACAAAATGATCCAAACATGTAGACATATGGGGAATGTAAAGTAATAACTATTTTTTGATGAATTAGTATCTATTATAAAAGTAGAGAAATTAAAATTTGGAAATGTGAAACTTTTTCAAATTTTTTGTAAATTTGGAATTTTTTTTTATAAATAAAAATACATTTTTTTTTACTCAATTTTACCACTGTCATGAAGTACAATACGTGACGAGAAAACAATTTCAGAATGGCCTGGATAAGTAGAAGCGTTTTAAAGTTATCGCCACATAAAGTGACACATGCAGATTTGCTAAATATGGCCTGGTCCTTAACCACTTGCCATCTGGGCCATTTGCCCCCTTCCTGACCAGGCCTAATTTTGCAAAACTGACATATCTCACTTTATGTGGTAATAACTTTGGAACGCCTTTACTTATCCAAGTCATTCAGAGATTGTTTTCTCGTGACACATTGTACTTCATGATAGTCATAAATTTGAGTCAAAATATTTCACCTTTTATTTATGAAAAAATCAAAAATTTACCAAAAATTTAGAAAAATGCGCAATTTTCTAAATTTCAATTTCTCTGCTTTTAAAACAGAAAGTGATACCTCATAAAATATTTATTACTTAACATTCCCCATATGTCTACTTTATGTTGGCATCATTTTGGAAATGTCATTTTTTTTTTTTTTAGGACGTTAGAAGGCTTAGAAGTTTAAAAGCAATTCTTCAAATTTTTAAGAAAATTGCCAAAACCCACTTTTTAAGGACCAGTTCAGGTCTGAAGTCACTTTGTGGGGCCTACATAGTGGATACCCCCATAAATGACCCCATATGCCATATCCCATTTGAAGCCCCCTGATGCACCCTTACAGTAGAAACTCCCAAGAAGTGATCCTATTTTGGAAACTAGGGGATAAGGTGCCAGTTTAATTGCTACTATTTTTGGGTACATATGATTTTTTGATCATTCATTATAACACTTTATGGGGTAAGGTGACCAAAGAATTGGTTGTTGTAGCACAGTTTCTATTTATTTATTTTTACAGCGTTAACCTGAGGGGTTCAGTCAAGTGACATTTTTATAGAGCAGATTGTTACGGACGTGGCGATACCTAATATGTATACTTTTTCTTATTTATTAAAGTTTTACACAATAATAGCATTTTTGAAACAAAAAAATTATGTTTTAATGTGTTCATGTTCTAAGAGCTATAGTTTTTATTATTTTTTGAGAGATTTTCTTATGTAGGGGCTAATTTTTTGCGGGATGAGGTGACGGTTTTATTGGTACCATTTTGTGGGACATACGCATTTTTGATCACTTGGTGTTGCACTTTTTGTGATGTAAGGTGACAAAAATTGCTTGTTTTGACACAGTTTTTAAAAAAAAAATTTTTACGGTGTTCACCTGAGGGGTTAGGTCATGTGATATTTTTATAGAGCTGGTTTTTACGGACGCGGCAATACCTAATATGTATACTTTTTTTTTATTTGTTTCACTTTAACACAATAATAACATTTTTGAAACCAAAAAAATGATGTTTTAGTGTTTCCATGTTCTAAGAGCTATAGTTTTTTTTTTTGAGAGATTTTCTTATGTAGGGGCTCATTTTTTGCGGGATGAGGTGACGGTTTTATTGGTACCATTTTGTGGGACATACGCATTTTTGATCACTTGGTGTTGCACTTTTTGTGATGTAAGGTGACAAAAATTTATTGTTTTGACACAGTTTTTTTTTTTTTTACGGTGTTCACCTGAGGGGTAAGGTAATGTGATATTTTTATAGAGCTGGTTTTTACGGACGCAGTAATACCTAATATGTATACTTTTTTTTATTTGTTTCACTTTAACACAATAATAGCATTTTTGAAACAAAAAAAAATGATGTTTTAGTGTCTCCATGTTTTAAGAGCTATAGTTTTTTTTATTTTTTTGAGAGATTTTCTTATGTAGGGGCTCATTTTTTGCGGGATGAGGTGACGGTTTTATAGGTACCATTTTGTGGGACATACGCATTTTTGATCACTTGGTGTAGCACCTTTTGTGATGTAAGGTGACAAAAATTGCTTGTTTTGACACTTTTTTTTTTTTTTTTTTTACGGTGTTCACCCGAGGGGTTAGGTCATGTGATATTTTTATAGAGCTGGTTTTTATGGACGCGGCAATAACAAATATGTCTATTTTATTTTATTTTTTCTATTTTTAACATTTTTTTTTATTCCTTACTTGGGGAATTTTTTTTTTTACATGTGAAACATTTATTTTATTTTTTTAACCCTTTATTTATTTATTTTTTATTTTACACTTTTCGTCCCCCATAAGGTCATACAAGACCTCTGGGGGACATTTACTTCACTTTTTCTTTTTTTTTTCACTGTTGATTTCTCCTGTAACTGGGGCTGACATAGTAGCCCCAGTTACAGGAGAAATACACCCCCCAGAGAGGCTGTACAGCATAATACTGCCCTGTACAGCCTCAGTGCAGGGCTGATCGAGGTCTGTGAAAGACCTCACACAGCTCCTGCACTCTCCGGTCCCGGCGATCACATGACCGCCGGGCCGGAACAGGAAGCGCATAGCTCTTCCTGCTCTGCATACTCAGCGCTCGGTGAGCGCTGTGTATGCAGCAATCCAGAAGGCAGGGACACCTGGGCACTGTCCCTGCCTTCTCTCTGGGTTGCCCTGCTGTCACTGACAGCGGGCAACCCGATCAGCAGCTGCACGATTAGCGTGCAGCTGCAGTTTCTGAACGGATGTTCTGGAACGTCCGTTCAGAAATAGAGACCCACCTCCCGGACGTTTATACCCTATGGGCGGACGGGAGGTGGTTAAGGTGAAAAATGGCGGGGTCCTTAAGGGGTTAAGGTGAAAAATGGCAGGATCCTGAAGGAGTTAAAATATGAAAAGGTAAACGAATTCTTATCAATAGTCCCATAGGAAGTTCTTTTGAAATTCTTTGCTAAAACCTCTAAAAACACAATCAAGGATGAACTGTACAGTAGGTCCATCTAGTGTCTCTCCAAGAGTATGACCAGGCAACACGGTCTCGTGATGCAGCCCTGCTGTGTTGGCGTACCATGTTGGCGAAAAGGCTACAGCGTGCTCTAATATAGTGGGTCTGTATTGTTAATGGCTGAGCAGTACTGAAGGTGCCGCAACATGGACCCACTGAACAGTGTGGTATTCATCAGTTTAAATAAAGCCCACTGTGGCACATTTGGTGGTCATACCTCAACTGCTGCTATTAAAGGATAGTGGGAGTTTTATAACAGTCACAGGTTGGAGATCATTGCTGTTAGGAGTGTATGGAAAAAATATACTTCAAATAACGTTTGGAATGTTTTATGTTTTTTTCACCTCATGTTTGTCCATGCTATTGAAACACACTTTAGATATTTTATTTTTAAAAATTGATCCTTTTAATGGGGCTTCCATTATGGTTAAAAGCGCCAATTTAACAAGTTTTTCATCAGGATCCATGGACAGACAGACTGCTCATATTTATGTCCTGTTGAAGGATGGGTGTCACGGATGTAGTAGGGGAGAACACCAAAAGACAATCAAGAAGGAAGGGGAAAGACACTAGGCCTCACCGCTAGGGAAGGAAAGAAGGAAAAGGGTCACCATCTAACCATCTATAAAACCCTGCTCCTGGCCCTAACTCCTATCCGTATGGGCACCTCTCGATGGTAGAGATACCCATACACGGGAACCTAGAAAACCCTGGTGACCCTCAGATGCCCTAAAGATAATGACAGGGCAGAGACCACCTGTTCCTTCCCTGGTGAAGGAACTAGCGTCTCACTGAGGCCTAGTAAACAACCGGGGGGGGGGGGGAATTACAAAACACGACAAGCGGAACACTTAACTTCAGAGGATGAAGGATGAACAGGACTTCAACACGAACCACACTCCAGCTCTTCCAAGACCAAATGAAGCTATCCTAAGCAAGGAGTGATGGGAAAAGTCAGACTAAATAGGGCGAGGTGATGGTCACATGATCCACACCTCAACAGGAGGTGTGGACATACCAGCAACACACAGACAAAGTGAAACCAAAAGAGGCTGTCAGATCACTAATGCGTAGATAATCTTTCAGACCTTCTGAGACCTGTCACAAATGTGACAATGGGATTCTGATGGATCTGTTTTTATTGGAAGAGAAGTCTATGCCAGCAGTATGCTTTTTAAAAAGTGATAAAAAAAAAAAGGATGTTTAAACAGGATGTAAAAATGTGGTGTGAACCTAGCCTTATCGACTAATAAGGTATATGAGTTATGGTTAAGGCTCCGCTAGGTTACTGTAGGCTAATATGATATGAAAAAAAGTATTTTTTTGTAGGAACACAACTGACATTATTCATATGGGTGGCAGGGACCTTTGTAGTTATGTTGAATGACCTAAATTAAATCCATACCATGAAGTGAAAGAAACCTGCATCAATGGAGCTATAATCACACTTTAATTAATAAAAGTGCATTCCTGTCTCAATCATTTATCGCATATCCAGCCTCCTCTGGAGCCCACATCTATCTCTGGAATACCTCCAAGCACCCAATGGCAGCTAAAACGGGATGGAACCAAGAAGACAGCTGTTTGGGTGGCACCTATACAAGGTGATGGGAGTCAGAGAAACAGCATAGCACAGTGAGCTATGCTCTTTCCGCACCGCCTAATCAATTGCATGTGGGAGGTATGGAAACGGCATAGCACTGTCCGCTCAGCTTTTTCCATAAGCCCCCACAATCAGGCTGGAAGAGGTCAGGGGAAGGGCAATTCAGAGATGGGAATACCCCTTTAAATCGTGTCTGCCACAGTCTGGTTATATTTTCTGTTTTGTTTAAGAATATGTTACTGCATGAAAATGTAAATCAGACAAAATAAAAAATAAAATAAAGCAATTTTATTACATTCAAAAAATATCGTTAGAGATCCCAACTTTTATTACGATCCTGCTTTCTGCATAATATAGGAATTATCTTTCATGAAGTAATAAGCAGCCCTCAAGTGGCCTCATTAACTGTTTGTCTTGCAAATCAGTGTCAGATGAAAATATAATAATGTAACACTACCAGAACAAACAAATGTACAGGCGCAACTACAATGTGTTTTCTGTACTCATGTATTTATCTGTCAGGTGATAGATTCTGCCCTATCTGAGAGCAGTATATAATTGAGGGAGATAAGCTGAGCTGTGCGATTTACAGATTTATATGATTTGGAGCAGAATTTATGAGTAAAAAGCAGAGGAAGTCCTGACAGGACTACTAGGAGAGACGGTGAGAGTCCTGATTACCCTGCCTACACAGGATGATTGACAGCTTTCTGTGTATACACACTGATACAGGGAAACATATCAATCACTGACCTCCTATGACCCTGACAGGTTCACTTTAAAATGTCTTTTGTTATTTCTAATCATTTACTCACACAATGGTTAATCATGTGCATTAATATTTTTCAAAAAAAAATGGTCATATTCTAATGGAATGGTGCAGTTATAATTGGTGTTATAGAAGCTGTACAGTGTATGGCTGTCCTTATTTTATATAGATACTAGCAGAAGGACCTGGCTTCGTACGGGTATATTTTATCTATTTCATTTAATGTTTCTGTGTGTCGTTAAAAGATTTAGACAGTATCTCCCGTAAGAGTGACCTCTACAGCATCCCGCCCCCTGAACAGTGAACTCCACAGCCCCCTACCCCTTAACACTGACTCTCCCCAAAGTTCCCTGCCTCCTTAAAATGGGACCTCCACAGCAGCCCACCCCCTTAACAGGGATCTCACAGTACCCTGCTGCCTTAACAGTGACCTCCACAGCAGCTGCCCCTTTAACAGTGACCTCCACAGTCCCCTGCCCCCTTGACAGTAACCTCCACAGCGAAAGCCCCTTTAACAGTGCCCTCCACAGTGGCCACCCCTTTATTACTGACCTCCACAGAACCCCGTCTCCTTAACAGTGATTTCCACAATAACCCGCCCCTTAACAGTGACCTCCACAGCAGCTGCCCCTTTAACAGTGACATCCACAGTCCCCACTCCCTTAACAGTAACCTCCACAGCTCCTGCCCCTTTAACAGTGACCTTCACAGCAGCCCTCCTTTTATTTGTGACCTCCACAGTACCCTGTCTTTGAAATTAACAAAAAGAAACATTCACAAGTCAAATTAGATCTCCTTAAAGGGGTTCTCCATGAATTAATAATATAACATTTCTGAAAATACTTAAATATTACTTTATCATGAATACATTCCCAAATAGCTTTTATTGTTTATAAGGATCTCTTTTGGGAATTAAAATGGCTGCCAACCTATTGGCACACACAAAACTCTTCCTAATGAGTGAAGAAGTGAGGTAAAGAGCAGTCTCAGGTCTTCCCTCTGCTGTGGCTGTCATTAATTATCATCCTACATACCGTTGATAACATCTTCAGCTGTGTGTAGCAAAATACAGAGATGATGGACAAGACTACTGTGGCATTTTGGTAATGTAATAATTCATGACAGCCAGAGAAGTGAGGAGAGCGCAGGCAGCACTTTAGCTCAGTGTTCTGAAGTAACCGGTCCCGCTGTGTCATTAGGATGGGTGTTGTGTGTGCCAGTAGGGCAGTGGCCATTTTATGTCTCCTGATGCTTGGCCACTAGAGAAAATGATCCATTATAAATAATAAAAGCTCTTTGGCAATGTGTTTATAACAAAGTAATATTTTGGTATTTTAGTCATTTTATTTTATTAACCACTTCCAGACTGGGCCATTTACCCCCTTCCTGACCAGGCCTAATTTTGCAAATCTGACATGATTTACTTTATGTGGTAATAACTTTAGAAAGCTTTTACTTATCCAAGCCATTCAGAGATTGTTTTCTCGTGACACATTGTACTTCATGTTAGGCTACTTTCACACCTGCGTTCAGGTGTCCGCTCGTGAGCTCCGTTTGAAGGGGCTCACGAGCGGCCCTGAACGCAGCCGTCCGGCCCTAATGCATTCTCAGTGGAGGCGGATCCACTGAGAATGCATCCGCCTGCCAGCGCTCAGCCTCCGCTCCGCTCAGTGAGCGGACACCTGAACGCTGCTTGCAGCGTTCGGGTGTCCGCCTGGCCGTGCGGAGGCGAGTGGATCCGTCCAGACTTATAATGGAAGTCAATGGGGACGGATCCGCTTGAAGATGACACTATATGGCTCAATCTTCAAGCGGATCCGTCCCCCATTGACTTTCAATGTAAAGTCTGAACGGATCCGCTAAGGCTACTTTCAGACTTAGAAATTTTTCTAAGTTATAATGCAGACGGATCCGTTCTGAACGGATGCAAACGTCTGCATTATAGGAGCGGATCCGTCTGATGAAACATCAGACGGACCCGCTCCGAACGCTAGTGTGAAAGTAGCCTTAATTGTAAATTTGAGTCAATATGTTTTACCTTTATTTATAAAAAAAATCCAAAAGTTAACAAAAATTTGAAAGAATTCACTGTTTTCTAAATTTTAACCTCTCTGCTTTTAAGACAGTGATGCCTCATAAAATATTCATTAATTAACATTCCCCATATTTTTACTTTACGTTGGCATAATTTTGTAATGTAATTTTATTCTATTAGGAAGTTAGAAGTTTTAGAGTTTTAGAAGCAATTTTTGAAATTTTTTTGAAAATTTTTAAAGTCAATTTCTTTAAGGACCAGTTCAGTTCTGAAGTCACTTTGTGGGGCTTACATAATAGAACCAACCCATAAATGACCCCATTTTAGAAACAACACCCCTCAAAGTATTCAAAACTGGTTTTAGAATTTTTTTATTTTTTTACATGTGTTTTTTTATAAAACACTTTATTTTTTTTATTTTTTATTTTACAATTTGTGTCCCCCATAAGGTCATACAAGACATCTGGGGGACATTTAACTTCACTTTTTTTTTTTTCACTATTGATTTCTCCTGTAACTGGTGCTGACATAGTAGCCCCCCTTACAAGGGAAATACACCCCCAGAGAGGCTGTACAGCAGTATACAGTGCTGTACAGCCTTAGTGCAGGGCTGATGGAGGTCTGTGGAAGACTCAACAGCTTCTGCACTCTCCCGGCCCCAGCGATCACATGACCACCGGGCCGGACAGGAAGTGGATAGCGTTGAGCAATCTAGAAGGCAGGGACACCTGGGAACTGTCCCTCCCTTCTCTCTGAGTTGCCCTACTGTCACTGACAGTGGGCCCCCCACTCGGCAGCTGCAGGATTAGCATGCAGCTTCCATCTCTGAATGGACGTTCTAAAACGTCCATTCAGAGATAAACGACCGACCATAGGATGTTTATAATCAATGGGCTGTCGTGAAGTGGTTAATTCCCAGAGAATCCCTTTAACTAAAGTATATGACAATTCTTATCCATGCTTTAAACTATATAAACAGCAACAAAAAAATCTATCTTTATAAATAAATATTTACAAAAAGAGAATAATACAATTTTTTTTTTTATAATAGTTTTTTTATTGAGATACAACATCACAGATCAGTTTCAACTGAATGCACCACTGTACAAATCAAAGTGAACAGGTATAATGTATAAAATATTGAGGAAAAAGAGACATAATATAACATCCAGTAATATGTGGAATGTAAACCAAGAAAAAGTCAATAAAGACTATGTGGAAATCCCAATGCTTGTCATATTCAGTTATTTTAAAGGAAAAGAAATTAAGAAAAAGAAACAGTTAGATAGTATCCCACCATTAGAAGAGCATTCCTGAGGAACTAGGTATATAAATCTACTGTTAGGGTGGGTATAATCCATGTTGAATCCTATCAGAGGATCACTATCGTAAAGAATGTAACAACAGAGAAAATAAACATTTTGACAATACAGACAGACACATCAGGGGGAAGGGGTAACATAGACCTCTTGGGTACATCTCAAGGTTGTCTAGTAGCCCAATAATTGTCCCACACATCCCAAATAACATGGAATAGATCCACTTTATCCTGGAAGATAGCAGTCGTGTATTCCAGGGTCCAGACCTCTGTCACCTTAGCATACAAGACGGAGACCTTTGGGGGGTCAGATCGTTTCCAGAAGCAATAAGGCAGCGGGGTGCCGTCAGTACTAGTAGTAACAGTTTAAGTGAATGTTTCCTTATATATGGGGGTGTAATATTAAGTAGAAAGGCAATGGGGTCGGGAGGTATATTGGGGACAAAAATATCCCTCAATAGAGTGCTGACTCTGAACCAAAACGTGCATATCAAGGGGTAGTCCCAGAAAATGTGGTGCAGTGTTCCCCTAGCTGTCCCACATCTCCAACAAACCCCTGCGACTGCGATATTCGCTCTATGGAGGAGATCAGGAGTATGGTACCAGTGTGGGACAATTGCAGAACGGATGAGGACCCATTTTGCGGACGTGTGAATGGACCCTTAAGGTGTATGGGAGCCAGCCAGAGTGTCTCTATCTGCATCCAGATGGAATAAGGGTATAGAGATACCTAGGCTGTGATGCAACGCAACTGAGCTGCCCAATAATATTTCATCAAATCAGGTACTCCCAGACCACCCTGAGACTTGCTAGACAGAAGTACAGACCTAGGGATCCTATGGCGTCTCTCAGCCCATATAAATCGGAGGAGCTGTGACTGAATAGATCTCAAATCTCTGAGGGGAATCGGGACGGGTAGGGTCTCAAATAGATACAGAATCTTGGGTAGAATTGTCCTCTTCACCGCCAAGATGCTACCTAGATAGGATATTGGGAGTGCTTGCCACTTGGCAAGGTGATCTCTAATTTCTTTATATACAGTCAGGTCCATAAATATTTCGGCACAATTCTAACATTTTTGGCTCTATGCACCACCACAATGGATTTGAATTGAAACTAACAAGATGTGCTTTAACTGCAGACTGTCAGCTTTAATTTGAGGTATTTACATCCAAATCAGGTGAATGGTGTAGGAATTACAACAGTTTGCATATGTGCCTCCCACTTGTTAAGGGACCAAAAGTACAAACCCATCAGAGAGATAGCAAAAACATTAGGCGTGGCCAAAACAACTGTTTGGAACATTCTTAAAAAGAAGGAACGCAACAGTGAGCTCAGCAACACCAAAAGACCCTGAAGACCACGGAAAACAACTGTGGTGGATGACCAAAGAATTATTTCCCTGGTGAAGAAAATACCCTTCACAACAGTTGGCCAGATCAATAACACTCTCCAGGAGGTAGGTGTATGTGTGTCAAAGTCAGCAATCAAGAGAAGACTTCACCAGAGTGAATAAAGAGGGTTCACTACAAGATGTAAACTATTGGTGAGCCTCAAAAACAGGAAGGCCAGATTAGAGTTTGCCAAACGACATCTAAAAAAGCCTTCACAGTTCTGGAACAACATCCTATGGACAGATGAGACCAAAATCAACTTGTACCAGAGTGATGGGAAGAGAAGGGAATAGAGGAGGAAAGGAACTGCTCATGATCCTAAGCATACCACCTCATCAGTGAAGCATGGTGGGGGTAGTGTCATGGCGTGGGCATGTATGGCTGTCAATGGAACTGGTTCTCTTGTATTTATTGATGATGATGATGATGATGCACTTCACAGTACAGATGGACAATGACCCAAAGCATAGTGCAAAATCAGCCAAAGAGTTTTTAAAGGAAGGAAGTGGAATGTTATGCAATGGCCAAGTCAATCACCTGACCTGAATCCGATTGAGCATGCATTTCACTTGCTGAAGACAAAACTGAGGGGAAAATGCCCCCAAAACAAGCAGAAACTGAAGACAGTTGTAGTAGAGGCCTGGCAGAACATCACCAGGGATGAAACCAAGCATCTGGTGATGTCTATGTGTTCCAGACTTCAGGCTGTAATTGACTGCAAAGGATTTGCAACCAAGTATTAAAAAGTGAAAGTTTGATTTATGATTAATATTCTATCCCATTACTTTTGGTTCCTTAACAAGTGGGAGGCACATATGCAAACTGTTGTAATTCCTACACTGGTCACCTGATTTGGATGTAAATACCCTCAAATTAAAGCGGACAGTCTGCGGTTAAAGCACATCTTGTTAGTTTTTATTTCAAATCCATTGTGGTGGTGTCACGCCGGTGACAGGTTTGAGAAGGTCTGAAAGAATATCTGCACATTAGTTATCTGACAGCCTCTTTTGGTTTCACTTTGTCTGTGTGTTGCTGGTATGTCCACACCCCCTGTTCAGGTGTGGATCATGTGACCTTCACCTCCCCCTATTTAGTCTGACTTTACCCATCACTCCTTGCTCTGGATAGCTTAATTTGGTTTTTGGAAGAGCTGGAGTGTGGTTCGTGGTGACGTCCTGTTCGTCCATCATCCATCAGCCTCAGAAGTTAAGTGTTCCGCTTGTTGTGTTTTGTATTCCCCCCCACCTTTGTTGTTTACTAGGCCTCAGCTAGACGCTGGTTAATTCACCAGGGAAGGAGCGGGTTGTCTCTGCCCTGTCATTACTATTAGGGCATCTGAGGGCCACCAGGGTTTTCTAGGTTCCTGTGTATGGGCATCTCTACCATCGAGAGGTGCCCATACGGATAGGAGTTAGGGCCAGAAGCAGGGTTTTATAGGTGGTGACTAGGGATGAGCGAACCCGAACTGTATAGTTCGGGTTCGTACCGAATTTTGGGGTGTCCGTGACACGGACCCGAACCCGAACATTTTCGTAAAAGTCTGGGTTCGGGTTCGGTGTTCGGCACTTTCTTGGCGCTTTTTGAAAGGCTGCAAAGCAGCCAATCAACAAGCGTCATACTACTTGGCCCAAGAGGCCATCACAGCCATGCCTACTATTGGCATAGCTGTGATTGGCCAGTGCACCATGTGACCCAGCCTCTATTTAAGCTAGAGTCACGTAGCGCCGCACGTCACTCTGCTATGATCAGTATAGGGAGAGGTTGCAGCTGCGACGTTAGAGCGAGATTAGGCAGATTAACTCCTCCAAAAGACTTCATTCTGTGATCGATCTGCAGCTGTGGATCATTGAAGTGCTATTATTGACTTGCTCACTTTTTTGAGGCTGCCCAGAGCGTTTTTAGATCACTTTTTTTCTGGGGTGATCGGCGGCCATTTTGTGACTTGTGGTGCGCCAGCACGAGCTATCACCAAGTGTATTTAACCATCGATAGTGTGGTTATTTTGTGCTATATCCTACATCAGCTGCAGGCTGAGCCTGTGTCACCGAAGTGCATTTAACCATCAACAGTCTGGTTATTTTTTGGCCATATACTACATCAGCTGCAGGCTGAGCCTGTGTCACCCAAGTGTATTTAACCATCAACAGTCTGATTATTTTTTGGCCATATACTACATCAGCTGCAGGCTGAGCCTGTGTCACCCAAGTGTATTTAACCATCGATAGTGTGGTTATTTTGTGCTATATCCTACATCAGCTGCAGGCTGAGCCTGTGTCACCCAAGTGCATTTAACCATCAACAGTCTGATTATTTTTTGGCCATATACTACATCTGGTGCAGGCTGAGCCTGTGTCACCCAAGTGCATTTAACCATCAACAGTCTGATTATTTTTTGGCCATATACTACATCTGGTGCAGGCTGAGCCTGTGTCACCCAAGTGCATTTAACCATCAACAGTGTGGTTATTTTTTGGCCATATATTACATCAGGGGCAAGTTGAGCCTGTCACCCAGCGCCTAAAAAATAGACCTGACATTTCTATTCAACCAAATCTGCACAGTTTTAGCTGGTCAAGTTATTTGTAGTGACCGTAAAAGCAGACTTTTTGTTCTGGGTTGAAAAAGCATTCCCAAATTTGCCATTCTGAAAATAACTAGTTTGTGGTATTTGAGGCCTACTGGAAATCTATCCCAAAAAGAAAATCTTACATTGAAGGTATTGATAGTGTCATTCAGAAAAACCTAAGACACACGCTAGCGTGCTGATAGAAGTGTCATTCTGTGATTAAACCTATAACTGTCACACAGCGCAAAAAAAAACAGGTCTCACATCTCTATTCAACCAAATCTGCACAGTTTTAGCTGGTCAAGTTATTTGTAGTGACCGTAAAAGCAGACTTTTTGTTCTGGGTTGAAAAAGCATTCCCAAATTTGCCATTCTGAAAATAACTAGTTTGTGGTATTTGAGGCCTACTTGAAATCTATCCCAAAAATAAAATCTTACATTGAAGGTATTGATAGTGTCATTCAGAAAAACCTAAGACACACGCTAGCGTGCTGATAGAAGTGTCATTCTGTGATTAAACCTATAACTGTCACACAGCGCAAAAAAAAACAGGTCTCACATCTCTATTCAACCAAATCTGCACAGTTTTAGCTGGTCAAGTTATTTGTAGTGACCGTAAAAGCAGACTTTTTGTTCTGGGTTGAAAAAGCATTCCCAAATTTGCCATTCTGAAAATAACTAGTTTGTGCTATTTGAGGCCTACTTGAAATCTATCCCAAAAAGAAAATCTTACATTGAAGGTATTGATAGTGTCATTCAGAAAAACCTAAGACACACGCTAGCGTGCTGATAGAAGTGTCATTCTGTGATTAAACCTATAACTGTCACACAGCGCAAAAAAAAACAGGTCTCACATCTCTATTCAACCAAATCTGCACAGTTTTAGCTGGTCAAGTTATTTGTAGTGACCGTAAAAGCAGACTTTTTGTTCTGGGTTGAAAAAGCATTCCCAAATTTGCCATTCTCAAAATTGTGGTGAACGGGAACAATGAGGAAAACATCTAATAAGGGACGCGGACGCGAACGTGGACATGGTCGTGGTGGTGTTAGTGGACCCTCTGGTGCTGGGAGAGGACGTGGCCGTTCTGCCACAGCCACACGTCCTAGTGAACCAACTACCTCAGGTCCCAGTAGCCAGCAGAATTTACAGCGATATTTGGTGGGGCCCAATGCCGTTCTAAGGATGGTAAGGCCTGAGCAGGTACAGGCATTAGTCAATTGGGTGGCCGGCAGTGGATCCAGCACGTTCACATTATCTCCCACCCAGTCTTCTGCAGAAAGCGCACAGATGGCGCATGAAAACCAAGCCCATCGGTCTGTCACATCACCCCCATGCATATCAGGGAAACTGTCTGAGCCTCAAGTTATGCAGCAGTCTCTTATGCTGTTTGAAGACTCTGCTGCCAGGGTTTCCCAAGGGCATCCACCTAGCCCTTCCCCAGGGGTGGAAGAGATAGAATGCACTAACGCACAACCACTTATTTTTCCTGATGATGAGGACATGGGAATACCACCTCAGCACGTCTCTGATGATGACGAAACACAGGTGCCAACTGCTGCGTCTTTCTGCAGTGTGCAGACTGAACAGGAGGTCAGGGATCAAGACTGGGTGGAAGACGATGCAGGGGACGATGAGGTCCTAGACCCCACATGGAATGAAGGTCGTGCCACTGACTTTCACAGTTCGGAGGAAGAGGCAGTGGTGAGACCGAGCCAACAGCGTAGCAAAAGAGGGAGCAGTGGGCAAAATCAGAACACCCGCCGCCAAGAGACTCTGCCTGCTACTGACCGCCGCCATCTGGGACCGAGCACCCCAAAGGCAGCTTCAAGGAGTTCCCTGGCATGGCACTTCTTCAAACAATGTGCTGACGACAAGACCCGAGTGGTTTGCACTCTGTGCCATCAGAGCCTGAAGCGAGGCATTAACGTTCTGAACCTTAGCACAACCTGCATGACCAGGCACCTGCATGCAAAGCATGAACTGCAGTGGAGTAAACACCTTAAAAACAAGGAAGTCACTCAGGCTCCCACTGCTACCTCCTCGGCCTCTTCTGCTGCTGCCGCCGCCTCGGCCTCTTCTGCTGCTGCTGCCGCCGCCTCGGCCTCTTCCTCCGCCTCTGGAGGAACGTTGGCACCTGCCGCCCAGCAAACATGGGATGTACCACCAACACCACCACCTGCGTCACCAAGCATCTCAACCATGTCACACGGCAGCGTTCAGCTCTCCATCTCACAAACATTTGAGAGAAAGCGTAAATTCTCACCTAGCCACCCTCGATCCCTGGCCCTGAATGCCAGCATTTCTAAACTACTGGCCTATGAAATGCTGTCATTTAGGCTGGTGGACACACACAGCTTCAAACAGCTCATGTCACTTGCTGTCCCACAGTATGTTGTTCCCAGCCGCCACTACTTCTCCAAGAGAGCCGTGCCTTCCCTGCACAAACAAGTGTCGGATAAAATCAAGTGTGCACTGCGCAACGCCATCTGTGGCAAGGTCCACCTAACCACAGATACGTGGACCAGTAAGCACGGCCAGGGACGCTATATCTCCCTAACTGCACACTGGGTAAATGTAGTGGCGGCTGGGCCCCAGGCGGAGAGCTGTTTGGCGCACGTCCTTCCGCCGCCAAGGATCGCAGGGCAACATTCTTTGCCTCCTGTCTCCTCCTCCTCCTACTCAGCTTCCTCCTCCTCTTCTTCCACCTGCTCATCCAGTCAGCCACACACCTTCACCACCAACTTCAGCACAGCACGGGGTAAACGTCAGCAGGCCATTCTGAAACTCATATGTTTGGGGGACAGGCCCCACACCGCACAGGAGTTGTGGCGGGGTATAGAACAACAGACCGACGAGTGGTTGCTGCCGGTGAGCCTCAAGCCCGGCCTGGTGGTGTGCGATAATGGGCGAAATCTCGTTGCAGCTCTGGGACTAGCCGGTTTGACGCACATCCCTTGCCTGGCGCATGTGCTGAATTTGGTGGTGCAGAAGTTCATTCGCAACTACCCCGACATGTCAGAGCTGCTGCATAAAGTGCGGGCCGTCTGTTCGCGCTTCCGGCGTTCACACCCTGCCGCTGCTCGCCTGTCTGCGCTACAGCGTAACTTCGGCCTTCCCGCTCACCGCCTCCTATGCGACGTGCCCACCAGGTGGAACTCCACCTTGCATATGCTGGACAGACTGTGCGAGCAGCAGCAGGCCATAGTGGAGTTTCAGCTGCAGCACGCACGGGTCAGTCGCACTGCGGATCAGACCCACTTCACCACCAATGACTGGGCCTCCATGCGAGACCTGTGTGCCCTGTTGCGCTGTTTCGAGTACTCCACCAACATGGCCAGTGGCGATGACGCCGTTATCAGCGTTACAATACCACTTCTATGTCTCCTTGAGAAAACACTTAGGGCGATGATGGAAGAGGAGGTGGCCCAGGAGGAAGAGGAGGAAGAGGGGTCATTTTTAGCACTTTCAGGCCAGTCTCTTCGAAGTGACTCAGAGGGAGGTTTTTTGCAACACCAGAGGCCAGGTACAAATGTGGCCAGACAGGGTCCACTACTGGAGGACGAGGAGGACGAGGAGGAGGTGGAGGAGGATGAGGATGAAGCATGTTCACAGCGGGGTGGCACCCAAAGCAGCTCGGGCCCATCACTGGTGCGTGGCTGGGGGGAAACACAGGACGATGACGATACGCCTCCCACAGAGGACAGCTTGTCCTTACCTCTGGGCAGCCTGGCACACATGAGCGACTACATGCTGCAGTGCCTGCGCAACGACAGCAGAGTTGCCCACATTTTAACGTGTGCGGACTACTGGGTTGCCACCCTGCTGGATCCCCGGTACAAAGACAATGTGCCCACCTTACTTCCTACACTGGAGCGTGATAGGAAGATGCGCGAGTACAAGCGCACGTTGGTAGACGCGCTACTGAGAGCATTCCCAAATGTCACAGGGGAACCAGTGGAAGCCCAAGGCGAAGGCAGAGGAGGAGCAAGAGGTCGCCAACGCAGCTGTGTCACGCCCAGCTCCTCTGAGGGCAGGGTTAGCATGGCAGAGATGTGGAAAAGTTTTGTCAACACGCCACAGCTAAGTGCACCACCACCTGATACGGAACGTGTTAGCAGGAGGCAACATTTCACTAACATGGTGGAACAGTACCTGTGCACACCCCTCCACGTACTGACTGATGGTTCGGCCCCATTCAACTTCTGGGTCTCCAAATTGTCCACGTGGCCAGAGCTAGCCTTTTATGCCTTGGAGGTGCTGGCCTGCCCGGCGGCCAGCGTTTTGTCTGAACGTGTATTCAGCACGGCTGGGGGCGTCATTACAGACAAACGCAGCCGCCTGTCTACAGCCAATGTGGACAAGCTGACGTTCATAAAAATGAACCAGGCATGGATCCCACAGGACCTGTCCATCCCTTGTGCAGATTAGATATGGCCCTATGTGGGCTGTTGGTGTGGGGGCATATATATGCTGTCTTACTTATTTGGCTTCTGTATTTGATATAACCTTTAGATTCAGCCGTAACCTGACTGTAGTGCTGCCCCGTGTCCCCTGACGAATCCTGGGGCATACTCTGTGTGAAGAAACGCGTCGGGACACTTGAGTATTCCTTTCACCTTATCCTCCCTTGTGGATAATTCTCTGGTGGGGTTACGCTTATTTTGGTAATCTGGTATGTTTTCCTTGATTCTCTGGACGCATTTTTTCTCTTTCTACCTATGAGGGCCTTTGTAGGGTCATCTATATAGGTTAAGAGTTCCTGTCTGGGCCACCCCTTGCGGGGCTTTTTGGACCCCGTCCAGAGGATTTTGGTTATAGGGCGGACCAGGCCAAGCAGGGAGGGGCCGTTGTTTTACTCCTTAATCATTAAAAGTCATATTTTAGTAGTTACTGCCCCCTTTAGTTTAATTATCAGATTAGATATTAACTACCTCCCCATAACAATATATTATTCTACTCCAGGGCACTTCCTCATTCAATACTATTTTTAATTTCATTTTACCATTATATTGCGGGGCAACCCAAAGTTGAATGAACCTCTCCTCTGTCTGGGTGCTGGGGCCTAAATGTGTGACAGTGGCCTGTTCCAGTGGTGGGTGACGTGAAGCCTGATTCTCTGCTATGACATGAATACAGATTCTGCGCTGACATAAGGCCAGATTCTCTGTTACGGGACCGCTCTCCTCTGCCTGGGTGCCTGGGCCTAAATGTGTGACAGTGGCCTGTTCCAGTGGTGGCTGACGTGAAGCCTGATTCTCTGCTATGACATGAATACAGATTCTGCGCTGACATAAGGCCAGATTCTCTGTTACGGGACCTCTCTCCTCTGCCTGGGTGCCTGGGCCTAAATGTGTGACAGTGGCCTGTTCCAGTGGTGGGTGACGTGAAGCCTGATTCTCTGCTATGACATGAAGACAGATTCTGCGCTGACATAAGGCCAGATTCTCTGTTACGGGACCGCTCTCCTCTGTCTGGGTGCCGGGGCCTAAATGTGTGACAGTGGCCTGTTCCAGTGGTGGGTGATGTGAAGCCTGATTCTCTGCTATGACATGAAGACTGATTCTGCGCTGACATGAAGCCAGATTCTCTGCTATGGCATGAAGAGACTGATTCTCTGCTGACATGAAGCCAGATTCTTTGCTATGGCATGAAGAGACTGATTCTCTGCTGACGTGAAGCCAGATTCTCTGCTATGGGACCTCTGTCCAATTGATATTGGTTCATTTTTATTTTTTTAATTTTAATTCATTTCCCTATCCACATTTGTTTGCAGGGGATTTACCTACATGTTGCTGCCTTTTGCAGCCCTCTAGCTCTTTCCTGGGCTGTTTTACAGCCTTTTTAGTGCCCAAAAGTTCGGGTCCCCATTGACTTCAATGGGGTTCGGGTTCGGGACGAAGTTCGGTTCGGGTTCGGATCCCGAACCCGAACATTTACGGGAAGTTCGGCCGAACTTCTCGAACCCGAACATCCAGGTGTTCGCTCAACTCTAGTGGTGACCCTTTTCCTTCCCTAGCGGTGAGGCCTAGTGCCTTTTCCCTTCCTTCTTGTTGTCTTTTGGTGTTCTCCCCTACAACATCCGTGACATTATCCAGAGCCAATACCGCCATTTTTTGTTCTGATGTGTGCAGCTATGGATGCTATGACTGCACTGGTCAAACAGCTGCAAAATTTGACTTTGGAGGTAGCAGACCTCCGTGTGATGGTTTTGCAGATTCAGAGTCCACAGGCTGCTGGTTCCGGTGGTGGGTTCCAGGCCTACCCTGAACCAAAGGTAGCTCTCCCGGACAGGTTTTCCGGGGGTAGTGACAATTTCATCCGGTTCAGGGAGTCATGTAAATTATACTTTAGGTTGCGTCCATACTCTTCTGGGGATGAGTGTCAACGTGTGGGTATGATTATTTCATTGCTAAAAGAGAATGCCCAATCTTGGGCTTTATCTCTGCCGACCGGATCACCGTCCCTCCGGTCCGTAGATGAATTCTTTAGAACCTTGGGTCTTATCTATGATGACCCGGATCGGATCTCTCAGGCCGAGACCAAGTTATGGGGTTTGCGGCAGGGAGAACGTTCTGCGGAGACCTATTGCTCAGAATTTAGGAGATGGGCTACGGATACAGAGTGGAACGATTCTGCTCTCCGTAGCCAATTCTGCCAGGGTCTCTCTGAGAGACTGCAGGACGCATTGGCTTTTCATGAAAATCCTGAGTCATTGGAAGCAGCTATGTCTCTTGCTGTACGTCTTGATAGACGCCTGAGGGAGAGCTCTAGGGGTCCTCACCTTTAGGACGTACTGTCCAATAAGGGTACTGCTTCCTTTGACACTTATGGTGGGGAGACACGGGTGGTTGTGCCTTGTGATGACCCTATGCAGTTAGGAGGAGCTACTCCTGGAACTATTGGCAAAAGCTTGGGTCATGTGAAAGGAGTCTGCTTTTGTTGTGGCAAGAAGGGACATTTGGTGAATATTTGTCCGTACTTGCAGCATCAAGGTGTAAACAAAAAGAAAAAAAACGTTTAATCCCCAAATTACTATTGGTAGTATGGGTAGGGAGCAAGAAAACCTACTTTTCTCTTTTACTGGTAGTACCCATTTTCTCCTGTCTGCCGAGGTGGCGCTAGAGTCCAAAACTGTGAAAATCAAAGTATTTATCGACAGTGGGGCAGGAGTTAACTTGATTGATGGATAGTTTGTACGCATTCACGGGTTGACTACTAATGCATTAGAGAATAGTATTTCTGTCTTTGCAATTGACTCAGCACCTCTCACCCAAAAATGCCTGTCGCAGGTAGTGAATGACATTCATTTAAGAGTGGGTGATTTGCATCAGGAATCTATCTCCTGTTATGTGTTGGAGGGTCTGCCTGCTCCGTTGGTGTTGGGCTTACCATGGTTAAGAAAACATAACCCTAACATCGATTGGCAAGCGAGACAGATTCTCGATTGGAGTGATTTTTGCATGGACAACTGTCTTAATGCATCGTTCTCTATGGTTACCACTAAAACTACCCTCGTTCATTTCAGAATTTTCTGATGTTTTCTCTGAGAGTGGTAATCAGGAGTTGCCTCCACACCGGGAGTATGACTGTCCCGTCAATCTTATTCCCGGAGCTAAATTGCCCAAATCTCGGTTGTATAATCTTTCGGAACGCGAAAGAAAGGCTATGCGAGAATATATCACTGAGAGTTTGGCAAAGGGACATATTAGACCATCCAAGTCCCCAGTGGCTGCTGGATTTTTCTTTGTAAAGAAAAAGGATAGTACCCTGAGACCATGTCTGGACTTCCGTGAGCTCAATCGTATTACCGTCCGTGATCCTTACCCCCTTCCTTTGATTCCGGATTTGTTTAGTCAGATTGTCGGTTCCAAGGTGTTCTCTAAATTGGATCTGAGGGGGGCATATAATCTGGTAAGGATTAAGGAGGGGGATGAGTGGAAGACCGCATTTAATACCCCTGAGGGTCATTTTGAAAACCTGGTCATGCCCTTTGGGTTAACCAATGCTCCTGCGGTTTCTCAACACTTTGTTAATGACATCTTTCATCATCTGGTGGGGAGGTTTGTCGTTGTATACCTTGATGACATACTAATTTATTCGCCTAATATGGAGACTCATCAGGATCATGTGAGACAGGTGTTACAGATCCTAAGAGAGAATAAGTTGTATGCTAAGATGGATACGTGTGTATTTGCTGTACAGGAAGTGCAATTTCTGGGTTACCTGCTCTCATCCTCAGGTTTTCGTATGGATCCCGAGAAGGTCCGTGCCGTGTTGGACTGGGATCGACCCGAAAATCTGAAAGCGCTTATGCGGTTTTTGGGGTTTACCAACTACTACCTTAAATTTATCTTAAACTATTCATCACTGGTTAAAACTTTAACAGACATGACTAGGAAGGGTGCTGATATTTCTATCTGGTCTGATGCGGCATTACAGGCCTTTTCTACTGTGAAAGAATGTTTTGCTTCGGCCCCTATTCTGGTGCAACCGGACGTGTCTCAGCCATTTATTGTTAAGGTTGACGCATCTGAGGTTGGTGTAGGAGCAATATTGTCACAGGGTCCTTCACCCAGTAAATGGCGCCCATGTGCATTTTTTTCTAAAAAAACTCTCGACTGCTGAAAGGAATTATGATGTGGGGAATAGGGAATTGCTGGCCATTAAGTTGGCGTTCGAGGAATGGCTGCATTGGTTGGAAGGAGCAATTCATCCTATTACGGTAATTACGGATCACAAGAATCTGGCCTACTTGGAGTCGGCTCAGCGACTGAACACCAGATTTAACTTCATCGTCACTTATCGCCCTGGGGTTAAGAACGTCAAGGCGGATGCTTTGTCACGTAGCTTTCCTGAGGGGGAGGGGGGGGTGAGTCTAATGACCCTAGTCCCATTTTATCTGAAGGGGTAGTTATATCCGCTATTTATCCTGATCTCTAGGCCAGGGTGTTGGAGGCACAGGAGGATGCTCCGGACTCTTGTCCTCAGGGGAAATTGTTTGTTCCCTCCGAATTACGTCACAAGGTGTTCGAGGAACATCACTGTACGGTGCTTGCTGGGCACCCTGGGAGCAGATCAACTGTCGATCTCATCTCTCGCAGATTCTGGTGGCCAGGGTTGCGTAAGTGTATTGAGGACTATGTGTCAGCCTGTGGTACCTGTGCCCGTGCTAAGGTGACACATACTCGGCCTTCCGGATCTCTGCTTCCATTGCCCATCCCGTCCAGACCTTGGACCCATTTGTCCATGGATTTTATCACGGATTTACCAAATTCTTCGGGAAAGACCGTGATTCTGGTGGTTGTCGATCGTTTTAGTAAAATGGCACACTTTATTGCATTACCTAGTCTACCCAATGCTAAAACTCTTGCGCAGGTGTTTGTCGACAACATCGTGAAACTACATGGCATTCCCTCTGATGTGGTGTCCGATAGAGGGACTCAGTTTGTTTCCAGATTCTGGAGAGCGTTCTGTACTCGTCTGGGTGTACAATTGTCCTTCTCTTCGGCTTTTCATCCTCAGTCGAATGGACAGACGGAGGGCACTAATCAGAATCTGGAGACTTACTTGAGATGTTTTGTTTCAGAGAATCAGGAACAGTGGTCTTCATTTTTGTCGTTAGCTGAGTTTGCTATAAATAACCGTAGACAGGAATCCACTGATAAGTCGCCATTTTTTGGGGCATATGGGTTCCATCCACAGTTTGGTACATTTTCTGGTGCTCATAATTCCGGCATTCCTGAGGAGGAATGATTTTCCTCTTCTTTGTCTTCTATTTGGCGGGAAATCCTAAATAACCAGGAAAAGATGGGCAACAGGTATAAGCGTGCGGCTGACAGGAGACGTATGAGTGGTCCGGACCTGAGAGTGGGTGATTCTGTGTGGCTGTCTACAAGAAACATTAAACTTAAGGTACCTTCTTGGAAGTTGGGACCAAGATTTATTGGTCCATATAAGATCACTGCCATTGTTAACCCTGTAGCCTTCCGTCTTGAACTTCCTCAGGCATTGAAAATCCATAAATCGTTGTTAAAGAAATGTGTTGAACCTGTTGAACCGTCCTCCTTGCCTCCCGCTCCTGTCATGGTGGACGGCAATTTAGAATTTCAGATAATCAGGATTGTGGACTCCCGAGTTCTCCGGAGATCCCTCCAGTATTTCGATCATTGGAGAGGGTATGGACCAGAGGAGAGGATGTGGTTTCCAGCGACCTATGTTAATGCTAGCCGTCTGGTGAGAGCATTCCACAGAGCTCATCCTGATAATGTCGGTCCTGGGTGCCCGGAGGTCACCCGTAGAAGGAGGGGTACTGTCACGCCGGTGACAGGTTTGAGAAGGTCTGAAAGAATATCTGCACATTAGTTATCGGACAGCCTCTTTTGGTTTCACTTTGTCTGTGTGTTGCTGGTATGTCCACACCCCCTGTTCAGGTGTGGAGCATGTGACCTTCACCTCCCCCTATTTAGTCTGACTTTACCCATCACTCCTTGCTCTGGATAGCTTAATTTAGTTTTTGGAAGAGCTGGAGTGTGGTTCGTGGTGAAGTCCTGTTCGTCCATCATCCATCAGCTTCAGAAGTTAAGTGTTCCGCTTGTTGTGTTTTGTATTCCCCCCCACCTTTATTGTTTACTAGGCCTCAGCGAGATGCTGGTTCCTTCACCAGGGAAGGAGCGGGTTGTCTCTGCCCTGTGATTACTATTAGGGCATCTGAGGACCACCAGGGTTTTCTAGGTTCCTGTGTATGGGCATCTCTACCATCGAGAGGTGCCCATACGGATAGGAGTTAGGGCCAGGAGCAGGGTTTTATAGGTGGTGACCCTTTTCCTTGCCTAGCAGTGAGGCCTAGTGTCTTTTCCCTTCCTTCTTGTTGTCTTTTGGTGTTCTCCCCTACAAAATCCGTGACGGGTGGTGTATAGAGCCAAAAATGTTAGAATTGTGTCGATGTCCCAATATTTATGGACCTGACTGTATGTGTGGGAAATTGAGTTTGTAGAGGTCTGAGTAATGGGGGTAAGGTCCACACCCAAGTATCGTAAGGAATCCTCCTTCCAGTGAAAAGGGAAGTTTGCCCGGAGGGAGCCAAGGTTCGTCTGCAGTATATTGAGAGGAAGGGCCTCAGTTTTATGGGTATTAACCTTACACCCTGACAGTCATCAAAACTCTTGTATTATGGAATGGATAATATAATTTTTTTCTGAAATATTTTCATGAAAGGATTTAAAGAGGACTTTTCACTAGAATAAAAAATCTAAACTAAGTATACAGACATGTAGAGCGGCGCCCTGCACTTACTATTATCCCTGGGCGCCGCTCCGTTCTCCCGGTATAGGCTCCGGTATCTTCATATGTTAGGCTCCACCCAGTGGAGCCTGCCGGCGTCTCCTTCTCCCATGCTGTAGCGCTGGCCAATCAAGGTTTTTTTTTCTCTCAACATATGAAGATACCGGCGCCTATACCGGGAGAACGGAGCTGCACCCAGGGATAATAGTAAGTGCAGGGGGATCCCTGGGCGCCGCTCTCCATGTCTGTATACTTAGTTTAGATTTTCTATTCTAGTGAAAGGTCCTCTTTAACCTACATCCATGTCACCCTAAAATTCCAAGATGCTTTTACTTTCCTGAAATGGGCAGTAGAATTTTATAAATCACAGTATTACTGCAACTAGACCCTTGTTCTTTATAAGCATACTGTACAGTAGCCACACAGTATCACCTATACCACTAATGCCTAGACAAAATGGCAGCACATGACCTCAAATTCAAATTAACTTGTGTTCATGCAGGAATAACTAAACAGTAGGTTTTTGCACCTATAACTCTTTACATTGGTGAAGCCATATAACATATTAACCCAAGCTTACATACAGGTACTTCTCAATAAATCAGAATATCATCACAGTTAATTTATTTCAGTAATTCAATTAAGAAGTGAAACTCATATATAGATTCATTACACACAGAGTGATCTATTTATACAGAGTATTTATTTCTTTTAATGTTGATGATTATGGTTTACAACTAATGAAAAACCAGAAGTCAGTATCTCAGAAAATTAAAATATTGTGAAATAGTTCCATATTGTAGCCTTATGGTGTCACACTCTAATCAGCCAATCAACACAAAACACCTGGAAAGGTTTCCTAAGCCTTTAAATGGTCCCTCAGTCTGGTTCAGTAGGTTACACAATCATGGGAAAGACTGTTGATTTGATAGTTGTCCAAAAGACAGCCATTGATACCCTCCACAAGAGTGAGAGTGCTATATCCAAATTTATTAATAGTAAGTTAGGTGGATTCCTAAGAAAAGGCCATTCAAGAATTTCGGGGAGATGCACAAGGGACTGCGGCTGGAATCAGCACTTCAAGAGCCACTACACAGAGATGTATCCAGGACATGGGCTACAACTGCTGTATTCCTTGTGTCAAGATACTTATGACCCAAAGACAACGTCAGAAGGGCCTGGAAGCGTTAATTAGTATTCACCCCATAAGACGCAGGGACATTATTCACCAACTTTTGGGGGGGAAAATGCGTCTTATGTGGCGAAAAATATGGAAACTTTTCGATGATATTGTCATTTATTGAGATCTGCACCTGTACATATTATGACATGTACACAATGCTACTCTTAACCCTAGAAAATTTATCTTAATTTACACTAGTTTTCTGGTGCAAATGAAGCCAGAAATCTACGGAAGTGCTGAGCTGTCACAGATTTCTGTTTAGTCGCATGGACTGCAGAAGATGCACCTAATTTATGATGAGGCGTGCACCTCGTCATAAATTAGAGGCATCCTCCGGCAGCACAGGGGATATCAAGACCAGCGCTGAAAGTGCTGGTTTTGATAAATCGCCCCCTAAGTGTTTACTTGACAATTTATTGCATAATACATATAATACGATTCAATGAACATAAATCTAACATTAAAAGGGTTTTCCAGAAGTTCGATATTGATGGTCTGTGGGTGTCCAATGCCCTTACCCCCACCAATCAGCTGTTTGAGGAGGCCACATTGCTCTGGTGAGCGCTATAGTGTCCTTATAGCATACCAAGCACAGCGCTGTACATTGTATAGTGGCTGTGCTTAGGATTGCAGCCCAGACTCATTCACTTAAAAAGGAACCGAGCTGCAAATAGGCCAGTTACCAATGAAGTTACCGTGACTTCACTGGCCTAGGGAGAGGCCGCAACAGTCACTGGAGCACCGTGGCCTCTTCAAACAGAGTTGGACCAATCAGGTATTAATGACCTGTCCTAAGGATAGATAATCAATAGGCAACTCCTGCAAATTCCCCTTAAAATCAATAAGTTAAATACTACTCTAATCACAAAACAGTGCCACCATATCATTTATTATTGGACTTAGTTTTAACTATGTAAATTACAGTGTTTGCTGCAGGATCTGCCGGTATAAGTATGCAGTAAAGCAAAAAAAATTGTGCAGCCTTGGGTTATATACAGTATTTCACCCATATTAAAAGGGACTTAAAATCAAGGAGGAGGTCCTATCAGTGATTGACAACTATCTCTGTACACTCAGTCCTCCAGGGAATGCTGTCAGTCACTGATAGGACCGCCTCCTTAATTTCAAAGCCCACAATGAGCAGGAAAACTATATATCAATCTGCTCAGCTTCTCCTACTGTGTTTTTAGTTTTTAGTCCTAGATGCTGAAAATATTGAAAAAATATCTTATAGATGAATTAAAGCTTTACATTTTATTTAGTAAATTATATCTGGTGGCAAATGCAAATGAAAACTGAAGCCCCCCTCCATTATAATTATTCAGACTCCCTAATAAATAATGAGTGCATGTGCTGATTTTATTTTGTCTACTGTCTAGCAATAGGCCCTGCACTAGAGGGGACCACTCTGGAATTTCACATTCTTGTGGAGAGCAGCATGGTTGAGACTTATGCCACCAGCGCTTTTAGCCTTTCAGATGGCAGCTAGTCTCCTGTACTGTTTTTGAATATTCGTCGAGTTTCTTTTTCCGTACATAGGCAGGGTGGAGTGGTTTGCTGGCAGTAAAGAAAACATTATTTCTGCTGGAGAGGTATAAAATTCTAAATAATGGAAAACAGAAATGTCAGTTCTTTGGGATAAGGATCCAGGGTGGCAAAAGTACCCCAGCGAAAATAAAGTTAGCAAAAGCTAATTTCTAGATGGGATGAAACAAAACAACCAGAAATATTATGGTATTGCAGTAAGTCCATCTGAAGTTAACTTCACGTTGTCATCCTTGATTATTCATTACTGGAGCTCACTTTCAGATTTGTGAAAAGTCCTCTATGAAATATCTTTATACTTCTAGTGATTTCAGTTCACATTGGTCCTCGGTGAGTGTGAAAGTCACCATTAGCTCACTGGGTTCCGGTATGGGTTGGAGAGTTTGCAGTCTTTAGTATCATCATATTTCTATACTGTAAGAAGGATAATATCAGATACTGTAGGTTCTGCATATAAACTAGTGGTAGGTTCACTGCATGTGATAAAATAAAAATGGAAACCAATAAATGCTCCAATTAAAATGCAGCCAAACGTAAAGGAATTCTCTGGGACTTCAAATATCAGTGTTGGATTGGTGGGGCTCTTACACAAAAGACACCTGCCAATCGGGGCAATGAATGAAGCCACAGACTGTGCTTCAGTACCAGGCTCTAGCACTGTGTCTATGTATACAAGGAGACTTAGGGGGGATTTATCAAAATTGGTGTAGAGGAAAACTAGCTCAGTTGCCCATAGCAACCAATCAGATTCCACCTTTAATTTTTCAGCACTCCTTTGGAAATTTAAAGGATCAATCTGATTGGTTTCTATGCGCAACTAAGCCAGTTTTCCTTTGCACCATATTTGATAAATCTTCCTCATATTGCCGGGGCCTCTTTATTGTGCTGATTCAAGCATATCCCAGAGGTTGAGCCCCTGCCAATCAATAATAATATTCTGGAAATGTCCCAGAAAACCTCTTTAACACATATCACTGCAAATTATTAGCAAATATATTTTGATCAAAATCATTTGTGCCCATCCACCACAACAAGGTGACTTCTTTTCGATAGGAACCTAGGCCAAATATTACTTCTTTTGGTGCCACACAGCCTCCAATAAATTAACCTACGCTAAATGCTACAACTTTTGGTGCCAAACTGCCTCCAATAAATTTAGGAAAGGCAGGCTCCTCATACGTACATACCGAACCCACTCTGTATGCTATGTTTGCTGGAGCCATCTAGCATCCAATAAGTACAGGAAGAGTATGCTTCAACTTTACACAACAAAAATTTAAATCAACCTGCGGGAAAGATGGATTAGTTAGGAATGCACGACCAAAATGGAGACAGTCATACCTCCAAATACTCATTTTACAAACAAAAAACAAAGTTAGGTGCACGTTGCAATAACTGAAAATACAAATTCAAACACAATGCAACAGTGCTCTTTATAGTGGATATCCACAAATGATTTTGAGCAAAATATATTGCTAATATTTTCTAAGAACCTCACGTTTATTTATATAGTTAGTATAGCATTAGCTCATATATTCTGTGCTAAAGTGTACCTGTCATTTTAGTTTATTTTTGATATAGTATATGGACAGGGATGTTAAACATTTTTGTAATATACTTTATTAGGGAAAGATGTTTCTTTGTACTAGAAAACAGGATGTGAACAGTCTTCTTAGCAAAGCTCTAATTAACATTTTTAAGGAGAGTCTGTCTTCAGTCTTCAACATTCTACTGAGCGCTGCAGATGCCTTTGTGTAACAAATCATATAGGCAAGGTCATGGGCAGTGGTAGTCAGCATACATGTACTGTACATAGTCAGGGACTAAGGTAGTGATAAGAGGAAGGCTGGAAGCCTCTGCATGTTACACACAGATGTCTTCAGCGATCAGAAGAAAGATTCTCCTTAGCAATGCTCAGTTACAGCTTTGCTATGCAGACTTTTTACATCCTGTTTTCTAGTTTAACCCCTTAGTGACCACCCATACGTGTTTTTAGCCTTAGGCTGGGCCACTGCTTTTTTACGGCGGCCCAGTCTAAGCACTGCATGGATCCCCCATGCAGCGGGGAGTGGGGGCCCGGCTCTCACATGAGAGCCGTGACCTTGCTATAACATCCCGGAGTGGCAGGAGTGCCGATCCAAGCTGTTTAACACTTTACATGCCATGGGCAATGGCGCCCGCCGCATGTAAAGTGCTGACAGAGGGAGAAGACTCCCTCTGTCTCCCATCGGCACCCCGCAAGTGCGATCGCAGGGTACCGATGTGTGTGAATGCAGGCTGGGGTATCATGTAGGCCCCAGACCAGCCTTGAGTAATTTCCAGCAGGCTGAGCCTCTCTGGCACAGCCTGCTGGTCAATGTCAGAATAGCATTGCCATTAAAATGCAATGCACTATAGAGATAGTGCATTGCATTTTAAAAGCAATCAAAATACTGTCTGTTATAGTCCTCTTGTGGGACTATTAGGTGGTAAAAAAAAAAAAAAATTGCATCTAATAAAAATGTTTGGTATTGCCGTGTCCATAACAACCCGGACTACATAAATATCATGTAAATTATCCCCTACGGTGAAAGCTGTAAAAAAAAAAAAAAGACAAAATTGTTAATTTATTCTTAGTTGCCACAAAAAAAAAATCATAACAGCGATCAAAAAGTGTCATTCACTTCAAAATGATACCAATGAAAAATACAAGTCGTCCCGCAAAAATCAAGCCCCCACAAAACTCCATAGAAAAAAAAAAAAAAAAGTTATGGGTCTTGGGAAGGAGCGATGCAAAAACATTTTTTTCCTTTTAAAAAAGGGGTTTTATTGCAAAAAAGTAGTAAAACGTAAAAAAAACACTAGATGTATTTGGTATCACTGTAATCGTAATACTACATTGTAATTTTTTATTACAGTTTTTAGGAAGTTCTTCAAGGAATGTTTTGGTATAAGCAGTTTTGTTAAAGGGGTTGTTCTGAGTTGCAGGTTTTTTGACAAATTGCAGGGATGTAGTTAAAATAATAACTAAAGCTTAAGCTTCCAGAGGCCCCTCCAATACAGTGATGCCTCTTTGTAGTCTACTTCAGGCTGCACACATAATGTATACCCCGCCAATTATTGGGCTCAGCGGTCTCATGCTCTACACTACTGGGGTTAAAGGGGTATTCCCATCTTCACTTTTCATACTTACCTTCGTCCAGCGCGACGTTCACTTCCTGGATTCGACTGAGCTTGATTGACGTCTTCTCCTGGCCTGTATAGTACAGAGTCGGCGTGCGCATTCGCAGCTCTGTACTATACTGGCCAGGAAGAAGTCATCATGGTGCATGCGCGGCGGCGTGCGCGTTAAGGACATTGCGCGGCCCGGCCGGGAGAGAATCTTCAAGCTTCTGCGCAAGCGCGGCCCGGCGGGATTTGACAGGAGAGGTGGCTGTAACCAGGGGAGACGAAAGACAACAATCAGGTAAGAGGGGACTTATTTTCTCAAAAAGGGTGGGAATTGGGTAATAAAATGTATTTTTTTTAAAATTATCACTGTCAAATCATTAACAGATTTAACAGTAATCATTGTGATGGGAATACCCCTTTAATGTTTGGCTGCAGCAGTATCACAGCAAAATGACGGTGAGGAAAGAGCAGTAGCGCTGGATTGGAGATGCCTCCCGAAGGTGAGTTTTTTTATTAAACAAACTACAATCCCTTTAACAAAACTATGGTTAACCTTTGATTCGATTTAATTAGCTTTCTGTTGTAAAATATGCAGAAACATTGTCATCTCACCTCTTCCTGCTGACTTTGCAGATATCATGTAGATCTCAGTTCCTTGAAATCTTTCATTTCCACTAGCTGGCTGGACTCTTGCAAATGTGATATCTTAAGAAGAAAAAAGGAATTTTTAAACTTGTTTTAGTAAATGTAACAGAAAAATTTACACATACAACCACTGTACAGTGCTAAAAAATGGCACACTTCTCCACAAGAAAATTGTATAGTAAAGCTATGCAAATGATTAATAATATACAGGGTGGGCCATTTATATGGATACACCTTAATAAAATGGGAATGGTTGGTGATATTAACTTCCTGTTTGTGGCACATTAGTATATGTGAGGGGGGAAACTTTTCAAGATGGGTGGGGACCATGGTGGCCATTTTGAAGTCGGCCATTTTGAATCCAACTTTTGTTTTTTCAATAGGAAGAGGGTCATGTGACACATCAAACTTATTGGGAATTTCACAAGAAAAACAATGGTGTGCTTGGTTTTAACGTAACTTTATTCTTTCATGAGTTATTTACAAGTTTCTGACCACTTATAAAATGTGTTCAATGTGCTGCCCATTGTGTTGGATTGTCAATACAACCCTCTTCTCCCACTCTTCACACACTGATAGCAACACCGCAGGAGAAATGCTAGCACAGGCTTCCAGTATCCGTAGTTTCAGGTGCTGCACATCTCGTATCATCTGAAGGCAATCGTCTATGCTGTGAAGATACGAGATGTGCAGCACCTGAAACTACGGATACTGGAAGCCTGTGCTAGCATTTCTCCTGCGGTGTTGCTATCAGTGTGTGAAGAGTGGGAGAAGAGGGTTGCATTGACAATCCAACACAATGGGCAGCACATTGAACACATTTTATAAGTGGTCAGAAACTTGTAAATAACTCATGAAAGAATAAAGTTACGTTAAAACCAAGCACACCATTATTTTTCTTGTGAAATTCCCAATAAGTTTGATGTGTCACATGACCCTCTTCCTATTGAAAAAACAAAAGTTGGATTCAAAATGGTCGACTTCAAAATAGCCGCCATGGTCACCACCCATCTTGAAAAGTTTCCCCCCTCACATATACTAATGTGCCACAAACAGGAAGTTAATATCAGCAACCATTCCCATTTTATTAAGGTGTATCCATATAAATGGCCCACCCTGTATAATGTATTTAAAGGCTATGTACACCTTCGGGGGTATTTTATGCTTACATTTGACTCATTTTGGGCTAAAAATCTTTTTTTAATTGGTCTTTATTAGAAATATTCAGACATTCTGTCACAAAAGGTTAAATGTTTGTCTAGCTGTGTTAATCCTACTTTCACTTTGTGCTGGTCACCTAATAAACCTTATCTCTAAATTACTAAAAGGTCATAATCACTTATTTAAGCCACATTCTTATCAGTAAGATAAGAATTGAGCTATGGTGAGTGTTTATAAGGTCAGAGATAAGGAGCAAGAGTAAAAATACAGAGCCTGCTACCAGAGAATCTCAAGGCTATACAAAGAAAAGGGCTCAACATTTTTAATAAAAGCTAATTGCAAAATTATTTTTAGTTTAAATTGAGTACAATGCAATAAAAAAAATTGTCCCCAAAAGTTTACATAGCCTTTAAGGTGTTGTACAGTAAAAAAAAATTTTTAAAAAGTGTTAAAATAGCAACAAAATCATACTAATATGCTTCAGTTATCTAAGGTGCCTCCATCTGAAGATATCTACTCTAGTTCTGAGTTCCAACATTTCTGGTTTGCGCTGGACATAGGATAGGATTTCCTTTATTGGCACATCATTAGTGCTGTGTGTGAAGGGACTGGGCAACTATCTCATTTCAGTAGCTAAGCCAGCCTTCTTATCAGTCTATGTATTGTAAGAGAGTGTCTGGAGTGGTAGTGGATGGAAGATACGTGCCACCGGGGGTCGTGGCCCCGGTGGAGTAAGAGCTGGGTCTTTTTGTGTTTTGTCAGTCTACACTGATCCTGGCAGGTTGGTTATCTCTGGCCTTAGTTGGGTAGGGAAGGAGTTAATCCTTCACTATGCTCAGTGGGTGTGGTCTGCCTGCTACACCCAGGGCTGTGAATATAGGTTTGATGCTCACTGACTGTGGGGCTGATGAAGTGTGGTCTCCTGTCTCACTGCAGGAAGCTGTACGGGAGGCTGATCGCATGGTCGGGCTGAGCTCTGTAGTCCGCTCGTCTAACAAAGACTGCCCAATTGCTGCAGGCTCAGCGAAGGACCAAAAGAACGGATCCTGTGGCCGGAGCCAATCCCTTGTCCAGGCCAACACGTGGCCTGTCTAATTTGCACGAACTTGGACAAACCCGCCCCACAACAAGGTGTAGTACTGATCACGGATGTGAGAGACTGTGTGAACAGGCACCAAGACGCCTGCAGCGTTTGGGGCTCTGTGGTGGGAGGTGGGGTTTATGAACATTGCTGTTGTGTGAATTGCACAGTTTTGATGTGATGCACTGGAGTGAATAAAAGAGCACGGTTGGGACACAAAGCCTGTCTCCTGAGCCTCTATACTGCCACCGCTACCATCTGCCTACCAGAGCAAATCCCCACAGTATGTATCGGCCATGATGGAGAAGGGAACTGGCTTAGTTATGTATGTACATTTATTCTTATAGTCTTTATACATACAAAGAGCCATTATGTTTGACAGTAGTTAGCAAATATGCGGTTCTAAACCCTAATCTTCCATTCACTTACCATGTCTAGTACACTATGGTTACTGCCACACTTCTTCTGCTTCTGTATATGCAAAACAGCATCATGGATAGTTAGAAAACAAAGGTCTGTCTTGATTGCGTCATTGAAGAAACCACAACTTTCCAAATGTCCAAAAATATTATCTATTAAATAAAAAAAATAAAAAAAACATATTATAGATGATTTGTTTGTAACTATACTATAGCTATAGAACTATTTCAATAGCCACTTATGTATAAGGAAGTCCATTACCAGCTTATTCTAGTACCCGATCGCTAAGCTTTATAGGGGTTATTCACCGCTGGGACCTTTTCTACATACCCCCTCAAAGCCTTACCTGTGGTGGTAATTATACTTATCTGATCCCCGTGCTGGGTTCCGGCTCCATCGCTGCCCAGTCGGCTCTGCAGGTCTCTCAGTGTTTACATCCTGTTGACGCAGGTCATGTAACTGCTGCAGCCAATGCCTGACAGCAGCAATGACGTGTCACCCATGTGTTTTGCCACTGAAACACGTGATGCACTGGTGACTTGTCAACCCTGTGGACAGTCATTGGCTGCAGCAGTTATGTCATCAGTGTCAAACACTGAATGTTTACAAAGAGAGAGACCTGGGACCTGCAGAGCCAGCAGGGCAGCGATGGAGCCGTAACCGAACAACGGGGATCAAATAAGTAAGATTACCACCGCAGGTCCAGCCATGCTGAGGGTTATGTAGAAAAGGTCCCAAGGGGTGGACAATGTCTTTAAAAAAGACATATCAATCCCACATGGAACTATGTGCATGTATTTTTTTATCCTTTTATTTTATAAGAAAGGGACAGTAACTAGAGCTCCCCCATATTATCACCCAATATACAAAACACATTTTCCATAGAAAAGTGATATGAAACATTCACACATCTGCAACAACCCTACATAAAATTTCTCCTTATAAGGTATTTAGGTTACCATGAACTGGATTTCAGTCAAAATAAATGAAATGGTTATTAACAGCCAGATTTGCTATGTTTATGAAGAATCAGGGCTCAAAACTGTTGGCTAAGTGATCATACTGAGAACAGATATTGTGGCAGATTTATGAAAAGTGTCTTAACCCGTTCCTGACCGCCTTGCGAATATATATACAGTCAGGTCCAAAAATATTGGGACATTGACACAATTCTAACATTTTTGGCTCTATACACCACCATAATGGATTTGAAATGAAACAAACAAGATGTGCTTTAACTGCAGACTGTCAGCTTTAATTTGAGGGTATTTGCATCCAAATCAGGTGAACGGTGTAGGAATTACAACAGTTTGCATATGTCCCTCCCACTTGTTAAGTGACCAAAAGTAATGGGACAATTGGCTTCTCCGCTGTTCCATGGCCAGGTGTGTGTTATTCCATCATTATCCCAATTACAATGAGCAGATAAAAGGTCCAGAGTTCATTTCAAGTGTGCTATTTGCATTTGAAACCTGTTGCTGTCAACTCTCAAGATGAGATCCAAAGAGCTGTCACTATCAGTAAAGCAAGCCATCATTAGGCTGAAAAAACAAAACAAACCCATCAGAGAGATGGCAAAAACATTAGGCGTGGCCAAAACAACTGTTTGGAACATTCTTAAAAAGAAGGAACGCATTGGTGAGCTCAGCAACACCAAAAGACCCGGAAGACCACAGAAAACAACAGTGGTGGATGACTGAAGAATTCTTACCCTGGTGAAGAAAACACCCTTCACAACAGTTGGCCAGATCAAGAACACTCTCCAGGAGGTAGGTGTATGTGTGTCAAAGTCAACAATCAAGAGAAGACTTCACCAGAGTGAATACAGAGGGTTCACCACAAGATGTAAACCATTGGTGAGCCTCAAAAACAGGAAGGTCAGATTAGAGTTTGCCAAACGATATCTAAAAAAGCCTTCACAGTTCTGGAACAACATCCTATGGACAGATGAGACCAAGATCAACTTGTACCAGAGTGATGGTAAGAGAAGAGTATGGAGAAGGAAAGGTACTGTTCATGATCCTAAGCATACCACCTCATCAGTGAAGCATGGTGGTGGTAGTGTCATGGCGTGGGCATGTATGAAATGGAACTGGTTCTCTTGTATTTATTGATGATGTGACTGCTGACAAAAGCAGCAGGATAAATTCTGAAGTGTTTCGGTCAATATTATCTGCTCATATTCAGCCAAATGCGTCAGAACTCATTGGACGGCGCTTCACAGTGCAGATGGACAATGACCCAAAGCATACGGCAAAAGCAACCGAAGAGTTTTTTAAGGGAAAGAAGTGGAATGTTATGCAATGGCCAAGTCAATCACCTGACCTGAATACGATTGGGCATGCATTTCACTTGCTGAAGACAAAACTGAAGGGAAAATGCCCCAAGAACAAGCAGGAACTGAAGACAGTTGCAGTAGAGGCCCGGCAGAGCATCACCAGGGATGAAACCCAGCGTCTGGTGATGTCTCTGCGTTCCAGAATTCAGACTGTAATTGACTGCAAAGGATTTGCAACCAAGTATTAAAAAGTGAAAGTTTGATTTATGATTTTTATTAGTATGTCCCATTACTTTTGGTCCCTCAAAAAGTGGGAGGCACATATGCAAACTGTTGTAATTCCTACACCGTTCACCTGATTTGGATGTAAATACCCTCAAATTAAAGCTGACAGTCTGCAGTTAAAGCACATCTTGTTCATTTCATTTCAAATCCATTGTGGTGGTGTATAGAGCCAAAAATGTTAGAATTGTGTTGATGTCCCAATATTTATGGACCTGACTATATATGTGTTAACGTTCGGGACTTTAAAGATGATGCCCGCTGGTGAGTGCAGCAGGTGCCATAGCCGCGGGGGTCTGTTCTTTTAAACATAATGTGACAGCATAGCTTTAATCATTTTTAGCAATCCTTAGGCTTGTTTCACACGGGCGTTGCGGGTGCGTTGCAGGAAAAGATGCTGGTGCATTGCGGGAACATGCGCGATTTTTTCACGCGAGTGCAAAGCGTTTTAATGCGCGTGAGAAAAATCGCCATGTTTGGTACTCAGACCCGAACCTGGACTTCTTCACAGAAGTTCGGATTTGGGTTAGGTATTCTGTAGATTTTATTATTTTCCCTTATAACATGGTTATAAGGGAAAATAATAGCATTCTTAATACAGAATACTTAGTAAAATAGGGGTGGAGGGGTTAAAAAAAATAATAATAATTTAACTCACCTTAATCCACTTGTTGGCGCAGACCGGCTTCTCTTCTGTCTTCTTCTTTGAGGAAAAGGACCTGTGGTGACGTCACGGTGCTCATCACATGGTCCGTCACATGATCCATCACCATGGTGATGGATCATGTGATGTATCATGTGATGAGCACAGTGATGTCACCACAGGTCCTTTGACAGGTCCTGAAGAAAGAACAGGAGACTGGCAGCTACGCGATCAATTGGAGGAGGTGAGTTAATTTTTATTAATTTTTTTAACCCTCAACTGACCTTCTACTAAGCATTCTGTATTAAGAATGCTATTATTTTCCCTTATAACCATGTTATAAGGGAAAATAATACAGTGATTAGACTTTCATCCTAGCAACCATGCGTGAAAATTGCACTGCATCCGCACTTCCTTGCGGATGCTTGCGATTTTCACGCAGCCCTATTCACTTCTATGGGGCCTACGTTGCGTGAAAAACGCACAATATAGAGCATGCTGCGATTTTCACGCAACGCACAAGTGATGCGTGAAAATCGCCGCTCATGTGCACAGCCCCATAGAAATGAATGGGTCCGGATTCAGTGCGGGTGCAATGCGTTCACCTCACGCATTGCACGCACACGGAATTCTCGCCCGTGTGAAAGGGGCCTTAAAGTAAACGTTTATCATCATGTTGTTTTTAGATTTCAAAATTGTGCCTGACTCAATATATCTCTATAAGGATCTTTCTGATGTAAAGCTTCAAATATACTAGTATTAAATAATAAATTCTGTTTGCAGTTACCACTAGAGGGAGCATGTGAGCTTCTTGCAGACTGTGTATACAGTAATATCCTAAACTCCCTTGTGGTAATTGCAGGTAGCCAGCAATTTATTTTTTATTTAAATGTATGTCTATGCCTTGGATTTGGAGTTCTGAATCTTACTTTAATCTCATGAGTGACAAACCGCTGAAATCAGCATTTCTGTCACTACTTTATACTGCCCTCAGTGCGGTCAGCATAAAGTTGATGACAGGTTCCCTTTAAAACGAGCAGACACCACTTTTTCTCCTATGATGTAAATAACTAATGTTACATTCTATTTAGTAAATTGCTGTATGGTAGAACGAAGCACTAAACTAAAAAGGTTTCCACTCTTTACATATTGATGACCTATCCTCCAGATAGGTCATCAGTATCAGATTGGTGAGAGTTTAAGATCTGGCACCCCACCAATTAGTTGTCTTTGGCAGCCACCATACCAGAAACAAACAATGGATGGAGCCAGAACCAGAAAGATCTGTCCACTATGTACATGTGTGGCCCTGCTGGCATACTGCAACTTAGCTCTCATTCACTTTCTGGAACTCTAGCTGTGGTAACAGGTTATCAACATATTAGCCCTGGGAAATATCTTTAATCTCAGTATTATATAAGCACAATAATGGCTACTATGTAAATTTATTTGATGATTTGGTTATACCATCTGGATCTAGTCACTTAATAGAGATAACAGCAATGGGTGATTGAAATTGTACTGACATGTAGTGGTCAGCCAAATTCTAATTATTTATTCCATCAATGCATAGATACTTCCTAATACCGCGTACTGTCCCTGAATGAGCTGCAGTATTCAATCAGCATTAAAGGGAGTCTTTCACGCAGATTCACCCTATTAACCTAATAACAGTGTTATGTCCACGGCATCCCCCCTATTAAAACTTACCGTTAGTTCCTTGCTAGCATAGTTGTGCAGAAAAACACTTTTAATCCGTATGCAAATGAGGCTGTGAAGGTGCCCAGGGGCGGCGTTAAAACGGCCGGTGCCCAGGACCCTGGGTCATTTTTTTATACGAAGCCACTCCCCCTCCGCCGCGTCTGCCCGCTCTTAGTCTCTGCTCTAACCTCCCTCCTCCCGTCCGTAATCCCGCGCATGCGCCGATGAACGCGATAACGCACAGTAAACTGCGATGCCCCGGCCCGACTGTGCTCATTCAATGCGCACGCTCCTATAGTTTTTCTGCACAACGATGCTAGCAGGGAACTAACGGTAAGCACAGTTTTAATAGGGGGATGCCGTGGACATAACACTGTTATTAGGTTAATAGGGTGAATCTGCGTGAAAGACTCCCTTTAAATAATCTCTGAACTGGTGCCTCTCCTACATCTTACCATAACCCTGCATCTTCAGGGGTAAGAGGGTAATGGCATGGAGGACCCATTTAACATGGCCTTTTATAGGTCCTCTCATTCTCTATTGAGTGTACACAGCCAGTTTTTTGGCGGATTAGATTCTGTCCAATTCACTTCTATGGGGCCTTTTCTTCCATTGAACGGCTCAGCAAAACAAATGAAACATGTCCTATACTTGTCAGTGAAAATCAGTACATGGCGCTATTGAAGTCTATGGGTCAGCAAAAAAACGGAATACAATCATTTATTTTGTGGACATGATGAACTATCCGCAAAAAAACAGATCCGCAGTTTTGAGAACAGCATATGTGTCACCGCTAGCTGTCTGAGAAGCTCTGGCAGACGTTCTTCTGTACCTCTTGCATGATGTTCTTTGTTTTGGTTTCACTTTGTCATCTCTTTTTCTTCTCCCAGCTGTCATCTATTTACACTGATTGCCTCCCTTTTTATTCCCTCCCATACTGCCTCACTTTGCGGTTTATACTACTTTCTGGATTGTGTTCACTGCTAGAGCCTGCAACTGCTGGTTCCTCAGATAAGTCTTTTTCCTTTATTTGTGTTTCCGTGCTGGCTTGATTCTAGATGACCCTGACTCCCTCCATATTAAGTGCAGGGAGCCGGTGGTCATGTCCCCTCACTATTATAGGGTTTTCAGGTGTCACACAGTCTAGGTACGAGGGCATGCAATCTTCTATCATAAAGATCTTTGCATGGGCTTAGCAGTCAGGGAGAGCGCTAGGGGTTTTATAGGGCTCACCCATATGTTCCTTAGTTTGGGATCAAGTCAGTCGGATGTTTATTTATAACTTCCAGTTTTCTGCAACACCATCCGTGACATTATAAACCGCCACTACCGTCTTAAGCATGGATCCGGTTTCAGCCTTGATTGACCGCATGCAGGGTCTTTCACTGGAGGTAGCAGATCTTCGTAAAACTGTGTCTCAGTTTCAGGTGACAGGTTCTGCTTGCGTTCATGGAGTTTGTTCCGAGCCTAAGATCTCGCTTCCGGATACGTTCTCTGGGGGTAGTGAGAATTTTGTTTGTTTTAGAGAGGCTTGCAAACTCCATTTTTGCCTACTTCCCCATTCCTCTGGTGATGAGGAGCAGAGGGTGGGGATCATCATCTCGCTGCTCAGGGATAACGCTCAGTCTTGGGCCTTTTCATTGCCGGTGGGGGCACGGCCCCTCCGATCGGTGGATGCATTTTTTGTAGCCCTGGGGCAGATATATGATGACCCGGATCGTATTGCTCTGGCTGAATCTAAACTGCGTCTTTTATGCCAGGGTAAACAGTCCGCAGAGATATATTGTTCAGAATTTCGGAGATGGGCAGCTGATACTGGTTGGAATGATGCTGCACTCCGAAGTCAATTTTGCCATGGTCTTTCAGAGGGATTGAAAGATGCATTTGCCTTTCATGAGAGACCTGCCTCGTTGGAGTCTGCCATGTCTCTAGCTGTTCGTATTGACAGGCGTCTTAGAGAGAGAGAGGAGAGACCACTCCTTCCTGTCATATTCAGTCCAAGAACAGTGGGGCGGTCTCATTCAGTGCGCAGGGGCCTCAGTCTCTCTCAATCTCCTCTGAGGAGGAGGCCATGCAGCTGGGTTTGCTAGCCTCTGATAGTAGAGGATTCAGCTCTCAGAGGAGGGTTTGTTTCTGTTGTGGAGGTATAAATCATTTGGCAAATGTTTGCCCCTCTAGGAGATTTAGGGAATTTTCTGAGGGTAATAAAAAAGCAAAAAGAAAAAAACCCCTAAAAACTTTCCATCTGTTACTATTGGCAAGGTTGATGCGGAAATTGAAGGTTTGCCGTTTGCTTGTAGTTCCCATTTTGTCCTACCTGCCAGGGTGGCGCTAGATAGCAAGAACATTGTTTGTGAGATTTTTGTAGATAGTGGAGCAGCTGTCAATCTCATTGATAATCAATTTGCTATAACACATGGTTTCCAGGTATGCACTTTGGGAAAGGATATACCTGTTATTGCTATCAATTCCGCTCCACTTTCTCAAAAATCGTTAAAGGTCATAGTTCACAATATCCGTTTGACTGTGGGTGACGCTCATGTTGAGGATATGTCGTGTTTCGTCCTAAGCGGATTACCTACTCCTCTAGTGTTGGGGCCAACCCTGGCTCACTAAACATAACCCCACCATTGATTGGCAAGCAAGGCAAATAAATGGTTGGAGTGACTTTTGCAGAGAGAATTGCCTCACGGCGTCTCTTTCAGAGGTTTCTACCAAGACTGTACCATCTTTTCTCTCTAATTTTTCGGATGTGTTTTCAGAGAGTGGTGTCCAGGAGCTGCCCCCTCACCGGGAGTACGATTGCCCTATTAATCTCATCCCAGGCGCCAAGCTGCCAAAATCACGTTTATATAATCTCTCCCAACCTGAAAGAGTCGCTATGCGTACTTATATCTCTGAGAGCCTGAGAAAGGGACACATCCGACCCTCGAAGTCACCTGTTGCCGCTGTTTTTTTTTTTTTTTTTAAAGAAAAAAGATGGTTCTTTAACCGCCTCCGGACTGCCTAACGCAGGATCACGTTCCGGAGGCGGCAGCGCTGCGCAGAGTCACGCATATACGCGTCATCTCGCGAGACGCGAGATTTCGCTCAAAGCCGGCCCGCGCATGCGCATCGCGGGCCGGCAAAAGTTAAAGAACAATTTCGTCACCAGCCTGCCAGCAACGATCATTGGCTGGCAGGCTGGCGATTTTCAAAAAAACGAATCACAAGCCATATAACAGATCATATTAGTAAATATGATCTGTTATATGGCTTGTCTGCTCCTCTGCTGGTCCTTTTCGTCGGTTGGATCCAGCAGAGGAGCAGACTTCACAGTGAGTAGCACCGCCACCAACACCACACTTTAGCCCCAGATCACCCCCTGCACCCCAATTAACCCTTTGATCACCCCTTTGATCGCCCCTGTCAATCACTTAGTGAAAGACAAAAAGTGATCAGTGTAAACTGTCACTTTTTTTTTCCACTAGTATTGGCTGTTAGGTTTTAGGATAGTTTAGGCCCCTTGGTTAGGTAGTTAGCGATCGGTTAGCGCCCAGCCCACCGCACCGTAGTCACTGATTCGCTGATTAGCGTATCGCTAATCAGCATTTGTACTTTTATAGTATCTGTAGTGATCAAAACTGATCACGGTCAGATCTATAATAGTATTAGTGTCACTTTAGTTCGCCCTCCACCCAAAACGCAGTGTTTGCCCGATCAGGCCTGATCGGTCGCCCACACGTGCGTTCACCCACGCCCGCCCCACCGCAGTGACAAAAAATTTTTTTTTTTTGATCACTGCACATTCACTTTACAAGCACTGCGGCGATAAAAAAAATCTGTTTTGATATTTTTTATCAACCGCAGCGGCCTCCGGTACTTCGCTAGCCTCCCCTTTGTAAGACAGGCTTGCTTTTTTTCTTGGGTAGTCTCAGGGAATACCCCTAAATTTAGTAGTCCAAAATGTCAAACAGGGGGTATTCTTCTGAAGAGGCCTACAGGATTCTGACCCAGTCGGATGAGGAATGGGAACCCTCATCTGACGAATCTAGCGGGTCAGAATATGAACCTGTAGAAAGCAGTGGCTCTCTGACCCAAAGTTCGGACGAGGAGGTGGAGGTCCCTGATAGAACCAGGCGTACCCGGCCCCGTGTCGCTAGACCACAGGTTGCGCAGGATCCGCTTCAAGAGCAGCAGAGTGGGGCTGGCGCTGTCGGATCACGTGGTGAGGCATACACCAGCAGCGCAGCCCTCCCTGGACCTAGTACCAGCACTGCCGTACAACATGTTGAAGTGGCGAGCACCAGAAGGGCAGTTGAAGCTGGTACGGTGGCACGTGCAGTAGTTACCCCGTCGCAGCCACCGCACAGACAGGCCCGTAGAGCCACTAGAATCCCTGAGGTGCTGGCAAACCCTGATTGGCAGTCACCAACTTCAGCCGCCCCATTAGTTCCCCCTTTCACCGCCCAGTCTGGAGTTCGGGTTGAGACGGCTCAGATCGGTTCGGCCCTGGGATTTTTTGAGCTGTTCTTGACTGCGGAGCTCTTGGACTTAGTCGTGGCAGAGACAAACCGGTATGCCACACAATTTATATCCGCCAACCCGGGAAGCTATTATGCCCAGCCTTTCCGGTGGAAACCAGTCCAAGTTTCCGAAATTAAAATTTTTCTGGGCCTTCTCCTCAACATGGGTCTAACTAAAAAGCATGAATTGCGGTCATATTGGTCCACGAACCCGATTCATCACATGCCCATGTTCTCTGCTGCTATGTCCAGGGCACGATTTGAGGCCATCCTCCGTTTCCTGCATTTTAGCGACAACACCACCTCCCGTCCCAGAGGCCACCCAGCTTTTGACCGGCTCCACAAAATTCGGCCCCTCATAGACCACTTCAACCAGAAATTTGCAGATTTGTATACCCCCGAGCAAAACATCTGCGTAGACGAGTCCCTAATACATTTTACCGGGCGCCTTGGCTTCAAACAATACATCCCAAGCAAGCGTGCCCGGTATGGGGTCAAATTGTATAAGCTCTGTGAAAGGGCCACAGGCTATACCCACAAATTTCGGATCTATGAGGGAAAAGATCAGACCCTGGAGCCGGTCGGTTGCCCTGACTACCTGGGGAGCAGTGGGAAGACAGTCTGGGACTTGGTGTCACCCTTATTTGGCAAGGGGTACCATCTTTATGTGGACAATTTCTACACAAGTGTGGCCCTCTTTAGGCATTTGTTTCTAGAACAGATTTGCGCCTGTGGCACCGCGCGAACTAGTCGCGTGGGCTTCCCCCAACGGCTCGTTACCACCCATCTTGCAAGGGGGGAGAGGGCTGCCTTGTGTAACGAAGAACTGCTCGCGGTGAAATGGAGAGACAAGCGTGACGTTTACATGCTCTCCTCCATTCACGCAGACACGACAATACAAATTGAGCGAGCAACCCGTGTCATTGAAAAGTCCCTCTCAGTCCACAACTATAATTTGCTCATGGGAGGGGTGGACTTCAATGACCAGATGTTGTCTCCGTATTTAGTTTCCCGACGCACCAGACGCTGGTATAAGAAGGTGTCTGTATATTTGATTCAATTGGCTCTGTACAATAGTTTTGTTCTCTACAGTAAGGCTGGGAGAACAGGATCCTTCCTCAAATTCCAGAAAGAGATCATCGAGAACCTCCTGTATCCAGAAGGTTCCGTGGCCCCATCCACCAGTGTAGTTAGCCGTCTACACGAGCGACATTTCCCCAGTGTCGTTCCTGGTACCTCAACCCAACCGTCACCCCGAAAAAGATGTCGTGTCTGTAGCAGGAGTGGAATAAGGCGTGACACCCGCTATTTCTGTCCTGACTGTCCTGACCACCCTGCCCTATGCTTTGGAGAGTGTTTCCGGAAGTACCACACCCAGGTACACTTAGCATAGGGATTGCATCTCACAGGACAGGCACACAGGGCTATTAGGGCCCTTTTACTCACAGCTGCTGCAAACCTCTCCTTTCACCTGGGATAAAGTGCATAACGTACTTCGCCACATCTTTGGGCGATTTGCGCTTTGCACATTGTCCCATGGGGAAGGAGAGGTTTGTTCTATAAAGGTAAAAAAAACTAAACAAAAAAAAAATTACCGGTAAGTAAAAAAGTTAAATGTTCAGTTAAAAAAGTTAAAAAAAAGTTTCTATGTTCTGTTCAACAGTTAATAAATTTATTGCGTTGCGGCCTGGTTTTTTCTTTTTTGTTTTGTTTTTTTTACCTTCCAGGTGGACCAACCGATCGACTAGCTGCAGCACTGATGTGCATTCTGACAGAAGAATTGCGCTGCTGTCAGATTACACGCAAGTCGGTGTATGCGGCGCTGCAAGACGAGATTTCTCCTCTGCAGTAAAAGATACGTTTGCCGAGGCATATGAGCTGAGGAGGTGGCGGTGTTCATATACTTTGGCAAACACTTTGTATATATAAAAAAAAAAATCCCGGCAAGGATTTATTCATCCACATTGATTGATGTGAATGGAGAAATCTGGTTTGCCAGGGCATACGAGCTAAGTGGGTATGGATGTTGGGCGGAGCTCCTATGTCCTGGCAGACGCCTTTCCCCTCCTTTTTCTTTTTTTGGCAGAGATTTTTTCATCCACATTGATCGATGCGAATGAAGAAATCTGTGCCGTTCATTTTTTTCTTTCAGCCCAGAGGCTGAACGGAAAAAAAAAAATCTCATTACCCGTATGCTCAATATAAGGAGAATAGCAGAAACTCCTAATGCTGGGCATACATGTAATGATTGCGGAGACCCTCAAATGCCAGGGCAGTACAAACACCCCACAAATAACACCATTTTGGAAAGAAGACACCCCAAGGTATTCGCTAAGGGGCATATTGAGTCCATGAAAGATTGAAACTTTTGTTCCAAGTTAGCGGAAAGGGAGACTTTGTGAGAAAAAAAACAAAAAAATCAATTTCCGCTAACTTGTGCCCAAATTTTTTTTTTTCTATGAACTCGCCATGCCCCTTATTGAATACCTTGGGGTGTCTTCTTTCCAAAATGGGGTCACATGTGGGGTATTTATACTGCCCTGGCATTTTAGGGGCCCCAAAGCGTGAGAAGTCTGGTATCCAAATGTCTAAAAATGCCCTCCTAAAAGGAATTTGGGCACCTTTGCGCATCTAGGCTGCAAAAAAGTGTCACACATGTGATATCGCCGTATTCAGGAGAAGTTGGGGAATGTGTTTTGGGGTGTCATTTTACATATACCCATGCTGGGTGAGAGAAATATCTTGGCAAAAGACAACTTTGTTTAAATAAATGGGAAAAGTTGTCTTTTGCCAAGATATTTCTCTCACCCAGCATGGGTATATGTAAAATGACACCCCAAAACACATTCCCCAACTTCTCCTGAGTACGGAGATACCACATGTGTGACACTTTTTTGCAGCCTAGGTGGGCAAAGGGGCCCACATTCCAAAGAGCACCTTTCGGATTTCACCGGCCATTTTTTACAGAATTTGATTTCAAACTCCTTACCACACATTTGGGCCCCTAGAATGCCAGGGCAGTATAACTACCCCACAAGTGACCCCATTTTGGAAAGAAGACACCCCAAGGTATTCCGTGAGGGGCATGGCGAGTTCCTAGAATTTTTTATTTTTTGTCACAAGTTAGTGGAAAATTATGATTTTTTTTTTTTTCTTACAAAGTCTCATATTCCACTAACTTGTGACAAAAAATAAAAACTTCCATGAACTTACTATGCCCATCAGCGAATACCTTAGGGTGTCTACTGTAGGAGAGTCCCCGGAATAATAATGGACGGACGATACGTGCCACCAGAGGTCCTGGCCTCGGTGGAGTAAGAACCGGATCATTGCGGTTACAGCGGCGAATGCTGCTGGCGCAGCGTGTCCGGGCCGGTTTTTACTGGGAACAGGTAAAGAGCTGGGGGGGTGCCTGTTCCCCACGGCCAGCCCAGGTTTTTGGTGGAGCTGGGCCTTTAAAGAACCCAGCCTGCTGATGATGGGTGTGGGGTGTGTCTTGCTGTGCTGGAGATTTCCACAGACAGAGTCAGTGCTGGAGAAGGAGAGTCTGGGCGCAGCACACATTGAAGGATAGTCCTGGGACCTGTGGTGCTACGAGCCGAAGTGGCTCTCGCCTGAGGGAGACAAAGACAGGTAGCCTACAAGCCTGCAGAAACTGCTGTGGTCTGTCCAAAACAAGGTGACTCAAACCTGCTGTTTATTTTCTATGGAAGGACTTTTGTTTTATGCACTATGTGGATATGCACCTGTGTGGTCTGCACATTGCCTGTTATGCCTTTGGTGTAAATAAAGTCACGGTGAACCACAAAGACTGTCTGTGATTGCCTCAATACTGCCGCCGCTACCGTAGCCTACCACGAGCACATCCCCACAATTGGTGGCTTGCAGCGGGCATTCCTGCAGTGAGGCAGGCCTGAGGCAAAAGTTGTGTTGGACTGCATGTCATATATCAGGCCTGCAAGTTTTATGGTTCCTGACAAGATGGAGGAGGCCATTAAGCACCTGATTCAGAGTAATGTACAGCAGCAACAGGCATTGCAGGCTCAGAGGGAAAATAATGAGCTACAGCAAAAAAGACACGAGGAGGCTATGTGTGCACAGCAGCAAACAAACAATCTCCTAATGCAGCAGCTGGTAGCCATGCAAGAGTCGGTGCGAACATCCCTGCAAGGAGTTTCAACCGCAACAACCCCGACTGTGTCTACCGCCAGGGATAAAGTCCGATCCGCCCTGAGGAAAATGGGTCCGGAAGATGATATAGAGGCGTTCCTGACGGTGTTCGAAAGAACCGCAGGGCAAGAGAGGCTGCCATTGGAACAGTGGGTCGAGGTGGTGGCGCCTTTTCTGGTGGGGGACGCACAAAAGGCCTATTTTGACCTCAGCCGCGATGAGGCCAAGGACTATGAGAGGCTAAAAAGTGAGGTGTTGGCCAGGTTGGGGGTAAACACCTATGTGCGAGCGCACAGGGTGTATCAGTGGGTGTTTGCCGAGTCCCGACCCACCCGGTCACAAGCCTATGACTTACTTCACCTAGTAAAAAAATGGCTTCAGCCTGAAATATTGAGCCCTTCTCAGATGGTTGAAAGGGTCGTGGTCGACAGGTTCGTGCGTACCCTCCCGAGAGCCATACAGCGCTGGGTGGGACAAGGCGATCCAGGCAACCTGGAACAACTGGTTAGCCTGGTGGAGAGGTATATGGCCACTCAGGATTTGGTGCGGGACTCAGCAGTTCTACCGAAGTCACGTCAGCCCCCGTTGCCGACCCGGGATCCTGAAAAAGGGATCCCACCTCATAAGGAGGGGAGTGGATCTCCAGTCCGTGGGAGGAATACCCTGGGGAGGAGGGAGGCTGCGAGGATCAGATGTTGGCATTGTCAGGATTGGGGACATGTGGCAGCCAACTGCCCTAGGGCATCCGAACCCATGGACTGCGGGTTCGCTCGCCGGTCCTCTTTTTATGCCCAACCGGTGTATATAGCTGACCCCCTGCTGGCTGCGGACACCCCTCCGTTGTGTGATGTTGTTGTCAATGGTCACTCCGTGCAGGCCCTGCTGGACTCTGGGAGCCTAGTAACTCTGGTCCATGAATCGCTGGTAACGGAAAAACTCCCAGATAGGCAAACCCTTACCATTGTCTGTATACATGGGGATCGCCGGGAGTATCCCACCACTAAGGTTACCCTGGCGGTGTGTGGGAAGGAGGTACCACATGTCGTCGGAGTGGGGAGACGGCTCCCTTATGCCGCAATATTGGGAAGGGACTTTCCCCTGTTCTGGACTTTGTGGAGGAACAGGTTGCCTACCTGTGGGGAAGAAAAATGTCTGGGTCCCGAGCCCGAGGACCCCGAGGCAGGGGCCCCAGCTGTAGGGGTCACCGTAGGGGAGGTAGAGTGTAACCCTGACCGGTTTCCCCTAGAAGTATTGGCGGGTGAGACAGTAGAAAGTTCGTCTATCCTGGATCTGGGGGTACCCCAAGAAACCTTCGGGACCGCACAGCTCCAGGATTCGACGTTATTGCGGGCTAGAGAAGGTGTGTCGGTGATTAATGGCGTTGCCCAGCGTCCCGGCGCCGATACCGTATTTCCTCACCTGGCCTATAACCAGGACCTGTTATATAGGGTAGACAAGGTGAGGCAGGAGGTGGTGGAACAACTGGTGGTGCCCCAGCCTTACCGGCGAATGGTCTTGGATTTAGCGCATGCGCATGTGTTGGGTGGTCATCTGGGGGTTAAGAAAACGCTGGAGCGAATTCTACAACGGTTCTATTGGCCTGGGATTTATGAGGAAGTCCGGAGGTTCTGTCAGTCCTGTCCAGTGTGTCAGGTGACTAGCCCCCACCCTCAGTATCGCAGTCCACTGGTACCTATGCCCATTATAGAGGTGCCCTTCGAAAGGATCGCCATGGATCTGGTAGGCCCCATTATTAAGTCAGCCCGAGGTCACCAACACATACTGGTAGTGTTAGACTATGCCACTCGCTATCCGGAGGCGGTCCCATTGCGCCATACGTCGGCCAAGGTAATAGCTAAAGAGCTTATGAGTATGTTCGCCCGGGTGGGGATACCAAAGGAGATTCTGACGGACCAGGGGACACCCTTTATGTCCAAAATAACAAAGGAATTGTGTAAGCTATTAAATATTAAACACCTGCACACGTCCGTCTACCATCCCCAAACCGATGGGTTAGTAGAACGGTTTAATAAGACCCTGAAGTCCATGCTAAAAAGAGTCGTGGCTAAGGACGGGAGAGATTGGGACTTACTGTTGCCCTATGTTTTGTTTGCGGTACGGGAAGTGCCCCAGGCGTCCACCGGGTTCTCGCCCTTTGAGTTGTTATATGGGCGACATCCCCGTGGACTACTGGACATCGCTAAGGAGGCATGGGAGCAACAGCCTACGCCTCATAAAAGTGTGATAGAACACATAGGAAAAATGCAGGACCGAATAGGGGTCGTGTTGCCGATCGTCCGGGAGCACATGGAAGCGGCACAACTGGCCCAGAGTCGGGTATATAACCGATCCGCCCGGGTAAGGACATTTCACCCGGGTGACCGAGTTCTTGTACTCGTGCCCACGGTCGAGAGTAAATTCCTGGCCCGGTGGCAAGGACCCTATGAAGTTAAGGAGAAAGTGGGCCCAGTTGATTACAGGATATACCAGCCAGGGCGGCGGAAGCCCGAACAGGTATATCATGTGAATCTACTAAAACCTTGGAGAGACAGAGAGAATTTGTTTGGAGACAGCCCGCCCTCTGTCTGGACGGCAGGGAGTGACCCGGGGTCACCAGGTGTTCCGGAGAACGCCGCTGGGGTGACGATAGGGGACGGACTGTCGACCAAACAGGCACAAGAGGTGAGAGAATTCGTTAGTCGAAATAGGGACGTATTCTCTGACCTTCCTGGACGTACCACCTTGATCGAGCATGACATTGTCACCGAGCCCCGGGTGAAAGTCCGCCTAAGACCATACCGAGTACCGGAGGCTCGGCGACAGGCCATTTCGCAGGAGGTAAGATCGATGCTACGTCTAGGGGTCATAGAAGAGTCAAAGAGCGAGTGGGCTAGCCCGATTGTCCTTATTCCCAAACCGGATGGTTCATTACGGTTCTGTAATGATTTTAGGAAATTAAATGAGGTATCAAAATTTGACGCCTATCCCATGCCTCGGGTGGACGAGTTGATAGAGCGGCTGGGAAAAGCCCGGTATTTTTCGATCCTAGATCTCACGAAGGGCTACTGGCAGGTACCTCTGACGGAGGCGGCAAAGGAGAAGACGGCCTTTGTCACCCCGGAGGGGCTTTTTCAGTATAGGGTGTTGCCTTTTGGGTTGCATGGCGCTCCGGCTACGTTCCAGCGTCTGATGGATGTCGTCCTCAAGCCCCATCACCAGTATACCTCCGCGTATCTGGATGATATAGTCGTGTTTAGCCCGGACTGGGAGGGTCATTTGTCAAAACTTCAGGCAGTGATAGATTCTCTAAGGAAGGCGGGGTTGACTGCCAACCCAAAAAAAATGCTCGGTGGGACTAGAGGAAGCTCGCTATTTGGGGTATGTGATTTGACGCGGAGTCATTAGGCCCCAAGTGAATAAAGTCGAAGCAATCCGGAATTGGCCCAGGCCTCGTACGTCCAAGCAAGTACGGTCATTTTTGGGCCTGATTGGGTACTACATGAGGTTCATTCCCCATTTTGCCACCTTGGCAGCCCCGTTAACCGGCCTCTTGAAGGGTAGAAAGTCGGTGATGGTTCGCTGGGGGGAGCAGGAGGAGGAGGCGTTCTCCCGTTTGAAGTCGGCCCTATGTGAGTCCCCGGTTCTGGTGACGCCCGACTTCAAGCGGGAGTTTGTAGTTCAAACAGATGCCTCGGGAGTAGGACTAGGGGCTGTGCTTTCCCAGGAGCTCAACGGGGAAGAGCACCCCGTGGTTTTTCTAAGCGCAAGCTTACCCCAGCAGAAACCCGGTATAGCATTGTGGAGAGAGAGTGCCTCGCCATCAAGTGGGCACTCGAGTCTCTCAGATATTACCTTCTGGGGAGAAGGTTCCGTCTGGTGACCGACCACTCCCCTCTCCAGTGGATGAGTCGAGCTAAGGAGGGGAGCGCTCGGGTTACCAGGTGGTTCTTGTCCCTCCAGAACTTTAAGTTCACTGTTGAGCACAGGGCCGGCCGCTTACAGGGGAATGCAGATGCCCTGTCCCGGGTACACTGCTGTGCATGTGTTCACCCCCTCAGGCTTGAACAGTATGTTCAAGCCCTCAGGAGTGAACAAAGGGGGGGGATATGTAGGAGAGTCCCCGGAATAATAATGGACGGACGATACGTGCCACCAGAGGTCCTGGCCTCGGTGGAGTAAGAACCGGATCATTGCGGTTACAGCGGCGAATGCTGCTGGCGCAGCGTGTCCGGGCCGGTTTTTACTGGGAACAGGTAAAGAGCTGGGGGGGTGCCTGTTCCCCACGGCCAGCCCAGGTTTTTGGTGGAGCTGGGCCTTTAAAGAACCCAGCCTGCTGATGATGGGTGTGGGGTGTGTCTTGCTGTGCTGGAGATTTCCACAGACAGAGTCAGTGCTGGAGAAGGTGAGTCTGGGCGCAGCACACATTGAAGGATAGTCCTGGGACCTGTGGTGCTACGAGCCGAAGTGGCTCTGGCCTGAGGGAGACAAAGGCAGGTAGCCTACAAGCCTGCAGAAACTGCTGTGGTCTGTCCAAAACAAGGTGACTCAAACCTGCTGTTTATTTTCTATGGAAGGACTTTTGTTTTATGCACTATGTGGATATGCACCTGTGTGGTCTGCACATTGCCTGTTATGCCTTTGGTGTAAATAAAGTCACGGTGAACCACAAAGACTGTCTGTGATTGCCTCAATACTGCCGCCGCTACCGTAGCCTACCACGAGCACATCCCCACACTACTTTCCGAAATGGGGTAATTTGTGGGGTGTTTGTACTGTCTGGCCATTGTAGAACCTCAGGAAACATGACAGGTGCTCAGAAAGTCAGAGCTGCTTCAAAAAGCGGAAATTCACATTTTTGTACCATAGTTTGTAAACGCTATAACTTTTACCCAAACCATTTTTTTTTTACCCATTTTTTTTTATCAAAGACATGTAGAACAATAAATTTAGAGCAAAATTTATATATGGATGTCGTTTTTTTTGCAAAATTTTACAACTGAAAGTGAAAAATGAAATTTTTTTGCAAAAAAATCGTTAAATTTCGATTAATAAACAAAAAAAGTTAAAATGTCAGCAGCAATGAAATACCACCAAATGAAAGCTCTATTAGTGAGAAGAAAAGGAGGTAAAATTCATTTGGGTGGTAAGTTGCATGACCGAGCAATAAACGGTGAAAGTAGGGTAGGTCAGAAGTGTAAAAAGTGGCCTGGTCTTTAAGGGTGTTTAAGCTATAGGGGCTGAGGTGGTTAAGACCATGTCTGGATTTCAGGGAGCTGAACTGTATCACAATTCGTGACCCTTATCCCCTTCCTCTGATCCCAGACCTGTTTAACCAGATTTTTGGGGCTAATGTTTTTTCTAAGTTGGACCTAGTCAGGGTCAGGGAAGGGGACGAATGGAAGACGGCCTTCAATACCCCTGAGGGCCATTTCGAGAATTTGGTTATGCCCTTTGGTTTGATGAATGCTCCAGCCGTCTTCCAACATTTTGTGAACAGCATTTTTTATCATTTAATGGGGAAATTTGTACTGGTGTATCTAGATGACATTTTGATTTTTTCTCCTGATTTCAAAACTCATAGGGACCACCTACGTCAGGTCTTGCTCATTCTGCGGGAGAATAAATTGTATGCTAAACTGGAAAAATGTGTGTTTGCGGTTCCAGAGATTCAATTTCTGGGTTTTCTTCTCTAAGCTTCTGGTTTTCGCATGGACCCTGAGAAGGTCCGCGCTGTGCTTGATTGGGAGCTTCCTGAGAATCAGAAGGCGCTGATGCGGTTTTTGGGTTTTGCCAATTATTACAAGAAATGTATTTTGAATTATTCCTCTGTTGTTAAGCCACTCACTGATATGACTAAAAAGGGGGTAGATTTTTCCTCCTGGTCGGTAGATGCGCTTAAGGCCTTTTCTAGTATCAAAGAGAGTTTTGCCTCCGCTCCCATCTTGGTACAACCTGATGTCTCTCTGCCTTTCATTGTTGAGGTGGACGCTTCTGAGGTGGGTGTGGGTGCGGTCTTGTCTCAGGGTCCCTCTCCTGCCAAATGGCGACCGTGTGCTTTTTTTTCAAGGAAACTCTCCTCCGCAGAGAGAAATTACGATGTGGGAGATAGGGAGTTGTTGGCCATCAAATTAGCTTTTGAGGAATGGCGCCATTGGCTAGAGGGAGCCAGACACCCTATTACAGTGTTTACCGACCATAAGAATCTGGCCTACTTGGAATCAGCCAAGCGTCTGAACCCGAGACAGGCCAGATGGTCTTTATTCTTTTCTAGGTTTAATTTTGTTGTCACGTTCCGCCCTGGGGTTAAAAATGTGAAGGCTGATGCCCTGTCACGTTGTTTTCCGGGAGGGGGGAACTTTGAAGACCCGGGTCCCATTTTGGCTGAAGGAGTGGTCGTCTCTGCTCTTTATCCTGATTTGGAGGCAGAGGTTCTGGCAGCCCAGGCAGAGGCTCCTGATCTTTGTCCTCCTGGGAGGTTGTTTGTGCCTCTCGCTTTACGATCACAAGGTTTTTAAGAAGCACCACGATACTGTCCTTGCTGGGCACCCGGGGAGTAGAGCCACAGTGGATCTCATTGCTCGGAGATTCTGGTGGCCGGCTCTTCGTAAGACGGTTGAGGGTTTTGTGCAGCCTGCGAGACCTGTGCTCGTGCCAAGGTCCCTCATTCACGGCCATCGGGTTCTCCTCCCGTTACCCATTCCTTCCCGTCCTTGGACGCATCTGTCTATGGACTTCATTACGGACCTGCCTCGTTCCTCGGGGAAGACTGTGATTCTGGTAGTAGTTTTAGCAAAATGGCGCATTTCATTCCCTTTCCTGGGTTACCCAATGCTAAAACGCTGGCGCAAGCATTTGTTGATCACATTGTCAAATTGCATGGCATTCTTTCAGACATAGTTTCTGATAGGGGCACGCAGTTTGTTTTCAGATTCTGGAAGGCCTTCTGTTCTCGCTTGGGGGTTCGGTTGTCGTTCTCTAATGCTTTTCACCCGCAGTCGAATGGCCAGACCGAACGCATCAATCAGAATCTGGAGACATATCTGCGCTGTTTTGTGGCAGAGAATCAGGAGGATTGGTATTCTTTTTTGTCCCTTGCTGAGTTTGCTTTAAATAACCGTCGCCAGGAGTCCTCGGATAAGTCACAATTTTTTGGTGCATATGGGTTTCATCCGCAGTTTGGGACATTCTCTGGAGAGGGGTCTTCTAGTTTACCTGATGAGGAGAGATTTTCCTCGTCTTTGTCATCTATTTGGCAAAAGATTCAGGGTAATCTGAAGAGGATGAGTGAGAGATATAAGCGTGTGGTGAATAAGAGACGTGTGCCTGGTCCGGACCTGAATGTGGGTGATCTGGTGTGGTTGTCTACAAAGAATATCAAATTGAAGGTTCCCTCCTGGAAGTTGGGTCCTAAGTTTATTGGGCCTTACAAGATCTTGTCCGTCATCAATCCCGTTGCCTTCCGTCTTGATCTTCCTCAGACTTGGAAGATCCATAATGTTTTTCACAGGTCCCTATTAAAACCGTATGTCCAACCCACTGTACCCTCCTCTTTGCCTTCTCCTCCGATTGTTGTTGATGGTAATCTTGAATTTCAGGTCTCTAGAATTGTGGATTCTCGCATTATCCGCTGTTCTCTCCAGTACCTTGTTCATTGGGAGGGTTATGGTCCTGAGGAGAGGATGTGGGTCCCAGTGGCAGACAATAAGGCCACTCATCTCATCAGGGCTTTCCATAGGCCCCATCCTGAGAGGGTGGGCTCTGAGTGTCCGGAGTCCACTCGTAGAGGGAGGGGTACTGTCACCGCCAACTCTCTGAGAAGCTCTAGCAGACGTTCTTCTGTACCTCTTGCATGATGTTCTTTGTTTTGGTTTCAATTTGTCGTCTCTTTTCCTTCTCCCAGCTGTCATCTATTTACACTGATTGCCTCCCTTTTTATTCCCTCCCATACTGCCTCACTTTGCGGTTTATACTACTTCCTGGATTGTGTTCACTGCTAGAGAACTGCTGGTTCCTCAGAAAAGTCTTTTTCCTTTATTTGTGTTTCTGTGCTGGCTTGATTCTAGGTGACCCTGACTCCCTCCGTATTAAGTGCAGGGAGGCGGTGGTCGTGTCCCCTCACTATTATAGGGTTTTCAGGTGTCACACAGTCTAGGTACAAGGGCATGCAATCTTCTATCATAAAGATCTTTGCATGGGCTTAGCAGTCAGGGAGAGCTCTAGGGGTTTTATAGGGCTCACCCATATGTTCCTTAGTTTGGGATCAAGTCAGTCGGATGTTTATTTATAACTTCCAGTTTTCTGCAACACCTTCCGTGACATTATGTCTGTCTGAATAAGCCCTTATTATGAAAAATCTGTCCCGATATATGCAATATACAGTGGACCCTCAAGTTACAGTATTAATTGGTTCCAGGACGTCTGTTGTCTTGAGTCTGTAACTGTATGGAATACTAGTAATTGGTTCCAAAGCCCTAAAATGTCATCCCACAATAAGATAAAATGAAGATTTAGGAAAAATAAGCAGGTCACTAAGACAGATTAAGCAAGATTCTGGAAGCTGTAAATCACTTTCTATGATGAGGACAGGAGCTCCTTCAGGGTCCTGCATAGCACACAGTGTACCAAAAAAATAAAATGGAGCTGTCCTCCCCCAATTTTAAAGAAGCAGCTCATCCTGGCACAGACAAATGGCAGTATGGGGCTTGTAGTACCGCACTGTACTGTAAAGAGGGGCTAATAAACAACTGATACAGATGATTTACCAGGGTAATGCCCATGTTGTTTGGTTGCATCTGAGACATTGTATGTTGAGCCTAGTTTCAACTTGTGATGACCCAGAAAAGACCATTGTAGAAAGCATTGTATCCTGAGGTCATTGTATCTTTAGGGATCACTGTAATTCATTCTGACGTGGACACACAGTGACCTGCATTGTACCAGCAGTTTACTTACCATCATACTCAGCTATGTATACATCTACATCAATCCTCTGAAATTCTTTAAATATCTGCAAAAAAATATAAATATCCCTTAGAAATGTACTGTAAAACCAAGTTCCCTTTGGGGCTCATTTATGAACTGATATACACCACTTTTGTGGCGTATATCAGTCACAGATTTTGTCACACACCATTTTCCGGCAAAATCTGCGATTCTCCCCGCTCACGCCACAGCCTTTGCCGACAGATTGAGAAAAGGGCATGTGGCATGGGCAGGAAAGAGGGCAGGCTGGCACGCCTGTCTCATTCATCATCTTCTACGCCAATTTTTGGGGTAGAAAATGGCTTAAATCTACGCCAGCAAGGGAGCTGGTGTAGATTTAAAAGTCTGTCGCATAGTCTGCTGGTGTGAGCGCCTAAGTTATGTAGATGCCTTTGCCTCCACATAACTTTGGCGCTTCCTTCAGCAGCACAGACTTAAGAGTGGTATGGAAAAGGCTAGTCTTAGTAAATGAGCTCTTTCTAGTTTAAAGTAAAGAGTCTACAGAGTTCTTTAGTAACAAGTTTAGCTGCTCAAGAGTGGCAAGCATGAAAATTAAAGTGGAACACAGAAACACCTAATAATACATTATCTCTCCAATAGCACCTGTAAGAAGGTACCTGGAATTATCGTGGATGGAAGGTATGTGTCACCGAGGTTCCTGGCCTCGGTGAAGTAAGAGCCGGTATTTTATGTGTCAGCAGCAGCTATTGCTAATTGACATCCTGAGAATTAGCATGGCTGTCATAGCTGATCCGGGACGGCTCTTACTGGGAGTAGTCAAAGTGCTGGGTGGGTAACTACTCCCCATGTTCCAGGCCGGGTTTTGCCAGGCATAAAAACCAGCCAGCACTGCCATGTGTGTTGGATTTACATCTGTCACGGCCTATGGTCGCATGCAGTTGTCAGCGGTCTGCTTGTTGTCTACCGCAGGTTAGGACAGTTTGTATGTTTGTCTCACATGTGGTTGCCGCTGGCAACATAATTATGTTTGGCAGTGTAGCAGCCTGAGTTGGTTGCTAGGCGGCTCGCTGTCAAGGCATGCGGTTGCTTCTGGCAACATTTGTATGTATGTGTTCACTTTCTATGTTGGTGTGCACGGGATTCATGTTATGTGTACATTTCCCCTTTAAGTGACACTTACCTTGTCTGGTGTTGGAAGGATTAACTCCTTTCCTAGTTTGTGTGTGTGGGTGTGGCTACTTGGGCTATTTAGCCTCTGCTGGATCCCTGTAGCTGAGGGGTACTCCAGCCATGCCTTATGCTGGAGTCATCCTCCTGGTCTTATACCATCTGTCCAGTGAGGGCCACCCTTGTGGTCATAAAACATGTATTGATGTTAAGCTTATGTTTGTGTGGTGTCTTACCTTATTGCAGCTATGGATCTGGTTTCCTGTGTGTTTAATGTGTGTGTGCTGTCTCCCTCTATGTTTGGTGTGGACATCAGCGTTTGAGCACGGGTTCCAGTCACTCTGTCTGTGGCAGGTAGGTGTGGAAGTGGTTTCACTCACCTGCCATATCCATATGTTGTATATGTTTCCCTTTCCTTGCAGCTTGGTAAGTTTAGACTCCTGTTCGTCCGTGTCTAGGAGGAACAGGTCGTCTTACCCTGCTCCTAGTCCAGGGATATCCTGAGGACTAGTAGGGACCCGAGGTTCCTGAGTATGAGCCCTCCTACCATCTGGGTTGGCTCATATGGTTAGGAGTCAGGGTCAGAGTTAGGGACACTGTAGTAGGTGTTGTGGAAATTTTATTATGCAGACATTTTACTTTAGGATGTGGGTGTGTTTTTATAGATTGTCATCTGTCTCCCTGTGTCTGATTTAGCCAAAGAGCGCTCTAGCAGAGGGTACTTTGGCTGAATCGGGACCAGTGGTAAAACAGTCAGCATGAAAACCTTCTCATGGGCTTGGAGACATATCTGCTTTTAAGACATGCATATCTGCCTTGTCGGTATACTAGTACCGTATACTGACAATAGCCGTAGCAATGTCTCGCAGATAATTTCAAACCTATGGGAACCAGTAGAATGATCTTTATTAGATACTGATCACCTTTGAGCAGTATTGAATGAGGTCCATGCTGACAGTGATGGGGGGTGGGCGGCCACCTGGCTGATCAGACAATGGACATGACTCATCCTTCCTTACAGGGATGGGGCGTGTGCATTGTCTGCCTGGCCACATTGATTGCCCCGCCCTGTCCTTTGACATCACTTCCTGCATGTTATCACTTCCTGTATCCTTGTCTGGAAATTGATGTGGATGGTGCCACTGACACCTTATATCCATTGTAGGGAGAGACTAGTTGTCAGAGACCCAGTACTAGTCTTCCCTATCCCTAGCTCCTGGTTACCATGGCGCAGCGAATGGTGTATATCACATATATTTAGGGATTTAATTGCACACTATTAAAAGTTACGTTTTAAAAGGTATCTATTTGGATTATACTTGTGGAAATTTATGGTACCATATTCTTTATCAAGCAGTGACCAATGCGCAATTTGGTCGTGTTACAAGCTGACTTTCCTTTTGTGTGAACAAACACCAAGCCAAGCGTTTTGTGATGCACCTTATCTGCATTTTGTTATACATCAATGTGTGAATAAACACTGCTGTTTGATTAAAAAACTGTGTACTTTGCCTCTATACTGCATCCGCTAGTCTTAACTACCAGAGCGAATCCCCACACACCATAGACAATAGTACAGCTAACACATACCACTGTGCAGCACAACATACCTCCCTAGAAGCGCCAGATATCACAGTGCAACACAGGCAAGGTGACTCCCCAGATGGGCGCTTAGTCTCCCATCCCCTGCACAAGTGGCACATGGAACATTAGACTCACTGCACTATATACAGATAGGCAGCTACAACATCTCAACCAGTCTATGTTCATATAAGAAACCTTCTAGTTTCTTATTATAGACACGATCAGGTCGCTGAGACCTCTAGGCACAGAGGCAGTCCAGATAGTATCCTCCGTTCCCAGGGACCTGTCTTCTCAAAGTTGATGCAGGGACATCCATAATCAATAATCTTATAGTGTTGTTGTGCTTTCTGCTGCTGCTTTGTGAGCAGGTAAGATTTGAATATATCCGTACAGTGGGCCCTAGGCACCCCAGTCCGATACTGGTGAAACACAAAATACATCTCTAGCAGCACTGGATACCACAGTGCAGCACAAAATACCTCCCTGATACCACAGTGCAGCACAAAATACCTCCCCGATACCACAGTGCAGCACAAAATACCTCCCTGATACCACAGGGCAGCACAAAATACCTCCCCAATAACAGTGCAGCAGAAAATACCTCTCCGATACCACAGTGCAGCACAAAATACCTCCCCGATACCACAGTGCAGCACAAAATACCTCCCCGATACCACAGTGCAGCACAAAATACCTCTCCGATACCACAGTGCAGCACAAAATACCTCCCTGATACCACAGTGCAGCACTGGCAGCAGTTTTGTTCTCCCTTCTACTCCTCCCCCACAGACGGTCGCATTACTTTAAATGGTTTTAAAACTCATCCCCAATTACCTTTGTAATCAATCAAAAAGGAAGCATCTAATATTTGCCATTCAGCATCACATAAAATCAAACAAATAACATAGTGGGTGAAATTTGCGTGGGCTCATTGGAATAACATCTATCTATACAACCTATTAGCATGCTTGAGACCCCCTCCTTTTATTAGGCAAATCAGATAGCTCCTGCAAACATTAGTTCTGACAGAAATGTCTATGTAAATTACATTTGAAGGACAGCCACGTAATAACGGTCTAGATTTATATTGTGGTCGTGCCTTGACTTTGGCGTATAATGCTGCACAATTTGGTGCAAGAAGTCACATCTAGTGTTTTAGACATTTTTTTTTGCTGCACTCAACAAGGGCATGAAAAGGGTAAATGGAGTGGCAGCACTTGTACCTGACCATCACTGCATTCAGGGACCCTGTTCTAGTGATCAGTGGTGGTCTCAGCAACTGCTGTGGATAGGAGATAAGTTCTTATAATGGTGCAATACCTTTAAGGTCACTTCAGGACCATTCACTGTCTTGCATTGTCATTCTATTTAAAGTAATTTTAAATTAATTCCAGAGACTCCATAAACATTTATTTGCAAGGGAAATCATAATTTTCTATAACCAGGCACATACAGTAGAACCTATATACACATAATATTTGTGGATGGTAACATTAACTTTTACTTACCCCCTTTAGACACTCCACGGCTACCACATCAAGGAAGCTTACTTGCCCAAAATCAAAAATGATACTGTGTATTGTAACTACTGGAATAGACACACAGTCAGGGAACTCTGTATTCCAGTCTACTTGGATATTTAAGTAATTTGCATTGCCCTCTTTCTTTTCAGTTCCATCATAATTATCCACGTCATCGTCTGATTCTGAATCTTCATCAGTAACAGGTTTTCCTTTAATCCTATTCTAAAACAATGTATACGTATCTCTATTAAGTCTTAGAAAGTCTCAGTGCTTGAGTATACAGTACGTTAGAGGCTTCGTTAGTTTAAAAGTACAGCCAGAAGGGGTGGATTTTTTTTTTTGTCACAGATTTTGCAGCAGATTTCTTCCTATGCATTGTAAATGGTGAAATCCGCCATGGAAATCTGTAGCATAAAATTTTTATGCAGTGTGTGCTAAAATGTTGCAGATTTTCCATATCCAATTTTACACGATGTATAGCTGTACCCTTACTGGCTGAAAATACATATTAATTTAACCACCTCAGCCCCCCTAGCTTAAACACCCTTAATGACCAGACCACTTTTTACAATTTTGCACTACACTACTTTCACGGTTTATTGCGTGGTCATACAACTTACCACCCAAATGAATTTTACCTCCTTTTCTTCTCACTAATAGAGCTTTCATTTGGTGGTATTTCATTGCTGCTGACATTTTTACTTTTTTTGTTATTAATCGAAATTTAACAAAATTTTTGCAAAAAAATGACATTTTTCACTTTCAGTTGTAATTTTTTTTAAAAAAAACTACATTTCTATATACATTTTTCTCTAAATTTATTGTTCTACATGTCTTTGATAAAAAAAAAATGTTTGGGTAAAAAAAAAATGGTATGGGTAAAAGTTATAGCGTTTACAAACTATGGTACAAAAATGTGAATTTCCGCATTTTGAAGCAGCTCTGACTTTCTGAGCACCTGTCATGTTTCCTGAGGTTCTACAATGGCCAGACAGTACAAACACCCCACAAATTACCCCATTTCGGAAAGTAGACACCCTAAGGTATTCACTGATGGGCATAGTGAGTTCATAGAACTTTTTATTTTTTGTCACAAGTTAGCGGAAAATGATGATTTTTTTTTCCTTACAAAGTCTTATATTCCACTAACTTGTAACAAAAAATAAAAACTTCCATGAACTCACTATGCCCATCATGAAATACCTTGGGGTGTCTTCTTTCCAAAATGGGGTCACTTGTGGGGTAGTTATACTGCCCTGGCATTTTAGGGGCCCTAATGCGTGAGAAGTAGTTTGAAATCAAAATGTGTAAAAAATGCTCTGTGAAATCCTAAAGGTGCTCTTTGGAATGTGGGCCCCTTTGACCACCTAGGCTGCAAAAAAGTGTCACACATGTGGTATCACCGTACTCAGGAGAAGTTGGGCAATGTGTTTTGGGGTGTATTTTTACAAATACCCATGCTGGGTGAGAGAAATATCTCGGCAAAAGACAACTTTTCCCATTTTTTTATACAAAGTTGTCATTTGACCGAGATATTTCTCTCACCCAGCATGGGTATATGTAAAAAGACACCCAAAAACACATTGCCCAACTTCTCCTGAATACAGCGATACCACATGTGTGACACTTTTTTGCAGCCTAGGTGCGCAAAGGGGCCCAAATTCCAATGAGTATCTTTTAGGAGGGCATTTGGATTCCAGACTTCTTCTCACGCTTTAGGGCCCCTAAAATGCCAGGGCAGTATAAATACCCCACATGTGACCCCATTTTGAAAAGAAGACACCCCAAGGTATTCCGTGAGGGGCATGGCGAGTTCATAGAAGTTTTTTTTTTTTTGGCACAAGTTAGCGGAAATTGATTTTTTTTTTCTCACAAGTCTCCCTTTCTGCTAACTTGTGACAAAAAATAAAATTTTACATGAACTCGCCATGCCCCTCACAAAATACCTTGAGGTGTCTTCTTTCCAAAATGGGGTCACATGTGGGGTATTTATACTGCCCTGGCATTTTAGGGGCCCTAAAGCGTGAGAAGAAGTCTGGAATATAAATGTCTAAAAACTTTTACGCATTTGGATTCCGTGAGGGGTATGGTGAGTTCATGTGAGATTTTATTTTTTGTCACAAGTTAGTGGAATATGAGACTTTTTGTAAGAAAAAATAAATAAAAAAATATAAATTTCCGCTAACTTGTGCAAAAAAAATGGAGCCTTACAGGGGGGTGATCAATGACAGGGGGGTGATCAGGGAGTCTATATGGGGTGATCACCACCCTGTAAGGGGTTAATAAGTGACAGGGGGGGTGTAGTGTAGTGGTGTTTGGTGCTACTTATTACAGAGCTGCCTGTGTCCTCTGGTGGTCGATCCAAGCAAAAGGGACCACCAGAGGACCAGGTAGCAGGTATATTAGACGCTGTTATCAAAACAGCGTCTAATATACCTTTTTTGGGGTTAAAAAAATCGCATCTACAGCCTGCCAGCGAACGATCGCCGCTGGCAGGCTGTAGATCAGCTAGTTTACCTCCGGTCCACAGGAAATCTCGCGTCTCACGAGAGGACGCGCCGGCGCGTCCACCCAGAATAACAGGGCCGCCGCAAAGACGCAATCCTGCGTACGGCGGTCCTGTAGTGGCTAGTGGCTATGCACACCTTTGGGGGCACTTTTTTTTATTATTGCATTATACTTATTTTGACCTAAAAATCATTTTTTCAATTGGTCTTTATTAACAAAATGGAATCCTTTTTTCTGTACAGAGCTGCCTGTGGATTTTTTGTCATTTCCGTCATGTGAGGAGCAGATGGACTCCTTATCTCTGCTCTCTGACATTATAAACACTCATTATAGCTCAGTTTTTATATTACTGATAAGAATGTGGCTTAAATAAGTGTTTGACTTCTTAGTAGTTTACAGATAAGGGTTATTAGATAAAGGTACAAAGTGAAAGTGAAAGTACCAATCACACAATTAGAAAAACAGTTAACCCTTTGTGACTTAACAGCTCAATATTTTTAATAAAGGCCAATTGAAAATATGATTTTTAGCCAAAAATAAGTTAAATGCAATCATAAAAAAACTGACTCCACAGGTGTACATAGCCTTTAATGTATGAACAAACTGCTTGTCACAAGGACATACATTACCTTACTTGATGTTAACTGCTTTTTCTTGAGAAGTTTGTGCATTTTTCGTTGTGCCTTTGCTCTTTTGTTAAAAACTCTAACAGCATCAAATCCAACCTATGGAATTATTAACATGATCTTTAGCTGTTTTATTTAAAAATGTATTAGCAAAAAAATAGAATAATTTGGTAAAATTTATTATATAGTTTAGATACAGTTGCATATAAGATTGCACCAAATTTGTCTTTTTCCTCATTCAACAAAACAGAACATGCAAGAAAAGTGAGCGTGGTCAGGCTGTAAATATACTTTGAGGCTGGGTTCACACTTGAGCGTTTTACAGCGCGTTCAAACGCGCTGTAAAACGCTCAACACATGAAAACCAATGCTTCCCTATGGCCCTGGTTCTCACTTGAGCGTTTTATAGTGCGTTTGAACGCGCTGAAAAACGCCCTACGCTCGAAAAAGTTCTTGAGCTTCTTTGGGGCGTTTTGTCGCGCGTTTGCGGCCATAGGATTGCATAGGAACGCGCAAATATTTTCTTTTGCGCGTTTGTGACCAGAAAAACGCGCGTACGAACGCGCGTTTGGCACATAGCAACAGGCAATAAAAGGCCACACCCTAGTGAGAGGCAAATGTCTAGCCTGACCAAGATGCTGTCAATCACTGCTGTCAATCACACAAACGCGCTTAATACGCGCGTTGACTATGGACAAAAACGGGCACAAAAACGCGCATAAAACGCGGGTTAAACTCGCATATCAAATACGCTCAAGTGTGAACCCAGCCTTAGACTAGTTATGTCGCCTATAAGTTTTTCTGTTAGTTAAAACCAGATAGTGACTAGAGATGAGCGAATAGAATCCAACGAAGTGGAATTCGATCTGAATTTCAGGATAAATTTGATTAGCCGCAAAGCCAAATTTTCTCATGCTTCGTGGTAGTGAATCGATTTAACCTGAAATAGTGTAAAAAAAACAAAAAAAAAATCATATTAACCTCCTCCATTTGCTCGCGACAGGTCGGCCGCCGACATCTTGATTAAAGATCTTGGCCGAAATCCTGTGAGTTGTGACGTATGATGTTACTACGCCGGCCGGCGTGACAATGTCATCTTGGGCCGCCTGAGATTTCGCGCAAGATCTTCAAGCAAGATGGCGGCGGCCAGTCTATTGTGAACAAATGGAGGTGGTAAGTATGATTTTTTTTTTTTCTGTTAATTTTAAACTTTATTATTACTCTCAGATGCCGCGATCATGTATGAACACAGCATCTAAGGGGTACAATGATGGGAAGCTGCGCTATAGCTGCTTCCTGTCATTGCACCCACTACTTACCAAAAAATGTGGCGAAGTAATTCGCAATGAAGCAAATTTCTTTGTAAAATTTGGCGAAGCAGCAGAATTGGATTTTCCAAAACTTTGCTCATCTCTAACAATGACAGATATTCTTTTTTTTCTTAATCTGTTTTTATTTTCTGATTGTACATTTTATAAAATTCAGTTTCCTGAACATGATTTTGGGGGCAGTCATTTTGCTTGAGTTGTTGTCAAAAGTTTTCTAGGCATGCTGTGTAACCTCGGCAAAGGTCAGGAAGGAGTAGATAAGGCTACTTTCACACTAGCGTTCGGGTGTCCGCTCGTGCGCACCGTTTGAAGGGGCTCACGAGCGGCCCCGAACGCATCCGTCTGGCCCCAATGCATTCTCAGTGGAGGCGGATCCACTGAGAATGCATCCGCCTGCCAGCGTTCAGCCTCCGCTCCGCTCAGTGAGCGGACACCTAAACGCTGCTTGCAGCGTTCGGGTGTCCGCCTGGCCGTGCGGAGGCGAGCGGATCCGTCCAGACTTACAATGTAAGTCAATGGGGGCGGATCCGCTTGAAGATGACACCATATGGCTCAATCTTCAAGCGGATCCGTTCCCCATTGACTTACAATGTAAAGTCTGAACGGATCCGCTCAGACAACTTTCACACTTAGAAAATATTCTAAGTTTTAATGCAGACGCATCCGTTCTGAACGGATGCGAACGTCTGCATTATCGGAGCGGATCCGTCTGATGAAACATCAGACGGATCCGCTCCGAACGCAAGTGTGAAAGTAGCCTAAGCTGTGATATCACTTGTTGAGAATGGTGGGTCCTGTGATAAACCCTGTGATATCTATACAAAGGTGACATCTGTCATTCTAAGGCTGCGTTCACACGGGCGAGATTTCCGCGCGGGTGCAATGCGGTAGGTGAACGCATTGCACCCGCACTGAATCTGGACCCATTCATTTCAATGGGGCTGTTCAGATGAGCGATGATTTTCACGCATCACTTATGCGTTGCGTGAAAATCGCAGCATGCTCTATATTCTGCGTTTTTCACGCGACGCAGGCCCCATAGAAGTGAATGGGGTTGCGTGAAAATCGCATGCATCCGCAAGCAAGTGCGGATGCGGTGCGATTTTCACGCACGGTTGCTAGGTGACAGTCTATACACTGTATTATTTTCCCTTATAACATGGTTATAAGGGAAAATAATAGCATTCCGAATACAGAATGCATAGTAGGTGATCAATTGAGTGTTAAAAAATAAAAAAAATTAACTCACCTTCTCCTCTTGTTCGCGTAGTTCTCCCGGTCTTCAGTTCTTTAAAAAGATGAACTATGGGCTAAAGGACCTTTGGTGACGTCAGATCACATGCTCCAATCACATGGTACATCACCGCGGTGATGGACCATGTCATTGGAGCATGTGATCTGACGTCACCAAAGGTCCTTTAGCCCATAGTTCATCTTTTTAAAGAACTAAAGACCGGGAGAACTACGCGAACAAGAGGATAAGGTGAGTTAATTTTTTTTATTTTTTAACCCTCAATTGATCACCTACTATGCATTCTGTATTCGGAATGCTATTATTTTCCCTTATAACCATGTTATAAGGGAAAATAATAACATCTACACAACACCGAACCCAAACCTGAACTTCTGTGAAGAAGTTCGGGTCTGGGTACCACAGTCGGTTTTTTATCCCGCGCGTGCAAAACACATTGCACACGCGCGATAAAAACTGAACATCGGAACGCAATCGCAGTCAAAACTGACTGCAATTGCATTCCTACTCGCGCGGGTTTGCCGCAACACACCGGGACGCATCCGGAACTAATCCGGACACGCTCGTGTGAACCCAGCCTAATCCTGCCTGTGATGATAATAAGTGCAGTATAGTGATTTGTACAGACCAAGCAGTGGCAACTATTATTGGGCTTAGTTATCAGTGTGAAAGCTGCAGTATTTTTTAAAATATAAAGTGACATTTAAAAAAACTCAACAAATACTCTTTAAAATATGTTTAACATTAAAAACTTGATGCTGCTCATAACAAGTGTGAACAATATCTATTATCTACACAGACAATTCCAAATGCACCAGATTTATAAGAGCTGTGCCCCTATTAATACATAAATAAGGCACAATTCTCTCCAATTTCATTGGTGCAAACTACTCCATTATTAAGTTTGGGTCTTTGCTATAATTATACTCACAATTGATTTAATTCCATCTTTCAGGCTGTCAACATTTCCATAGAATATAGCACTGGAAAATCTGATTATTTTAATCCCTTCTGGTTCATCAACCTTTTAAAAAATAAAACATTAGTATGAACACATTAAATCTTTCATTTATTGTGGAATCTAACAACCAATGGACAGGATCTATGGCAGGTCCACATACTGTGGCCTGTTTGTTATGTGCTCCAATGACAGTGTGTCACACACAGGTGCCCACACAGCAGTGCAATTTGCAGTGTTGGCAACAGACACAACTGACTTGTGTCACCTTATGTGCTAATAACTTTGGAACACTTTTTCTTATCCAAGCCATTCTGAGATTGTTTTCTCATGACACATTTTACTTCATGACATTGGTAAATTTCAGTAAATATATTTTAATATATAAAACATATAATAAAATAGTTACTTTACATTTCCAATATGTCTACTTTATGTTTGCATCATTTGGTAAATATTATTTTATTTTATTGGATGTTAGAACCCTTAGAATTTTAGAAGCAATTCTTAAAATCTTTAACCGCTTCACCCCCGAGCCTGTTTTCACCTTCCTGCCCAGGCCATTTTTTTAAAATCTGACGTGTCACTATAATGACCAGCGTCACGCAAAGGGAGGGAAATGGGAAGGCCCTGTCCAAGGGAGAGGGAAAGGTGGTGACCCCTGACTCACCTTGCGACTGGCACCTGACTGCCCTGATGTCCCTAGACGGGTTCCTCACCCGTACGCCGATCACGTGCCTAAACCCTGGCTTTCGCTAAGATGAGCCCTATACAGTGAACGGGGCGGTGGGATCACTAGTCCGCACCACTGACACTAAGAGGAAAACACCAAGGAGAGGACAGACAATACAGACAAACATATAATCCCAGGTGGGCGACAACAGCAGACCACCAAGGCCCAACAGGGATCCGGAGGGTAACGCTCTGGAACAACAATCAGGGAACACAGTTACACAGCTCCAGTGGGTCAGTATAGAAGTCCAGGCAGGAAGCTCTATATATGGCAACCAGAGAAGTGTGAGAGGGGAATATAAGGAGGTTGGGAGTGCTAGACAAGAAACAGCTGAGGAGAAGGAGCTACGGATCCCTGAGTGAGCCAAAAAGGGTTGCAAGGCAAACCCAGAAAGCTACCATAAAGAAACAGCACAATCTTACTACATAGAGCGCGCAGCCACCCGCTGCGACTTCATGACGCCGGGTATAACGGAGTCAGGCGTGGCTCTTGACACCCTCGTGACAGTCACTTTATGTGGTAATAACTTTAAAGCACTTTTACTTATACAGGTGTGGCAATGTGAACATTGAGGTGGTGTTTCCCCAGGTTCCAGTCCGGGACTTAGGCCATGCTCATGTCCAGGGATCCTATTTAATCCTGCTACTGGATCTTGGGTGTGTCTCACTCTGGAGAGTGTGCAGACAGAGGCCTGGTGAGGCTCTGTCAGTGTGGTCTCAGCTAGGCAAGGCTGAGGGGACACGAGGCTAGGCAATAGCCTGGACTTTGGGGGACTTGCACACAGAAGGCTGGAGTGGCTCCGTGTGGTCTGAGCCGGGAGGGCTGAGAGACCACTATCCCACAAGAGACACTGGTGTGGGAGCAGCCTGGAAGCAGCCTGGAGGTTGGGCTGGGAAAGCCGCATCTCATCACGGGTGTGAACTGTGGTACGCTTTAGGTGAGTCAGGGAAACCTATGTGTTTAGATAGGGCCCAGACGGGCAAGGTATTTTATTTTGGCTTTGTGTGTTTTTCTTTATGCCATGTGCCACAATAAAGCACAGTTTGGCCCCTAAATCCTGGTGTCTGTGAAGAAGTGTATGATTGCAACCACCGGAAAAGAGCTAATCCCCCACACAGGCCATTCTGAGATTGTTTTCTCGTCACATATCGTACTTCATGACAGTGGTAAAAATGAGTAAAAAAAACCAAACATTTTTATTTATAAATAAAATACCAAATTTACCCAAAATTTTGAAAAATTAGCAAATTTCCATTTTTCTACTTTTATAATAGATAGTAATACCTCCAAAAATAATAATTACTTTACATTCCCCATATGTCTACTTCATGTTTGGATCATTTTGAAAATGACATTTTATTTTTTTGAGACGGTAGAAGGCTTAGAAGTTTAAAAGAAAATCTTAAAATTTTTAACAATATTTCCAAAACCCAAATTTTTCAGGACCAGTTCAGTTATGAAGTCACTTTCTGGGGCTTACATATTAGAAACCACCCATAAATCACCCCATTTTAGAAACTACACCCCTCAAGGTATTCAAAACTGATTTTACAAACTTTGTTAACCCTTTAGGTTCCCCCATGAGAATTAGAGGAAAATGGGAATAAAATTTCACCTTTTTTTTTTTTTGCAGATTCTAAATTTTAATCTATTTTTTCTTCAACAAATTAAGGGTTAACAGCCAAACAAAACTCAAAATCTATTACTCTGAATCTGGGATTTACAGAAACACCCCATGTGTGCTCAAAAACTGATGTATGGGCGCACAGCAGGCTTCAGAGTGGAAGGAGCACCATATGGCTTTTGGAGAGTGGATTTAGCTGGAATGGTAATTGGGAGCTATGTCACATGTGAAGACACCCTGAGGTGGCCCTACAGTAGAAACCCCCAAAAAGTCACCCCATTCTAGAAACTAAACCCCTCAAGGAATATTTCAAGGTGTGTAGTGAGCACTTTGACCAATCAGGCGTTTCACAGAATTAGGAAACGCTCGGCTGTGAAAATGAAAAATTCGAATTTTTTCCCCAAAACGTTGCTTAACACCCACACTTTTCACTTTCACAAGGGGTAACAGGACAAAATGCATCCCACATTTTGTTCCCCATTTTCCCCCGAATACGCCAACACTCAATATGTGCTCATAAAATGATGTATGTTTGCATGGCAGGGTCCAAAAGGGAAGTAGCGCCATAAGGCTTTTGGAGGACAGATTTTGCAGGATTGACTTTTGGGAGCTATGTTGCATATAAAGACACCTTGAGGTAACCCTAGAATGGAAACCCCCAAAAAGTGACCCCATTCTGGTAACAAAACCCCTCAAGGAATATTTCAAGGTGTGTAGTGAGCACTTAAACCCATCGGGCGTTTCACAGAATTAGGAAATGCTTGGCTGTGAAAATAAAAAATTTAAATCTTTTCCTGAAAAAGTTGCTTTACACCCACATTTTTCACTTTCACAAGGGGTAACAGGACAAAATGCACCCCACATTTTGTTCCCCATTTCCCCCCGAATACGCCAACACCCAATATGTGCTCATAAAATGATGTATGGGTGCATGGCAGGGTCCAAAAGGGAAGTAGCGCCATAGGGCTTTTGGAGGACAGATTTTACAGGATTGGCTTTTGGGAACTATGTCGCATATAAAGACACCCTGAGGTACGCCTAGAGAGGAAATCCCCAAAAAGTGACCCCATTCCGGAAACTACACCCCTCAAGGAATATTTCAAGGTGTGTAGTGAGCACTTAGACCCATCGAGCGTTTCACAGAATTAGGAAATGTTTCACTTTCACAAGGGGTTAAAGGAGAAAATGCACCCCAGTATATGCTAGAAAAATAAAATGGTCGGCACTCACAATTTACATGGGTCACGCAGAATAATCGTATCAAATTAAAATGTATTCACATTAATGGCAGACATAATAAAATTTAAGTATTGGCCAATACTGCAAAATTTGCAATAAAATGAACTAAACTACTTAAAACATGTGGTCTGGTATCCAAGGTGGTCGCAATGAATCAATTTGTCAAAATATTTGTGCCGGTTGTTGTCTCAACTTAATGTACCCGGGTACAAAATAGCTGAATGATTTCTGAATTCTTACAAAAGTTCGCAATCAGGCCTTAATAGAGCAATAATTCAGATGAAAAAATAAATTCGAATGAAAAAATAAATTCGATATGTAGGTACACGATGGCTGAATGGTTCCCTAGTTCTTACATATGCTCGCAATCAGACCATATTACAGCGATAGTTCAAGTGGAGAGTAAATTCAATGTGACTATTTGATTAGCGGGTATTTCAGATGGAGAGTATAATTCGATATATAGGTACAAGATCTTACATATATTCGCGATCTGACTCTAATGGAGCGATACTTTCGGATGGAGAGTAAGTTCAAAATAATCGCTTAGATGAAGCCAGCACTGGTATCTCACTCTATATTCAATTCGAATATTATTGCGGATCGATATTGTGTGGTGAGAGTTGTTATAGTACTCACGATTTTGCAGTCATGACTCTCAGTCTGTTTGGCACTAATTCGACCCGCCACCTGTTGTTAGCGTGTATCACGCTCCTTTCCCACACACCTGTGGCGTCTTTATCGCGATGTTGTATCCAAATCTCGCTACTTTGTAGCTATGTTATCGCGAGTGTACCCCCGTCTCTTCGTTCTATACAGCTGACTGCTCTTAGCGATTCTTAGGAGCTTGATCCCAACGTGAAGTCGGTTCTTTATCGAAGATATTTACTACCGGTAGTATTCTTGAAACTTCTTCTTTGAAAGGCACTGGAAAATATTTAAAATTGACCAAACGCGTTTCGGAGTATAATTGGGGTCTTACTCTTTCCCCAGTGGTAGTTTTATGAATCTTCATGTGCCTTTTTATACCCTCTAAGCTCCACCTCAAATTTCAGCAATCTCGAAAACTTGACATGGAATTGTCTTCAATCCTGATTAAACTCAAAAAGTTCACGTATGAATAAAGTTTTCATTCTTTATATCATATTTATCGTATAATTCATAATTTTCTGGCAATCGGTGGTTTAAGAGAGACAATTGGTGGCAAAAAGGACAAAAACGCATATGCGTTTTTCATGCGTTTTTTTGGGGCATTGATGCGTTTTTTTGGGGGAATGATACTCCATACTTCCAGGCACCCCAGTATATGTTCCCCATTTTCTCCCCATTTTGTGAACACCCTATATGTGCTCGTAGACTGCTGTATTGGCGCACAGCAGGCCTCTACAGGTAAAGTGCAAAATATGTTTTTTGCAGGCCTGAATTGGCAGACATGGATTTTAGCTGCCATGTCGCATTTAATTTTTTTTCCTGAGGTCCCTAGAAATGAAAAACCCCAAGAAGTGACCCCATTTTGGAAACAGCACCCCTGTACGAACATTTTAAGTGGTGGAAAGGGTACTTTTTCCAAACAGGTGTCTCACAGAAGGCAGAATTACTTAAGACAAGCATTTCAAAGCACACATTTGTAAAAATGAAAAATTACTAGCAGACCCCAATTTTTTACTTTCACAAGGGGTTAAAGGAGAAAATGCACCACAGTATATGTTCCCCATTTTTTCCCCATTTTGCGAACACCCCATATGTGCTCGTAGCCTGCTGTATTGGCACACAGCAGGCCTCTACAGGCAAAGTGCAAAATGTGTTTTTTGCAGGCATGAATTGGCAGACACGAATTTTAGCTGCCAAGTCGCATAAATTTTTTTTCTAGAGGTCCCCAGAAATGAAAAACGCCAAGAAGTGACCCTATTTCGGAAAGAGCAACCCCGTACGAACATTTTAAGTGGTGGAAAGGGTACTTTTTACCAAACAGGTGTCTCCCAGAAGGCAGAAATACTAGAGAGAGGATTTCAAAGCACACATTTGTAAAAAGGAAAAATTACAAGCAGACCCCAATTTTTCACTTTCACAAGGGGTTAAAGGAGAAAATGCACCCCAGTATATGTTCCCCATTTTCTCCTAATTTTGCGAACACCCCATATGTGCTCGTAGCCTGCTGTATTGGCGCACAGCAGGCCTCTACAGGCAAAGGGACCAATTCATCAATTCCTCTAGCTCCTTGAATCCTGCTTCCTGGTTTGTCCCATCATGCCTTAGGGCAGCTGTATTCTGACATTAGTAGATCATGTGACACTAACCACGCCCCTTGTTCTTACCAATGACAATTCCTACATCCTACATTACAAAGTTCCAATGCAGGACGTAATCTTCAGCAGCTGAACGACGAAAAAGATTTGCTGCAGGGTGAAATAGTAGGCTAATAACTTTAGAATATGGCAGTTTTGATAAATAGTGGGTGTAAGGGATTGTTTACTATCACAGATTACTTCACCAAACAAGGGTCAAATGTCCAAACTCGTGCTTTATTCCAAACACTTCAGCAAAACAGGTAATGAAGTTGCAGCTGCAACTCATCACGTGTGACATCCAACAAAATAATAAACACTTGCCCATCTAGGCTCTAACTAAAACATATGACGTGTCTCTCTGACTCACCTATACATCACAGTTCACACACTGTCTCAGGTGCGGCTTTATCAGCCCAATAGTCCAGCAGCCTCCAGGCTGTAGCAAATACGAGTACCTTTGGGGGATTATGGTCCAGCAGTCCTCCCGACTCTGACCTTGTGACCCTTCTGCTGCAGGCATCACTACGTCCCCCAAACTCCAGGCTATCTCCCAGCCTTGTGGCCTCTCAACCTAGTCCAGCTGATACCACACACACAGAGCCTCTGCAGGTCTCTGTTCCAAATCACTCTCCCTTTTTGACTGACACACTAAGGGTGGATTTATGCCAGACTGATTACAGCAGGCTTCACCTATGATATCCTCAGGTTAGGGAAAACCATGCCTTGGAATAGGGTGGAATGGGAAGGTCCCACTACCAAACCTACCTTCCCAATCCAAATAAAATCCAGCCCTTGATTTACTAGGGATAATTAGCTTCAGCAACTATGTTCACTGAAGCCAGCACCATCCTGGATCTTACTTATCTCACCCAGTTGAGGAACCTGGATGAGATATACACCCCTTCCAGGACTTTTCTCATACATTTTACTGTTCACCTTACCACATGGTATTTGGGAAAATATATATAACAGTGATATCTGTTGGGTAGAATACATTTATATTAGTGGCACAACCCCTTTAATTTCCCAATAACTCGAGCCTTCCTGGTATTATATTATTCAGAAACTTACAAGAGACAGCAGTGGCATCAGACAAAGTATTTCATACATACATTTTTGTATTTCTTCATATCTTTGTAGATATCTGTACCGGGAACATTTCCCAGAGAACTGTATGATGGACTGAAAAACAGACAACATAATAGATATTTTAACAACCAAAGCCATTTCAAAGCCAAAATGCATTTTGCTAAAACCAGATACTTATACATATTTTTCTAACAGCATGCGGAGGAATTGCCTCCCCGGTTATAGACACGCTACAGTGTATGGGTTTGGAGCATTTTCACCCGTTTAGGCCACTTTTTTCAGTGAGTTCTTGATTTTGTCCTTATGTGTATGGAATGTGCCACTTTATTTTGTTGGTAACATTCTTTTGCACCTGGTAGCTTCTGTGTCACATGGTCTGTTGTGGGTGCGGCTCACAGCTTTATTTTACCTCACAATGCATTTGTGATACCACTATGGAGGCATGTGAGAGCCTGGCTGTGAGTTAATTGCACTGTTCAGACCCTGTTCACACACCACGGGCAGTTTAGTGGTAGGACCCCATGCGTGCTGAGACACCGTGACGTGGTGCATGAGGGGCTCCGATATGTTCCTGACTGGAAGATATTGGCAAAGTTCTCAGCTTTTAACATCGGCCTGAGGAATTAGCTAGTATTGTCAGTTGCGTATCATTTTGTGCATTTTTTGCAGTGAATTGTGTATAGATATCTGTACCGGGAACATTTCCCAGAGAACTGTATGATGGACTGAAAAACAGACAACATAATGGATATTTTAACAACCAAAGCCATTTCAAAGCCAAAATGCATTTTGCTAATTAAAACCAGATACTTATACATATTTTTCTAATCTGTTTTTATTTTCTGTACGTGATTAACGGGGCTGCCATCTTGTCTGAGTGCTGTTAACAGCATTTAGAGATATGCTTTACAGCAGCCACATGGACTATAAGAACCTGTAGTCTGGAGATGACCATATGAGAGAGTGCTGTGGGCATACTCTGTGACTTGTGCATGGAAGGGTAGAAGGTAAGCTGTGTCGATCACATATTGTCAATGTTGATCCTGTGTTTTCTATACAAAACTGTTATCTTTCATTGTAATCCTGCCTGTGATTATACTGAGTTGAATGCCGAAAATTAACCTGTACAGAAGTGGAGTCTATTATGAAGGTTAGTGGCCAGAGTAAAAACTACAAGATTTCAGGATATATTTTTTTAAATATAGATAGTGACATAGAAAAAATATCACTAACATTAAAAAATGTTTAACAGAAAAAAGTGCAGCTTACAAGTAACAATCATCTTCTGACAATAAATGTTCTTTAAAATGCTGCTGTTCATCTACCTATGGTCATGTCAGAGTCAGGTCTGTACACTAATATTTTTCTGAAGAGATACATTACAGCCCTATGCTTCCGTTTGCCAGTAGCATGCTGCCATCTTTGATTATACTTAGGAGAGATAAGGAACCACTTCAAGTGAAGGGCCCCCTTAGCAGCAATCTTGATCATGTTCAGTACTCTTCAGGATACTAACAAAAAAAAGGTAATTTTCCATATTATTTACCACCAGCATAAACTGTTGGAGACCAAACTGGGTCACTTATTTGTTTTGACCCAGTGTTCTCTTAACATCACTACTGAGCATCTCCAGCGTGATCCAAAAGCTAAGGCCCACTCAAATAATCTGCACACACTCAGGAGTAAAACACCCAAAAATTAATACCATAAGTATCTCACATGGAATCATCCATACACCTTCTATAACACTAAAAAAGCTACCACGCAAGTAAATATTGTAAATTTAATACTTTATTAGAAATCCACATAAAACACAATAATTATATTCTAAAATATATAAAGCAGCAACCATGAGAACACTGGAGTGTGTCAATAAAAATAGGCTCCAGACATCAAGGGACTAGTACAATGTCAAATAGCAGCATCATCACATGGGGCTCATTATAGCAAACATGCGTCTATATATTGCAATTCACCGCACAACACTGAAGTGTGAGGGGCGGTGATATACCTATGCACACCCAAGATATAATGCTGCTTTTAGCAATTAATTATTGTGTTTTATGTGGATTTCTAATAAAGTATTAAATTTTAAATATTTACTTGCGTGGTAGCTTATTTTGTGTTACACACTCAGGAGTCCAATACTCTTGACCTCCCAACTATCTCCACCCCTGACTGGTAGCTTTGTTCCCATATACAGTATAGAAAGAATGCAAGAACGCCTGCGAGAAGGTGGACCATGAATATCGAGACTGCAGTGTTCAGCTCAGGCTGGAGGCTCTCACAAGAGATTTTAAGAAAACGATGGTTCCATACAAGTACCATAAGTGACCCAGTGTTTTAATCAGGGTCTCAGGCACCACTTTATGCAACCCTCAGATAGGGGCAATCATGATCTCTTTAGTGTGCATGGTTATTAATAATAACTGCTACATGAAGTACATAACCACACATATTCCTCTCTGCGGAGCTGTACAAATGGAGCGCTGACAGCAGGATGTCTTCTTCTCATTTGAGAGCACAATGGCTGCAGTACCTAAACATGGCATGTAAGCTGGAAACATTTACAATCAGCTGTAACATGTCAAGAGAGCAAGCAATCAAAAAGGTCACTGCTCACTTTCTGTACATTATTTCCTCCATATATATTTAGCTTGATTTATTTATTTTTTTTATTTAACGGGGGAATTTATCATGGCTTTCACGGCCTGACAGGACAAAAAATCGACACTAGCTCATGGCTGACTCAGATTAGATTTTCTGCCGCATGTACAGGAAAAAGATATGACAGTTTTTTTAAAGAACCACTTAATAAATGTGTTGCATCTTATTCCACTGCACTTTGGACTACGGCTGTAGAATGAAAAGCCAGTCTTGGTAAATTTCCCCCATTTAGGCTAGGTCTACACGACGACATTTGTCGCGCGACATTTTGTTGCACCAATGTCGCGCGACAATTTTTATAATGGCAGTCTATGGTGTCGCACTGCAACATGCGACATGCTGCGACTGCGACGCAACAGTCGCAGAAAATCCATCGAGATGGATTTTTCTGCGACTGTTGCGTCGCAGTCGCAGCATGTCGCATGTTGCAGTGCGACACCATAGACTGCCATTATAAAAATTGTCGCGCGACATTGGTGCAACAAAATGTCGCGCGACAAACGTTGCGCCCTATTTGTCGCGCGACAAATGTCGTCGTGTAGACCTAGCCTTAATTTGCAATACAATACAAAGTTCTTCTCTGTGAATTATGGTACAGCATATTTTGTCTACAGCAGAAACTGTCATACTCACTACTGAACGCGCAGAAGGACAGTAAAAAGTCCAAATATTATCCCAGCCAATAATCCCAAATCAATATCCAAAAGCAGCGATGTGAAACATGTGAAAAGCCAGATAGCCTGGAATGAAATGTGCATATAATATTCAGAAAAGCAGGGTTCTCTGTGCCAGGCTTTTACTTACTAGATCTCTACCTGCTATTTTCTGCTAAGTAAAATACCTTAAAGAGGACCTTTCACCGCTCCTGACATACCTGTTTTAATAGCTACATGCATTCTGGAACATCTATTCTTATGTCTCTATGTTGTACCATTCCTTTATTATTTCTACTAGAAGTTATGAATGAATTGCTAGCAGTCTGCAGTAAGGGTACATAGGGGTGGTAAGCAGTTGGGGGGTGTACCTGCACAGACTCACTCTATCCAATCAGTGCTGCCATTTTCAGACTATGTAGGTACACACCCCAACTGGTTAACACCCCTCTGTACCCTTACTGCAGACTGCTAGCAATTCATTCATAAATTCTAGTTAAAATAATAAAGGAATGGCACAACATAGAGACATAAGAATAGATGCCCCAGAATTATTACATGGGGAATGCATGAAGCTAATAAAACGGGCACATCAGGAGTGGTGAAAGGCCCTCTAAGAGTTCAACTACGATATTATAGATCCATACAAACTCTGAGTTTTATCAGGTCAAAATACAGTATGACATCCATAGATGTTTTATGGGGTTTTACATGTACCTCCGTATGTCAAAAACTTCATATGGAGGCAGAGTTCTTCTCTGTAAGATTCCCTGTGGTACAGATGCACCATGTGGTGGCACATGGGTTGTCTGTAGCTCCGCACTACAGAACCACTGTGTGCCTCCGTACAGCCCTTTATTAAGTGGTTCACATACACTGCATATGAATTAGCCTAGGGAAGAAGCTATTGTTCATGGAAGCAGTACATCAAATAAAATTGAGATCACACCAGAGATTTAATAGAATAGGTACTTACTGTATCCCACTTGTTCTGTCTCCATAAACGAGGAATATCAACCACTTGCCAGAACATCCCCTTAAGATTAGATATGACTATGGCAGCCAAGACTGACTGTAATAGGAAGGAACTCATTGTGTCAAAACAGTGTAAGAGCTAAACAGCATTTTTTTTATACACAAATGTTATAAGTGTTATTAGTTTTATTGGATTTGTGTTCTTCAGCACAAAGTTTCATAATCATAAATACAGTGGTGGACATAAGTATTTGTCCCCTACTGTGTTCCATATTGTTTCCTCTTTTGTAACGTTAAATAAAGAAAATGTTAGATAATACAGTTTGGAATTACTAGTGCTTTTTATTTAAAGATCGCAGTAATTCAACAATCATATTACCCATATGTAAAAGAACCTTCTCCCTTAGGCTGGATTTCCACATTCAGGTTTTTAGATGCAGTTTTTGAAGCCAAAGCCAGGAGTGGATTCAAAAAGCGAAGAGAACGTGGAAACCCAGCCTTAAAGGGGTTGTCTGGGCTACATAGGTCATCAATATCACATGAGTGGGGGCCCGACTCCCAACTCCCCCCCCCCCCTCCCCTGATCTGTTATTTGAATAGGTAATTAACAGGCTCCTTTGACAAACAGCTGTAATTACATCGCACTGCCACTACAGAGTAGATGTGTCGCTGACGTTCCCGCGACAGGTGGCAGTGCAATGTAATTACAGCTGTTTGTCAAAGGAGCCTGTAATTACCTATTCAAATAACAGATCAGGGGAGGGGGGGGGGGTTGGGAGTCGGGGCCCCCTCCGTTCGGATCTAATGACGTCTCTGTTGTTTCTGGTGCTTGCCACACCTTCTTTCCCCAGGTGTGGCTATTAGGGTCATTTAACCTTTTCAATTTATAGTTGCTTCTCCCACAATGCTGTGTGGTTTATAGCTTCTGTTTGGACCTTTGGATAGATTGTGGTTGGATCTCGGCTGAGTTCCTGGTGCTTCCATTGCTCCTTTGAAGTTAAGTCTTTCTTTTCCTTTTTGTATTTTGTTTGTGTTCTGTGTGTTGCATTTCCCTATTGTTTGTATTAGGCCTGAAGGAGACTCCTGTTCATACTTCCTTTTGGAGGAACAGGTAGTCTCGTCCCTGCCATTAGTACCAGGGTCCTATAGGGCTTGATAGGACTCTAGGTATTCCTGCGTATGAACTCACCTACCTTTGGGGTCTGTTCATACTGGTAGTCAGTCAGGATTTTGGTTAGGGTTTTCACTAGCTGGTGTCCATTTTCCTTCCCTAGTTCATAGGCCTGATTCCCTGTTTCCCCTTTCCTCCTATGCTCAGTGTGGTGTTTCCCTCCCACACCGAAACGTGACAAGATGTCATGCAGGTTAAGACTGAAGAGATTGCAGCACTTGCACTGGTGTCACAGCCCCTTCAAACAGAGGGGTTGCCAGGGGTTGGACCCGCACTGATCTGATATTGTTGAGCTTGAGCTATCCTGAAGATCAGGGCCGTCTTTACCAAGGGGCAAAAAGGGCAGCTGCCCCGGGCCCAGTTGCTCCTGGGGGCCCAAGGCAGCTGCCTCTTGAGCCCTGCTAGCCACTGCCCCGGGTGTCAAGCTGTCAGCTACACAGGGGGTGCTGCCATGCCTGCCTGCACTGAGTCCAGGCATCATGATCGTACTGTGTTAAAGTTTTGTGTGATCACTTCAGGACCTTAACCGCTTTACGTCCGCCCATAGGATATAAACGTCCTATGGGTGGACGTCTATTTCTGAATGGACGTTCCAGAACGTCCTTTCAGAAATAGCAGCTGCACACTAATCGTGCAGCTGCTGATCGGGTTGCCCGCTGTCAGTGACAGCAGGGCAACCCTAAGACAAGGCAGGGACAGTGCCCAGGTGTCCCTGCCTTCCGGATCGCTGCTATGCGCTTCCTGTTCCGGCCCGGCGGTCATGTGACCGCCGTGACCGGAGTGTGCAGGAGCTGTGTGAGGTCTCTCAGAGACCTCGATCAGCCCTGCTCTGAGGCTGTACAGCGCTGGATTGCTGCTGTACAGCCTCTCTAGGGGTGTATTTGTCCTGTAACTGGGGCTACTATGTCAGCCCCAGTTACAGGAGAAATCAACAGTGAAAAAAAGTGAAGCAAATGTCCCCCAGAGGTTTTGTATGACCTTATGGGGGATGAAAAGTGTAAAATAAAAAAAATAAAAATAAAAGGTTGAAAAAAAAAAAGAAAAAAGTTTCACATGTAAAAAAAAAAGTCCCCAAGTAAGGAATGAAAAAAAAAAGTTAAAAATATATATTAAAAAAAGTATACATATTAGGTATTGCCGCGTCCGTAAAAACCAGCTCTATAAAAATATCACATGACCTAACCCCTCGGGTGAACACCGTAAAAAAAAAAAAAAACTGTGTCAAAACAAGCAATTTTTGTCACCTTGCATCACAAAAGGTGCAACACCAAGTGATCAAAAACACGTATGTCCCACAAAATAGTACCAATAAAACCGTCACCTCATCCCGCAAAAAATGAGCCCCTACATAAGAAAATCTCTCAAAAAATAAAAAAACTATAGCTCTCAGAACATGGACACATTAAAACATAATTTTTTTGTTTCAAAAATGCTATTATTGTGTAAAACTTTAATAAATGAGAAAAAGTATACATATTAGGTATCGCCACGTCCGTAACAATCTGTTCTATAAAAATGTCACTTGAATGAACCCCTCAGGTGAACGCTGTAAAAATAAATAAATAGAAACTGTGCTAAAACAACCAATTTTTTGGTCACCTTGCCCCATAAAGTGTTATAATGAATGATCAAAAAATCATATGTACCCAAAAATAGTACTAATAAAACTGGCACCTTATCCCCTAGTTTCCAAAATGGGGTCACTTCTTGGGAGTTTCTACTGTAAGGGTGCATCAGGGGGCTTCAAATGGGACATGGCATCTAAAAACCAAGTGGAGTTCCTTTTCTTCTGCGCCCTGCCGTGTGCCCATACAGCAGTTTATGACCACATGTGGGGTGTTTCTGTAAACCGCAGAATCTGGGTAATAAATATTGAGTTTTGTTTGGCTGTTAACCATCGATGTGTTAAAGAAAAAAATTGATTAAAATGGAAAATCTGCCAAAAAAGTGAAATTTAAAAATTTGATCTCCATTTTCCTTTAATTCTTGTGGAACGCCTAAAGGGTTAACAAAGTTTGTAAAATCGGTTTTGAATACCTTGAGGGGTGTAGTTTCTACAATGGGGTCATTTATGGGGGTATCCACTATGTAGGCCCCACAAAGTGACTTCAGACCTGAACTGGTCCTTAAAAAGTGGGTTTTGGCAATTTTCTTAAAAATTTGAAGAATTGCTTCTAAACTTCTAAGCCTTCTAACGTCCTAAAAAAATAAAATGACATTTCCAAAATGATGCCAACATAAAGTAGACATATGGGAAATGTTAAATAATACATATTTTATGAGGTATCACTTTCTGTTTTAAAAGCAGAGAAATTGAAATTTAGAAAATTGCGAATTTTTCAAATTTTTGGGTAAATTTGGGATTTTTTCATAAATAAAGGTGAAATATTTTGACTCAAATTTATGACTATCATGAAGTACAATGTGTCACGAGAAAACAATCTCTGAATGACTTGGATAAATAAAGGCGTTCCAAAGTTATTACCACATAAAGTGAGATATGTCAGTTTTGCAAAATTTGGCCTGGTCAGGAAGGGGGCAAATGGCCCAGATGGCAGGTGGTTAATGACATCATCACCATGTGACCAGTAACCTAGCAATTACTGGTCACATGGCTATGGGGTCATCACAGGTCCTACCAGGAGTGTTGCTGTGGAGCTTTTTTGTGTGAACATTACATCAGAAAAAGGTGACAGGGGCTGTTATGTTAATATACTGTAAACTACTGTATAGTGGTGGGCTGTATACTGTGTGGGGGGCTGTATACTGTGGGGGGGCCTGTATATTGTGTGGGGGCCTGTATATTGTGTGGGGGCCTGTATACTGTGGGGGGCCTGTATACTGTGTGGTGGGCTGTATACTGTGTGGTGGGCTGTATATTGTGTGGGGGCCTGTATACTGTGGGGGGGGGGCTCTATACTGTGTGGTGGGCTGTATACTGTGTGGGGGGCTGTATACTGTGGGGGCTCTGTATACTGGGGGGGGGGCTGTATACTGTGGGGGGGCCTGTATACTGTGTAGTGGGCTGTATACTGTGTGGTGGGCTGTATACTGTGTGGGGGCCTGTATACTGTGTGGGGGCTGTATACTGTGTGGTGGGCTGTATACTGTGTGGTGGGCTGTATACTGTGTGGGGGCCTGTATACTGTGGGGGGGGGGCTGTATACTGTGTGGTAGGCTGTATACTGTGTGGTGGGCTGTATACTGTGTGCGGGCCTGTATACTGTGGGGGGGCTGTATACTGTGTGGTGGGCTGTATACTGTGTGGGGGCCTGTATACTGTGGGGGCCTGTATACTGTGGGGGGGCTGTATACTGTGTGGTGGGCTGTATACTGTGTGGGACTGTATACTGTGTGGGACTGTATACTGTGTGGGGGCCTGTATACTGTGGGGGGGGGCTGTATACTGTGTGGTGGGCTGTATACTATGTGGGGGGCTGTATACTGTGTGGGGGGCTGTATACTGTGTGGGGGGCCTGTATAGTGTGGGGGGCTGTATACTGTGGGGCCTGTATACTGTGGGGGGGCCTGTATACTGTGGGGGGGGGCTGTATAGTGTGGGGGGCTATACTGCTGTACTGTATACTGTGGGGGTCTGTATACTGTATACTGTGGGTGCGGTATAGTGTGGAGTGCTATACTGCTGTACTGTATAGTGTGGGGTGCTGTATCGTGTATAGTTTGGGGTGCTGTATACAGTGAGGTGTTGTATACTGTGAGGTGCTGTATACTGTGGGCTGCTATACTGCTCTATTATATACTGTGGGGTACTGTATAGTGTGGGGTGCTATACTGCTCTACTATATACTGTGGGGTACTGTATAGTGTGGGGTGCTATACTGCTCTACTATATACTGTGGGGTACTGTATAGTGTGGGGTGCTAAACTGCATACTGTGTGGTGCTGTATACTATAGGGTGCTATACTGCATACTGTGGGTTGCTGTATACTATAGGGTGCTATACTGTATACTGTGGGTTGCTGTATACTATAGGGTGCTATACTGCATACTGTGGGGTGCTGGGGTGCACTGTAACACTAGGGTAAGCCGAGCCCCGGTCTCCTTCCTGCAGAGCGGTGCCCACTTCCAGCCTGAGCCCAGCTGCCCAGAGCACTGATCCTGACCCGCTGGAGTCTTCAGAACTGGAAGTATTTACAGTCATTCACTGTACTCTACCAGATGTGTGGATTTTTTTTGTGTGTGTTGTGGTGGAGGGCGTGATTGCCTAAGGTGTGGGAAGGCGGGATCCAGGGGTCCGAAGTAAATTTTTGCCCAGGGTCCAATCAATATTAACCTCCTCAGGACCGCCGTACGCAGGATTGCGTCTTTGCGGCGGTCCTGTTGTTCTGGGTGGACGCGCCGGTGCGTCCTCTCGCGAGACGCGAGATTTCGTGCATTGCCGGCCCGCGCATGCGCATCGCGGGCCGGCAAAAGTTAAAGAAGTATTTCGTCACCAGCCTGCCAGCAACGATCATTGGCTGGCAGGCTGGCGATTTTCAAAAAATCGAATCAGAAGCCAGATAACAGATCATATTAGTAAATATGATCTGTTATATGGCTTCTCTGCTCCTCTGCTGGTCCTTTTCGTCGGTTGGATCCAGCAGAGGAGCAGACTTCACAGTGAGTAGCACCAACACCACACTTTAGCCCCAGATCACCCCCCTGCACCCCAATTAACCCTTTGATCACCCCTTTGATCGCCCCTGTCAATCACTATTGAAAGGAAAAAAAGTGATCAGTGTAAACTGTCACTTTTTTTTTTTCACTAGTATTGACTGTTAGGTTTTAGGGATAGTTTAGGCCCCTTGGTTAGGTAGTTAGCGTCAGTTAGCGCCCAGCCCACCGCACCGCAGTCACTTTTATTCGCTGATTAGCGTATCGCTAATCAGCATTTGTACTTTTATAGTATCTGTAAGTGATCAAAACTGATCACGGTCAGATCTATAATAGTATTAGTGTCACTTTAGTTCGCCCTCCACCCAAAACGCAGTGTTTGCCCGATCAGGCCTGATCGGTCGCCCACACGTGCGTTCACCCACGCCCGCCCCACCGCAGTGACAAAAAAAATTTTGTTTTTTGATCACTGCACATTCACTTTACACGCACTGCGGCGATAAAAAAATCAGTTTTGATATTTTTTATCAACCGCAGCAGCCTCCGGTACTTCGCTAGCCTCCCCTTTGTAAGACAGGTTTGCTTTTTTTCTTGGGTAGTCTCAGGGAATACCCCTAAATTTAGTAGTCCAAATGTCAAACAGGGGGTATTCTTCTGAAGAGGCCTACAGGATTCTGACCCAGTCGGATGAGGAGTGGGAACCCTCATCTGATGAATCTAGCGGGTCAGAATATGAACCTGTGGAAAGCAGTGGCTCTCTGACCCAAAGTTCGGACGAGGAGGTGGAGGTCCCTGGCAGCACCAGGCGTACCCGGCCCCGTGTCGCTAGACCACAGGTTACGCAGGATCCGTTTCAAGAGCAGCAGAGTGGGGCTGTCGCTGCCGGATCACGTGGTGAGGCATACACCAGCAGCGCAGCCCTTCCTGGACCTAGTACCAGCACTGCCGTACAACATGGTGACGTGGCGAGCACCAGAAGGGCAGTTGAAGCTGGTACGGTGGCACGTGCACTAGTTACCCCGTCGCAGCCACCGCGCAGACAGGCCCGTAGAGCCCCTAGAATCCCTGAGGTGCTGGCAAACCCTGATTGGCAGTCACCAACTTCAGCCGCACCTGTAGTTCCCCCTTTCACCGCCCAGTCTGGAGTTCGGGTTGAGACGGCTCAAATCGGTTCGGCCCTGGGATTTTTTGAGCTGTTCTTGACTGCGGAGCTCTTGGACTTAGTCGTGGCAGAAACAAATCGGTATGCCACACAATTTATATCCGCCAACCCGGGAAGCTCTTATGCCCAGTCTTTCCGGTGGAAACCAGTCCAAGTTTCCGAACTTAAAATTTTTTTGGGCCTTCTCCTCAACATGGGTCTAACTAAAAAGCATGAATTGCGGTCATATTGGTCCACGAACCCAATTCATCACATGCCCATGTTCTCTGCTGCTATGTCCAGGACACGATTTGAGACCATCCTACGTTTTCTGCATTTTAGCGACAACACCACCTCCCGTCCCAGAGGCCACCCAGCTTTTGACCGGCTCCACAAAATTCGGCCCCTCATAGACCATTTCAACCAGAAATTTGCAGATTTGTATACCCCCGAGCAAAACATCTGCGTAGACGAGTCCCTAATACATTTTACCGGGCGCCTTGGCTTCAAACAATACATCCCAAGCAAGCGTGCCCGGTATGGGGTCAAATTGTATAAGCTCTGTGAAAGGGCCACAGGCTATACCCACAAATTTCGGATCTATGAGGGAAAAGATCAGACCCTGGAGCCGGTCGGTTGCCCTGACTACCTGGGGAGCAGTGGGAAGACAGTCTGGGACTTGGTGTCACCCTTATTCGGCAAGGGGTACCATCTTTATGTGGACAATTTCTACACAAGTGTGGCCCTCTTTAGGCATTTGTTTCTAGAACGGATTTGCGCCTGTGGCACCGCGCGAACTAGTCGCATGGGCTTCCCCCAACGGCTTGTAACCACCCGTCTTGCAAGGGGGGAGAGGGCTGCCTTGTGTAATGAAGAACTGCTCGCGGTGAAATGGAGAGACAAGCGTGACGTTTACATGCTCTCCTCCATTCACGCAGACACGACAATCCAAATAGAACGAGCAACCCGTGTCATTGAAAAGCCCCTCTCAGTCCACGACTATAATGCGCTCATGGGAGGGGTGGACTTCAATGACCAGATGTTGGCTCCCTATTTAGTTTCCCGCAGAACCAGACGCTGGTATAAGAAGGTGTCTGTATATTTAATTCAATTGGCTGCCTATAATAGTTTTGTTCTCTACAGTAAGGCTGGGAGAACAGGATCCTTCCTCAAATTCCAGGAAGAGATCATCGAGAACCTCCTGTATCCAGGAGGTTCCGTGGCCCCATCCACCAGTGTAGTTAGCCGTCTACACGAGCGACATTTCCTCAGTGTCGTTGCTGGTACCTCAACCCAACCGCCACCCCGAAAAAAATGTCATGTCTGTAGCAGGAGTGGAATAAGGCGTGACACCCGCTATTTCTGTCCTGACTGTCCTGACCACCCTGCCCTATGCTTTGGTGAGTGTTTCCGGAAGTACCACACACAGGTACACCTAGCATAGGGATTGCATCTCACAGGACAGGCACACAGGGCTATTAGGGCCCTTTTACTCACAGCTGCTGCAAACCTCTCCTTTCACCTGGGATAAAGTGCATAACGTACTTCGCCACATCTTTGGGCGATTTGCGCTTTGCACATTGTCCCATGGGGAAGGAGAGGTTTGTTCTATAAAGGTAAAAAAAACTAAACAAAAAAAAAATTACCGGTAAGTAAAAAAGTTAAATGTTCAGTTAAAAAAGTAAAAAAAAAGTTTCTATGTTCTGTTCAACAGTTAATAAATTTATTGCGTTGCGGCCTGGTTTTTTCTTTTTTGTTTTGTTTTTTTTACCTTTCAGGTGGACCAACCGATCGACCAGCTGCAGCACTGATGTGCATTCTGACAGAAGCATTGCGCTGCTGTCAGATTACACGCAAGTCGGTGTATGCGGCGCTGCAAGACGAGATTTCTCCTCTGCAGTAAAAGATATGTTTGCCGAGGCATATGAGCTGAGGAGGTGGCGGTGTTCATATACTTTGGCAAACACTTTGTATATATAAAAAAAAAAATCCCGGCAATGATTTATTCATCCACATCGATTGATGTGAATGGAGAAATCTGGTTTGCCAGGGCATACGAGCTGAAGTGGGTATGGATGTTGGGCGGAGCTCCTATGTCCTGGCAGACGCCTTTCCCCTCCTTTTTTTTTTTTTGGCAGAGATTTTTTCATCCACATTGATCGATGCGAATGAAGAAATCTGTGCCGTTCATTTTTTTCTTTCAGCCCAGAGGCTGAACGGAAAAAAAAAATCTCATTACCCGTATGCTCAATATAAGGAGAATAGCAGAAACTCCTAATGCTGGGCATACATGTAATGATTGTGGAGACCCTCAAATGCCAGGGCAGTACAAACACCCCACAAATAACACCATTTTGAAAAGAAGACACCCCAAGGTATTCGCTGAGGGGCATATTGAGTCCATGAAAGATTGAAATTTTTGTCCCAAGTTAGCGGAAAGGGAGACTTTGTGAGAACAAAATCAAAAAAATCAATTTCCGCTAACTTGTGCCAAAATTATTTTTTTTCTATGAACTCGCCATGCCCCTCATTGAATACCTTGGGGTGTCTTCTTTCCAAAATGGGGTCACATGTGGGGTATTTATACTGCCCTGGCATTTTAGGGGCCCCAAAGCGTGAGAAGAAGTCTGGTATCCAAATGTCTAAAAATGCCCTCCTAAAAGGAATTTGGGCCCCTTTGCCCACCTAGGCTGCAAAAAAGTGTCACACATGTGGTATCTCCGTATTCAGCAGAAGTTGGGGAATATGTTTTGGGGTGTCATTTTACATATACCCATGCTGGGTGAGATAAATATCTTGGTCAAATGCCAACTTTGTATAAAAAAAATGGGAAAAGTTGTCTTTTGCCAAGATATTTCTCTCACCCAGCATGGGTATATGTAAAATGACACCCCAAAACACATTCCCCACCTTCTCCTGAGTATGGAGATACCAGATGTGTGACACTTTTTTGCAGCCTAGGTGGGCAAAGGGGCCCACATTCCAAAGAGCACCTTTCAGATTTCACAGGTCATTTACCTACTTACCAGACATTAGGGCCCCTGGAAAATGCCAGGGCAGTATAACTACCCCACAAGTGACCCCATTTTGGAAAGAAGACACCCCAAGGTATTCCGTGAGGGGCATGGCAAGTTCCTAGAATTTTTTATTTTTTGTCACAAGTTAGTGGAAAATGATGATTTTTTTTTTTTTTTTCTTACAAAGTCTCATATTCCACTAACTTGTGACAAAAAATAAAAAGTTCTATGAACTCACTATGCCCATCAGCGAATACCTTGGGGTCTCTTCTTTCCAAAATGGGGTCACTTGTGGGGTAGTTATACTGCCCTGGAATTCTAGGGGCCCAAATGTGTGGTAAGGAGTTTGAAATCAAATTCAGTAAAAAATGACCTGTGAAATCCGAAAGGTGCTCTTTGGAATATGGGCCCCTTTGCCCACCTAGGCTGCAAAAAAGTGTCACACATCTGGTATCCCCGTACTCAGGAGAAGTTGAGGAATGTGTTTTGGGGTGTCTTTTTACATATACCCATGCTGGGTGAGATAAATATCTTGGTCAAATGACAACTTTGTATAAAAAAAATGGGAAAAGTTGTCTTTTGCCAAGATATTTCTCTCACCCAGCATGGGTATATATAAAATGACACCCCAAAACACATTCCCCACCTTCTCCTGAGTACGGAGATACCAGATGTGTGACACTTTTTTGCAGCCTAGGTGGGCAAAGGGGCCCATATTCCAAAGAGCACCTTTCGGATTTCACTCGTCATTTTTTACTGAATTTGATTTCAAACTCCTTACCACACATTTGGGCCCCTAGAATGCCAGGGCAGTATAACTACCCCACAAGTGACCCCATTTTGGAAAGAAGACACCCCAAGGTATTCCGTGAGGGGCATGGCGAGTTCCTAGAATTTTTTATTTTTTGTCACAAGTTAGTGGAAAATGATGATTTTTTTTATTTTTTTTTTTCATACAAAGTCTCATATTCCACTAACTTGTGACAAAAAATAAAAACTTCCATGAACTCACTATGCCCATCAGCGAATACCTTGGGGTCTCTTCTTTCCAAAATGGGGTCACTTGTGGGGTAGTTATACTGCCCTGGCATTCTAGGGGCCCAAATGTGTGGTAAGGAGTTTGAAATCAAATTCAGTAAAAATTGACCTGTGAAATCCGAAAGGTGCTCTTTGGAATATGGGCCCCTTTGCCCACCTAGGCTGCAAAAAAGTGTCACACATCTGGTATCTCCGTACTCAGGAGAAGGTGGGGAATGTGTTTTGGGGTGTCATTTTATATATACCCATGCTGGGTGAGAGAAATATCTTGGCAAAAGACAACTTTTCCCATTTTTTTATACAAAGTTGTCATTTGACCAAGATATTTATCTCACCCAGCATGGGTATATGTAAAAAGACACCCCAAAACACATTCCTCAACTTCTCCTGAGTACGGGGATACCAGATGTGTGACACTTTTTTGCAGCCTAGGTGGGCAAAGGGGCCCATATTCCAAAGAGCACCTTTCGGATTTCACAGGTCAATTTTTACTGAATTTGATTTCAAACTCCTTACCACACATTTGGGCCCCTAGAATGCCAGGGCAGTATAACTACCCCACAAGTGACCCCATTTTGGAAAGAAGAGACCCCAAGGTATTCGCTGATGGGCATAGTGAGTTCATGGAAGTTTTTATTTTTTGTCACAAGTTAGTGGAATATGAGACTTTGTATGAAAAAAAAAAAAAAAAAAAAAATCATCATTTTCCACTAACTTGTGACAAAAAATAAAAAATTCTAGGAACTCGCCATGCCCCTCACGGAATACCTTGGGGTGTCTTCTTTCCAAAATGGGGTCACTTGTGGGGTAGTTATACTGCCCTGGCATTCTAGGGGCCCAAATGTGTGGTAAGGAGTTTGAAATCAAATTCAGTAAAAAATGACGAGTGAAATCCGAAAGGTGCTCTTTGGAATATGGGCCCCTTTGCCCACCTAGGCTGCAAAAAAGTGTCACACATCTGGTATCTCCGTACTCAGGAGAAGGTGGGGAATGTGTTTTGGGGTGTCATTTTATATATACCCATGCTGGGTGAGAGAAATATCTTGGCAAAAGACAACTTTTCCCATTTTTTTATACAAAGTTGTCATTTGACCAAGATATTTATCTCACCCAGCATGGGTATATGTAAAAAGACACCCCAAAACACATTCCTCAACTTCTCCTGAGTACGGGGATACCAGATGTGTGACACTTTTTTGCAGCCTAGGTGGGCAAAGGGGCCCATATTCCAAAGAGCACCTTTCGGATTTCACAGGTCATTTTTTACTGAATTTGATTTCAAACTCCTTACCACACATTTGGGCCCCTAGAATGCCAGGGCAGTATAACTACCCCACAAGTGACCCCATTTTGGAAAGAAGAGACCCCAAGGTATTCGCTGATGGGCATAGTGAGTTCATAGAACTTTTTATTTTTTGTCACAAGTTAGTGGAATATGAGACTTTGTAAGAAAAAAAAAAAAAAATCAGCATTTTCCGCTAACTTGTGACAAAAAATAAAAAGTTCTATGAACTCACTATGCCCATCAGCGAATACCTTAGGGTGTGTACTTTCAGAAATGGGGTCATTTGTGGGGTGTTTGTACTGTCTGGGCATTGTAGAACCTCAGGAAACATGACAGGTGCTCAGAAAGTCAGAGCTGCTTCAAAAAGCGGAAATTCACATTTTTGTACCATAGTTTGTAAACTCTATAACTTTTACCCAAACCATTTTTTTTCTACCCAAACATTTTTTTTTTATCAAAGACATGTAGAACTATAAATTTAGAGCAAAATTTCTATATGGATGTAGTTTTTTTTGCAAAATTTTACAACTGAAAGTGAAAAATGTCATTTTTTTGCAAAAAAAATCGTTAAATTTCGATTAATAACAAAAAAAGTAAAAATATCAGCAGCAATGAAATACCACCAAATGAAAGCTCTATTAGTGAGAAGAAAAGGAGGTAAAATTCATTTGGGTGGTAAGTTGCATGACCGAGCAATAAACGGTGAAAATAGTGTAGGTCAGAAGTGTAAAAAGTGGCCTGGTCTTTCAGGGTGTTTAAGCACTGGGGGCTGAGGTGGTTAAAGACGGCCCTGCTGAAGATAGGGGAAGAATATCTGTATCCTGCACCACATTTCACAGCACAAACTGCATTGACTTGCTTTCTATTGATTGATATCGGTACTTCTCATTGCTGTTGATTTTTACTGAAGACTAAAGACCAGGAGGCAGAGAAAGACGCTAGTTTCTCTGGTCCATCCTGCTTTTTAGAAGCAAAATGGGTTAATCATATTACATATAAAAACAATTATTTCGCACAGTGTTGCACTATCAATGTTTTTCTATAAAAGATAAGTACACTTGAACTTTAGCAGTTTAGTTATTACTCTTAGATTTCACATGGGTGTTTTTTAAAGGGAATCAGTCACCATGATCTTGGACTATTATCTACAGTAATACATGAGCAGTACTGCAGATAAGGAGTCCAAATCACTTTTTTTTTTTTCTACTGCCCCCATATCCCTGCAGTCAGCACTAAAAGTTGTGCTGCTGTGCATGGGCACACGAGTCCACTGCATTTGGTTTGCACAGTACAGCAGTCTGGACTCTCTATTTCAGCACAGCTTGGAGCGCTGACAGTGGGGGAATAGGGGGCAGTAGGAACATAAAAAATAGTGATCTGGACCCTTTATCTATCACCTACTACTCTTCTATTACTACAGATAATAGTCCAAGATCATTGTGACACATAAGAAGTATTAAAAAAAAAACTTTATTATGTATTTACTCAGGTTCCCTTGTCAAATGGCTCTGTGTGCCCATATGCAATACAGGAGCCATCTACAGCAAATGCATTTTTACAACACCATATAGTTCTCTATAGAAATGTTTTTGAAATAGAAAAAAAGTGTTCACGTCTCTGTGTGCATTTGAATATGGACTGTGGTTTACTGACATGTTCAGAATTGTGGAATTGTTATTAGACTTTCTAATGCATTCATGTCAATATTCTGTAAAGCTTTAACGTGATTTACATGTATGATTACTTCTGAATACAGATATCCATAAAATTTATGTCTGGTACCTTCTGCAGGGGTTCCAGGTATGTGCCAATTGACAGCAATGAAATCATTACTACTGCAGCAGTAATTAGGCCAGCAATCTAAATGAAAAAAATGAATATCACAATAAATAAAAGAACTGCGAAATACATGGGTACACCTTACTGAATAGCATGAGGCAAGTGAATACAAAACCGTGACTTAAAGGGGTTATCCAAACTATAAAACATGCCCCCCAATGCCCAGGCCCCCTCATATAGATAATACTTATCCCACTCCCTGGCACGCACATTCCTCCGGATCCCCGCATGGCCGCTGCTGCATTTCCCCCTCAAAAACATCCGGTGATGGGTGGAGCAGTCAATAGCAGGCCGCAACGGGGACAAGCCTCCCTAGCATCACCCTACAATAACATGTAACAATTTAATAGGTACATCTAATAAGTATCAGGTTGTGGGAGATCCCAAGATCATGCTCTGTACTGAGCGGACTCCACTGTTCTGCATCTTGTCAAAATCGATTTTAAGAAAATGACTGGGTTATTCCATACCTGTGGAGAAGTATACTGCTGTTTCTTGAAGAAAGCAGCCATGTTTTTTTAATCCTATACAAACTTCAACTGCAAATATAAAACTATAGTATAGAAAAAAGTAAAAAGGTGCTCTCTCTTTTGCTGGAATGCTAACTTGCTAATATATTAATTCAGAAAGTGTTTTAAAGGGCTGACCAGCTAGTAAAAACATTTTAAAAGAGTGAGAATGGCTTAATGGCTTCCCCTGCCACGCCTGCTTCAACACTTCCCGGGTCCTCCACCAGTCTCTATGCGTCCTGGTCCCTATCAACTCAGAAATGCGACTGTTCAGCCAATCACTGGCCGCAGTGGTAACCTTCTTTAGTCAGTGATTGGTCCATTTTGTGACAACTGTAGCCACAAAGAACTCTCTAGCTCAGCTTATCACTACTTTTGAGGATTCGAAATCAAGCTAATGAACCTTGTCATCTGAAGGTCTACATCAGAGTCAGCAAAGACACATTATAAACAGCTCTACTAATCCAGAAAGTCAAAATGCACACATCAACTTCATTAATCTTTGCTGAAAAAGTAGTCACAAAAAAACTAGTACAATTGGTATGTTTTATAATGCGAATACCCACTTCAGTCTGTACCAGGCAGTGTCTAGGCCAGTGAAGGGCAAACTACGGCCTGCGGGCCGTATATGGCCCAGCGGACATATTTATCCGGCCTTCAGAGCTGTCCGGAGGCAGCAGGAGTGGAGATGATCGCTTCCATTGTGGAAGCGCTCACCTCCATATTCATCTGTATCGCCGTCCTCAGGACAGTGATACAGATGAATGGTGCGGAGTTTCCCTTGCCCGTTCCTGTGATAGGCTACAGGCCTAGTGCCTGTAGCCTATCAGAGGCCGCTGCAGGCGGCGCGATGACGTCATCACTGACAGCAGCATAAGGTAAGTATATGTGTTTATTGTTTTTATTATTTATAGTATACACTGCGTGCAGAATTATTAGGCAAATGAGTATTTTGACCACATCATCCTCTTTATGCATGTTGTCTTACTCCAAGCTGTATAGGCTCGAAAGCCTACTACCAATTAAGCATATTAGGTGATGTGCATCTCTGTAATGAGAAGGGGTGTGGTCTAATGACATCAACACCCTATATTAGGTGTGCATAATTATTAGGCAACTTTCCTTTGGCAAAATGGGTCAAAAGAAGGACTTGACAGGCTCAGAAAAGTCAAAAATAGTGAGATATCTTGCAGAGGGATGCAGCACTCTTAAAATTGCAAAGCTTCTGAAGCGTGATCATCGAACAATCAAGCGTTTCATTCAAAATAGTCAACAGGGTCGCAAGAAGCGTGTGGAAAAACCAAGGCGCAAAATAACTGCCCATTACTGAGAAAAGTCAAGCGTGCAGCTGCCAAGATGCCACTTGCCACCAGTTTGGCCATATTTCAGAGCTGCAACATCACTGGAGTGCCCAAAAGCACAAGGTGTGCAATACTCAGAGACATGGCCAAGGTAAGAAAGGCTGAAAGACGACCACCACTGAACAAGACACACAAGCTGAAACGTCAAGACTGGGCCAAGAAATATCTCAAGACTGATTTTTCTAAGGTTTTATGGACTGATGAAATGAGAGTGAGTCTTGATGGGCCAGATGGATGGGCCCGTGGCTGGATTGGTAAAGGGCAGAGAGCTCCAGTCCGACTCAGACGCCAGCAAGGTGGAGGTGGAGTACTGGTTTGGGCTGGTATCATCAAAGATGAGCTTGTGGGGCCTTTTCGGGTTGAGGATGGAGTCAAGCTCAACTCCCAGTCCTACTGCCAGTTTCTGGAAGACACCTTCTTCAAGCAGTGGTACAGGAAGAAGTCTGCATCCTTCAAGAAAAACATGATTTTCATGCAGGACAATGCTCCATCACACGCGTCCAAGTACTCCACAGCGTGGCTGGCAAGAAAGGGTATAAAAGAAGAAAATCTAATGACATGGCCTCCTTGTTCACCTGATCTGAACCCCATTGAGAACCTGTGGTCCATCATCAAATGTGAGATTTACAAGGAGGGAAAACAGTACACCTCTCTGAACAGTGTCTGGGAGGCTGTGGTTGCTGCTGCACGCAATGTTGATGGTGAACAGATCAAAACACTGACAGAATCCATGGATGGCAGGCTTTTGAGTGTCCTTGCAAAGAAAGGTGGCTATATTGGTCACTGATTTGTTTTTGTTTTGTTTTTGAATGTCAGAAATGTATATTTGTGAATGTTGAGATGTTATATTGGTTTCACTGGTAAAAATAAATAATTGAAATGGGTATATATTTGTTTTTTGTTAAGTTGCCTAATAATTATGCACAGTAATAGTCACCTGCACACACAGATATCCCCCTAAAATAGCTAAAACTAAAAACAAACTAAAAACTACTTCCAAAAATATTCAGCTTTGATATTAATGAGTTTTTTGGGTTCATTGAGAACATGGTTGTTGTTCAATAATAAAATTAATCCTCAAAAATACAACTTGCCTAATAATTCTGCACTCCCTGTACTGTGGCAAGAAAAGGCGTGGGGGCCCTATACAGTTGCAAGAAAAAGTATGTGAACCCTTTGGAATGATATGGATTTCTGCACAAATTGGTCATAAAATGTGATCTGATCTTCATCTAAGTCACAACAATAGACAATCAAAGTCTGCTTAAACTAATAACACACAAAGAATTAAATGTTACTATGTTAACAGCGGATTTTCCGTTCTTTGGTATGGAGGGCCAAGCGCAGTAGGATCCGGTACGAAAGCCTACAGAGAGGTAAAGACATGGGAGGCCTGGCTCTGCCAAACCCCTATCTCTACTTTTTAGCAGCTCAACTACAGCATTTTAAAGGTTGGGGGAATATAGTGTTGGCAGGGAGAAGTGGAGAATTGGTTAAGTGGGTTGCTGGTTGCAATCCCCCAATAACGGTATTAGAAAAGGATGTGGCAGAGACAGTGAGGGATCTCCCAATTTTTAAATTAATGCGAACTGTGTGGACTAAGTCTAGGGTAGTTTTGAATGTGGCAGAATTACTCGACCTGTCGCCGATTTTGAATAATCCCAAACTGAAGGAGTTGTCTCAGTTTTCAGGTTTCCAAGGATGGGAACGCAAGGGGTTGTGGAATGTGGAACAATTGTACTCCCAGGGAATTTTAAAGCAATTTGAACAATAGTGTATGGAGTTTGAGTTGAATTCCAGACAATTTTACAAATACCTACAGCTTAGACATGCCTTAAGCTCACAAGTAAAGATTGGACTGATGGTCCTCGCCTCCCATCAGGTGTTGTCCAATCTGATGGTGGTGGGGTCCTCCAGAGGAGGGATATCTAGAACCTACGGGGCGGGAGGCGTGGCCTGACTGTCATGGCGTGAGGTCGCAGGTTACTTCAGCTCCGGCGATATCCTCGATTTATCTTGACCATCTGCACCTTTGGATCCTGGTTCTTTGGCTAGAGACCCTCTGAGAATCCTAGTATCTGACCTGCTTGACGTCTGCCTGTTTCTCTGCCCTGCGGTCGCTGCCTGACTGTATCTTTGAGTGGGACCTGCACGCCAAGCGACATTCCGGACTGCAGACCCTTCGGTGAGAGTGAGGGGAGAGAGGGGTTCTGCCGTTACACTTACCGACGCCGGAGATCGAGCGGAGCCTGGAGTTACGGATCGGTGTGTCTCCCTGATTCTCCTTCGGCCGGACTGCTGGCTCGCGATCCCCCCACGTGTGGTTCAGCACGGGCGCCATCTTGGCCGCAGCATTGGAGGCAGCTGCCTCTTTTCTCTGATACCCGCGCTGCAGGTAAAGACGCCTCCCTTCTCCTGTATTACAAGAGGGACATATCTGGCGTGGAGTGACACTGTGTTTGGACACTGTGACACTGTCCCTTTCTTTGGAGAGAGGTCCTGCTCATGTATTAGGCCACAAGCGGTACAGCTAGCGTTTTCCTTTTATCCTCAGAGAGAGGTGTTTGCTGGAGGTCTGCTGCCTTTACTGTATAGCGAACGGGGGATTGATTTATGGGCCGCAAAACGGGCACCTCAGGGCCTTCTATCCCGCCTAAGCTAATGTTGGACAATATGAGCCAAACAGAAGACCGGGAAGCCGGGGCCTCCCCTGAACGCCCGGAGGTGGATCTCGCAAAAGTTATGGCGGCCATCACTAATTGCCAAACGGCGCTCACGGTCAAAATTGACCATGTCCAAGCTGACCTCACTCTCCTCAGGCATGATATTGATAAGATACGGGAGAGAACAACTGAGGTGGAGAGGAGGTTGGGAGAGGTGGAAGATAGGGCTCAACGTGATGACTCTGCGGTCCGCTCTCTGCAAAATCAAGTTAAAACCCTGATGGCGAAAGTGGAGGACGCCGAAAA